>NC_139618.1:27846699-28259141 GCF_964270895.1 Podarcis filfolensis
TGATATTGGAAAATCAATAAAACACACACACACATGTATATGTATATATGAAATAAAAAGGGATTGTGAAGCAAAAACATCTCTCCAAACTGGGTGAATGGCCATTACAATGGCAAATGCGATTTACGGTAATTCATGCAAGCATGGAGTAATGCACATTGAGCTCCTAAAATCCCCATCATCGTATATAAGCTAATGGGGTCTGAGCTGGTGGTTACTAATTAGGAACAAGACCTTGTGGTCATAGTGGATAGCTTACTGTTGACCCAGGGTGCAGTAGCTGTGAAAAGGCCAATTTCCATATCAAGGGTCATTGGGAAAGGAGTTTGGAAATGCCACTGTCATAATGTTGTTATATAAACCTCTGGTGCAATGTTGTTATATAAACCTCTGCATTTGGAATACTGAGTACAGTTCTGGTCACCTCACCTCAAAGAGGGTATTGTAGAGCTGGAAAAGATCCAGAAAAGGGCAACTAAAATGAGGACAGGGCTGGAACCACTCTTCTCTGAGGAAAGGTTACAGCTCTGTAGTTGGCTAGGGAAGGACATGCTGGAAGTTTATGAAATGATGTCTTTTGTGGATAAAATGAATAGAGAGAGGTTTTCTTTCCTTTCACACAATATGTAATTGGAAGAATGAAGTTATCCAATGAAGCTGAATGTGAGAAGATTCAGGACAGGCAAAAGAATGTATTTCTTTACACAGTACATTGTTAGATATAGTGATGACCACCAACTCGGATGGCTGTGTACTGTGGGGTGTGAATTGGCTCTCTAGGTACCCTGAATAATGGGCTGAAACAGGGTCATGCTCTCACTTTTCTAACACTGTTAACAAAGTACAGTGGTACCTCGGGTTACAGATGCTTCAGGTTACAGACGCTTCAGGTTACAGACTCTGCTAACCCAGAAATAGTACCTTGGGTCAAGAACTTTGCTTCAGGATGAGAACAGAAATTGCGCAGCAGCGGCACGGTGACAGTGGGAGGCCCCATTAGCTAAAGTGGTGCTTCAGGTTAAGAACAGTTTCAGGTTAAGTACAGACCTCCAGAACGAATTAAGTGCTTAACCCGAGGTACCACTGTATCTCCAGGTGGGTCACAGACCCCACAAATTTCTGAGTCACTGCATGGCCTTGATTTCCCCCAAAAGTCCACCTACCACCACTTCTCTTTTTGGAGAAACAAAGCAAAGCTGATTGGTGAAATGGCCAGAGCAGGAGGTGATGGAGAGATGGCAGTGTGGAAGCTTTCGTTTTGACAGTCATGTCCCCTCAAACAGTGCAATGGTGCCTGGAATTTGCATAGATTCTGGCAGACAATAAGGAAGTTTAAAGGTTCTCTGCATACACACAAACACACCCTTGACAGATCTGCCTGAGGGGTTCCTTTGCCTGCAAATTTCATCTACTTATTCAAAAGGGAAGCTATGGCCATTTTCAGATCCTTCATTATAGTCTCTGTGGGTGAAACAGATCAGATCAAAGCCCAAATTATGGACTGAATCAGAATGACACAGAGATCAGGTTGCTTCAAGGCAAAATGTATGGTCACTGCACACTCCGAGTGCTTCCTACCTTCACTGTCAGAAGCAGTAAGTTTCTGAATAACAATTGCTGGGAATCACAAGCGGAGGGAGAGTTTTTATGCTCATTAACTTGCTTGTGTGTTTCTCAGAGGCTTCTGATTGGCCCCTTTTAGTAGAAGATGCTGGACCAGATGGGCCTCTGGTTTGATCCAGCTGCCATCAAATAACCATTGCCATCATGCCTTGCTTGCAAACTTTCTAGAGGCACCTGGCTCTTTCCATTGTTGGAAGCAGAAAACTGGGCTAAATGGATCTTTGGTCTGATTCAGCAGGGCTTTCTTCCATCCTTAACCCAAAGGCAAGAGCCTTTCCTATGGTCAAAAGGTCCCATGGCAGGCCTCACTCTTACCAGACCAAGACTTTCCCCTGCGCAGCAGGCCAGCCGAAGCAGAGGAATGGATACAAATGGGATTTTCTGTTGGTTGCTCCTTTTTTGTAAGGAACAGGGAGGGGGGAATCTTCTTTCTTCTATTTTTCTGACTATTAACTGGAATTAGAGTTTAAATGTGAGCTCAAAACAATAAAGGCATGAAAAATCTCAGAAATAACTTAATTAAGTTTTTAAAGATTTCCATGCTTGAATAAATTAGCCTTCCTGAAAATGTCACAACAGTCAGAGAAAAAAAAATGCAATCAATGGAGTATAATGCGATTCTGCTCTTTATTTAAAGGAAAACTCCAGCCGTGCAGCTCATTGGGGTCCTCTCCTCCCTTACTCCTGAGCAGCTTTGGGGGCGGGGTGGGAGAAAGGGGGAGGGAGTGGGAAAGACTTGAAAACCCAAAACATCAGCAGGTTTCTTTCTCTCTCCACACCCCCCACCCCAACTGCGGAAATCAATCTATAGAGATTTCACCGCTGTGAGCGCAGCCGCTTGTTTAACAAACCCAGATTTCCCCCTGTAGCTCTGCAAGTCAAACAACCCCAATGAGGAAAATGTGCTACGTAATTGACAGAAAAGAGCCCAAAGAAACTGTATTATAGAGAGCCAAAGAGTTTGGGGGAAATCGATATGGAACTGGCCCGAGACGTTATTATATTATTTTGTTTTATTTAAAATATTTATATATCTGCTTTTCAGCAGAAAAAAGTCCTCAAAGGCGGTAGGTGGAATAAAATAATGGGGCAATGAATGCATGGCTAAAACAGTGGGCCCAGGAACAAGCCTATGATCCATGGGAGGGGACCTGAGCAGCTACAGGATACATACCCTTCAACACTTCTCTGATGAAAATAGGGATGTCCAGGGCAGTGGCAGAGCTAGCTGCTCCGGCTCTTGGAGCAGTGCACATGCTGTGCACCCAGGGGCAGCGTGGTGATGTCACACACCCCCAGGGATGACACCCAGGGCGGACTGCACACACCGCACCCCCTTCCTCCGCCGGTGGTCCAGGGCTTTTCTTCTAGAAAAAATGGTGCCGGGACTCACCATGGAGTTGTTACTGTAAGTGCCACATCTTTAATCAGTGCTTTTCTTCTAGAAAAAAGGGTGCTAGTACTGTGTACCTTTGAGTTCCCTAAGAAAAAAAAAGCACTGGGGGTGCCCAATTCAATAATAGTAATTGTAATAATAATAGTTGTTTTATACACCTCCCATCTTACAGGTTGCCCCAGCCACTCTGGGCAGCTTCCAACATATATAAAAACATAATAAAACATTAAAGATTAAAAAATAACCTTCCCTATACAGGGCTGCCTTCGGGTGTCTTCTAAAGGTTGTATCATAGCTGTCAACCTCCCCTTTTTTTGCGGGAAATTCCCTTATTCCAGCGCCGTTTCCCGCTGCTTCGCACTGCTATCCTGGATTGTTAGGTATCCCGTAGACTGTCTCCGGGACCGGTGAGGCTGCTGATCCCTTATTTTCAAATCTGAAAGTTGACAGCTATAGGTTATATAGTTACTTATTTCCTTGGCTCAGGGGTCACGTAACTCCATACCCTCCAACAGTTCTCCAGTGAAAATAGGGACATCTTAAAGATGAGCAGGATATTCTAGGATCGAATCAGAAACTGGGATGGCTTCTGTAAATCCAGGACTGTCCCTGGAAAATAGGAGCACTTGGAGGGTCTGAGGGTGTGGTAGAAACATTGTCAGGGCAGTGGGCGGGGAGGGGGGTGGCTTGGCATCATTTCAGCTGCCAGTGTTCCTTCCTCCCTGCCCAATGTGGTGGTAGAAACTATGGCATTGCTCTCCTGCCAGTGGTGATGATGACTCAAAAGGGATGGCTATGGTTCCACAGAGTTCTAAGCTCCTTGAGTTCATGACAGCCTCCCCCCCCCCACCCCAAATCAGGCTGGCAGAGTCATTGTGGTCAAGGGGTGGGGGCGAAAAGAAAACCGAAAGAAAAGGAAAGAACCTGTTGAAACACAGGTCTCCCATTGTGGCTGCATTGAGTCATCAGGGCACAGGAAGTGGTGGGCAGCACTTCCCCTCCCCCTGTTCCTAGACCATGGGATTGGTCTGTTCATTAGTTAAAGCTCTCACTTTGAAGCTCTCCCTTAGAAGCCCCCATAGCCAGCGGCGTAGCGTGGGTTGTCAGCACCCGGGGCAAGGCAAGTAATTTGTGCCCACTAACCCAGGGCAAGGCAAGTAATTTGCGCCCCCTAACCCGGGGCAAGGCAAGTAATTTGCGCCCCCTAACCCCTAACCTGCCGCCGCTGCCAGCTTCTTCTTGCTGCTGCCTGGGCTGGGGTATTTACGGTAAGGCAGCCACAGCGGCGGCGGCGGGTCCGTGTCAGGTGATCTGAGGCGAGTTGCCGCTGGCGCTGCCGCCCAAATGACGCCGCTTGCCCGGAGGAGGAGGGCAGAGAGGCGAGGAAAATGCAACATGGCCCAGCAGCTGCAGCAGCAGCAGCGGCGGCAGGGCTGTGAGGAGGGGCTGCCTGGCGCGCCCTCCACGGCCCTGACGCGCAGGGACCATGGCGAGCGCTGAGAGCCGCTGCCTGCCGGACGCCTTCAGCCCGGACACGCGCACAGCTCGTCGGTTCCGCGAGACATGGGGCTCTGCTACAGCCTGCGCCCGAGGCTCTTCGGCTGCTCCGGAGGCGGCAAGCACGCCCCCCCAGATGTTGCGCCCGGTGCAGCTGGCCTTCCCTGCACCCCCCACGCTACGCCACTGCCCATAGCACTGGACAGGCTGTTGCTGTAACTCCATTGCCTACCAAGAAAAGCAAAATCGCTACAAATCAGGTCTGAGAACAACGCAGGAGCACAGAAAACGCTGGAAATGCAGCAATCTAACATCATGTCCATGTGGATTCTCCATAAAAAGGGGGCATGAAGAGAAGGCAGCAACTCCAGAGCAATGGGCTAGTGTGGAAACTAAAGTCTGTTCTTAATAGACAGAACCAGAAAATGACTCATTGGTCCTGCATCCAGGGCAAGAAGCAAGATGGAATCACAGCTGCCAACACTGCCATACATTTTGTCTGCATCTTTAATACCTAGACTCTAGCTGAGTATCAGGTGTATTGTCTTTAATAAATAAGATATTTTGAGTCAGGAATATATTTTAAATATTTCCATCAGGCCACAGCTTGAGCAGTGAGCACCCCCACCAATTTCCCATCATTCTATAACCCAGCATTCCCCAACCTGGTGCCCTCCAGATGTTTTGCCTGCATGAACTGTGATGACTGGAGCCAGTGGGATTCTGTAACATCTGGAAGACCACCAAGCCAGGGGGCAGAAACTGCTATAATCCACCAGGATCCACTACCCAACTCATCAGGGGTATCCCTTAGCCAGTCAAAACTATCCCCTGATTCTGTCCATTGAGCAGGTTTTGTTTTGTTTTGTTTGAAAAAGACCACAACATTATATTAGCCTTTTATGGATTTGTGATCTCTGTCCAGTAGAACTAGTCACCTTCAAAGCACAAATATTGATCTCCTCTTGGTCACAAAGGTTGCAGAAGCCCAGCTGGAGATTTTCTGTTGTGTTTACAGTATACAATAATACATTTGCTCTAGTAGCAATAAAGCTTAATAACCTGGCCCATTGGAAATTTACCCAGGGCTGTCTTGAACGCCCCACAGAAATCTATGGCCAGAACTGGAAATCCCTGATGGAATCAACCTGGCAAGCCCCTTGCAAAGGTAGAGGAGGGAAAAGATTATTTCTTCTCCAAATCAGGAGCCAATGAGATTTTTTAGGCCAATAAAAGTGAAGGACAAACGATATGACTAATGGCTCTTGTCTCTGATCCCATTACTGCTGATGCAGAGCTCATCTCCTGCGGCTGGTGTAATACAGCCATCAGGATTCCACGGGGAGAACTTGGGAGAAATGCTGGATGTCTAAACAGAAGTAAAAGATCCAGGGAAATCAGGGGGAAGGAACCACAGGCAGCTCTCTGGCAGGTGCTCTGGAGAATTCAAACTCTTTGCTTTTGCAACTGGATTCTGCATTATTTATTCTCCACACATCATTCCTTTGAAGCATCTGTGTGCTCCCAGCCTGGGCTGCTCTGATTTGGTACCTCTGCAAGTGCATGACCCAGAATGGGAACAAAATCCTAGTCTTGAGTGTTTGGATTTACTTTTGTATATATAACATGTTTCCCTCATGTGTGGTTGGCTGGGGAAAGGAGATCTGTAAGTGCAAATGCCTCTGTCCAGCACAGGCCTCTCTTGGCTTGCTCAGAAACTCTCTGCAAACCCTCAATGGCCCTTCCATCATTACAACTGAAAGGGCTCAAAGAAGCTCCTTCATCCCCTCCCAACGACTCCTACTGGCAAAGCAGAGGCAAGCTCTACTCCAATGGAAGATTAGAGTAGTACTATTGTTGCTCTCACCTCAATCTCTAAGTGGTGAGAGACCCTAGGGGTTCCTGCCCTCACGTAGGGTTCAGTTTCTTTGGAATGAATGTCAGTGGAGACAGTGGTGTTTTTAGGCTATAGCATATGGTTTTATTTACACATGTATACAAACTGAGAAGCAGATGGAGGGGCTTGCAGTATTAACTCATCAATTGATCTTGCTTCTCCATTGGGTTTCCAAGGAAGGCCCAAGCTGCAGTTTGGGGATCAGCATATAGCAAGACATGTCTCAGTCTCTCCAGCATCAGCTAAAGTTCACCCACAAGCAGCACCACTTGACCTATTGTTCTCCTTATTATCCAGACAGGTGAAGTGGGAAAAGGCATTTGTCTCTATGGCAACAGAGCTCACTTTTTGGACATGTAAATGGTGCTACTTAACTGGACAACAAAGGCCATTATCCTACAAAAGAAATTCATCTTACCAGTTCAGCAGCCTCGTCTAGTAGTTTTTAAACCTCACTGGATACAGGATCACAGGCCTGGAAGGGACCCATGGGAATCATCCAGAGTGATCCTCTGAACCTATAACAATATTAATGATAAATATATATTTACCCCAGAATTGGCCCTACTAAACATCTTCCAAGACAACAATGCCCACTTACACCACAACAAACTCATAACCCACCTACTTTCAGCAGCCAGAAACATCATAACTAGACACTGGAGAGACCTATCAGGAGTAAGCATGGACCAATGGTACCAAATAGTATGGGAAACAGCCTTACTAGAAAAATTAACCAATAAACTGAACACAGGGACAAACAGAAGAAGACGCCTTCACCCCGGTATGGCTTCCCTTTATCACATACACAGCCCAACAAGACAATGACAAAAATCCACCAACAGCATACAAATCAATATGGCTATCCTGATTCAAAACACACACACACCCCACTCACACATGAAAACAAAGACCACCACAGCCAACCACAAATGAACAGCCACACCCTAGGCCAACCCCAACCTCTCTCACCACCAAAGGAACACAAGTGAACAGCAGAGAACCTGCCCAAGCAACACTGACACAAACCCCCACATATATTAAGTAAAATAGAAACATCACCACCCGACCCCACCCCCACTCATCTTTCCCCCCTCCACCTCTTTCCCCCTATTCTTCCTAATGTCTCAACAAATGAAACCGATTTGTTAAAAAAAATGTTACATGGATAAAAAATATGAGAGAGACCTTTCACATACCTTTCTTAATCAAGAAAATCTTTAATAAAAATACATTAAAAATAATATGTATTTTTTACTTTTTACTTAGAAAGCATTTTAAAAAACAATGCATCTGTGCTGAAAATAAAACAGCAGACCCTACCCACAGGATTATGCTAAAAGAGATGCCCTTAGCAAAGAGAATGGACTATCCTAAGCTCTAATTTTTATATTTCCCACCAGCTCTGAACAACAGGAACCTAGGGAGCTGCCTATTACTGAGTCAGACCATTGGTCCATCCAGCTCAGGATAACCTACACTGACTGGCAGTGACTCTCTGGGGCTTTCCAGGCTACAAGCTTCACAATCCCCACTCTTTATGCAATCATAGGAGGGTTGTTTCTAGGACTAAGGTGAAAGCGTGAAGCTCCCTTGTTATTTTTGCTGTTGGATGCTGCAAGTTGTTTAAGTAATGCTGTTATATTTATAGTACTGAAATGCGGGGTCTTTTTGGGTGTGTTATATTTGCTATTGTTTTACTACATTATTATGAAATTGTTCTTGATATTGTTTTGCTGTTAGGAAATTGTTGCTATGTTATTGTTTTGCTATGCTAATGTGAAATAGTTTTCGTAGTGTTTGTTTGAAATGAACTAGGCAGAGGGCCTTCTCGGTAGTGGCACCTGCCCTGTGGAATGCTCTCCCACCAGATGCCAAGGAAATAAACAACTGACTTTTAAAAGACATGTGAAGGCAGGCGTGTTTAGGGACGTTTTTAATGTTTGATGTTTTATTGTGTTTTTAATATCCTGTTGGAATCCACCCGGAGTGGCTGGGGAGGCCCGGCCAGATGTGCAGGGTATAAGTAATAAATTGTTGTTGTTGTTAAATGCATCCTTGTTCCTTTGTTGTGAGCCACTTTGAGCATGATTTGTGGATGTGTGGAAAAGCACTATATGACTACAATGAATGAATGAATGAATGAATGAATGAATGAATGAATGAATGCCAACCTTAGTCCAATCCAGGTGCTGACCAGGCCAAGACCTCCTTAGCTTTGGCTCAGAAGTCACTTTTGCACATGTCTGCATCAGGAACCCAAGTCAAAGGATTCAACTTTCCATGCCCATCCATATAGGGATCAGAAAGCAAGGTGTGGTAGGGAATCTGGCGACGGAAGCAGCCCCTCCATATTTCCCTTGTTGTGTGAATCACTCCCCAGCTCATCAAAAAAAGAAAAAAAGGATGGTGCCTCTAGCAGTTATTGCAAACACCTGTTGTTCCACACTACCATTTCTTGCTTGGCAGTACGACCAGAAAGCCCTTATCACTTTCCCCACCAAGGCTTTCGTTTTAGACTGAATTTAGTGTTCCAAAATGGCAAGCATCCGATATTTCCTTTTTGAGGCTTCTGGCTATTTTTCGAAACCCTTAATGATTTCCTTGTTCATAACATTGCACAGCCAGCACAAACTGCTTTGTGTGTGTGTGTGTATGTGTGTGTGTGTGTGTGTGTGTAATAAAATTTCAGAATGCAACTAATATCAGTCTTTTGGGGGGGGGGGTGGCGCAAACCACCAAACCAACATCCACAACAAAAACGGACTCTAGTTATTAAAGCCATTTCTTCCTCCTTTTTTGGATCTGTGCCCAGGCCACTAAGATATCGTTTGCTGATCTACATAACGAGGTGGCTGCTGATCCCGAACAAATGGCAAAATTATTTAATAATTATTTGGTAAGGTCCTTTGATGACCTTTCCGTTTGTCAGCAGCCTCTTTATCATTAGCGATGCATGAAAACGCTTGATTGTCTTAGATCTGCTTAACGCAACCTTTTGACACTGCAAGCCACTGGAGCCAAGTTCCAAACTGGCCGTCAAGCATTAAAATGGTGGCGAAGTTCAGCTTCTGCTCCGTGTTTTGGAGCCAGGAGAATGGCAATGGACTCACCTTGGACTCACCTTGGGCTGCTTCCACTGGCACAAAGTGTAAATATAGATGTGCTGTGGTCTGGGGATATGGTATTACCTTGGGGTGGCTGTGCGTAGTGCATTAGTGAACCAGAAAGTCTCCAGTTTAGATACATTTTTAGCCATGGAAACACTAGCTAAATAGGCTAGTGCTTTTTCTCAGCCTCAATATGGGGAGAAACCATAGAACCCAACTCCCTTTAGGTGGAGATGCCCAGGACTGAATCTGGGGCTTTATGAATGTATATCCCTAGATAACAACAACAATTTATTTATACCTTGACTGGGTTGCCCCAGCCACTCTGTGAAGCTTCCAACATATTTAAAAACATAAAAAACATTAAACTTTTTTTAAAAAAACTTCCCTATACAGGGCTGCCTTCAGAAGGCTTCCAAAGGTTGTACAGTGGTACCTCGGGTTACATACACTTCAGGTTACAGACGCTTCAGGTTACAGACTCTGCTAACCCAGAAATAGTACCTCAGGTTAAGAACTTTGCTTCAGGATGAGAACAGAAATCATGCTCCGGCGGCGCGGCGGCAGCGGGAGGCCCCATTAGCTAAAGTGGTGCTTCAGGTTAAGAACAGTTTCAGGTTAAGAACAGACCTCTGGAACGAATTAAGTTCTTAACCTGAGGTACCACTGTATAGTGACTTATCTCCTTGGCTCGGGGACTGCATAACTCCATACCCACCAACATTTCTCCAATGAAAATGGGGTATCCTAAGGAAAAGTGGAGCATTCTGGGATCAAATCAGAAACCGGGACAGCTTCTGTAAATGCAGAAGTGTCCCTGGAAAACAGGGACACTTGGAGGGTCTGTGAATGTTTGGAAAGTAGACAAGCAGCTCCTGGCCTTTGGATAAGCCCTTTGTCTCCTGGGTCATTCAGCTGAGTCCCACATGCCATGAACCTTACTCCATCTTTTGCTTTGGTGAGCTGCATGTTCCTCCAGAACTCCAGACTGGCCTTTTAGGGGAGCACACAGCTGCATACCTCTTGCCAGGCTGCTTCACAAACCCTCTTTTGCCTGTCCCACTTTTCAAGCCATTCCCAGGCTTCCTTTGCCTTTCATTTCCTTAATCTTAAATTGCATCCAAAAAAGGCAGAGATTAGAGGTAAAACCTCAACAAAAGGCTGAACAAAAGCCGGTGCCCACATTGCTTTCTCTTATGTTGCTTGGCTCCCTTTCTCTCTCTCTCCTCTTCTTTCCTTGTGTTTGACAGGTGGAGTGTCGGAACCTCTTTTAAAAAAATAAAAAATCTTTAGATTAAAACACTATTTAGAAAAGGCCCTGCAAGTTTGAAATCACCTGTGGTTCATACATTAAACATCAAATGTACATTAACTCTGAATTATGGACATGAAAAGCAAATCCTTTAATACCATTTTCTGTGTTCCAGTGGCTGGAGCTTAGCATTTAATGGGCCTCTTTGCAACACAGTCAATGAGAAAACTCCCTCGTTCACGTATCTTTGTATCCTCTGACATTCATTGATGGGCAGTATCCTGCTTTTGAGGAGCATCACAGGTGTGGAAAGGCAACAACAGGTACCAACTCCCATTTCAGCTGCCGAGCTGCTCTTGGTTCCACACCTCTTTTGTTTTCCAAAAGGGGTGTGCACATTCCTGCCCAGAGAAATCTGAAGTCAGTGCAGGTGTATAAATAAATACGAACGGGAAAGTTGTCCCCCGGTTTAGGGACACTGCAGAAGACAACAACATTTTAAGTTCCCCAGGGCAGGGACTGCATCTTGCGCTAATGTTTCCCTGCAAAGTGCTACATGCACTGATGTTGCTATAATAACATCACAAAGGCAGTGGTAAATTCTGAAGCACAGGAGCTCATGATGGCAGCCTCCCATAGTGAACCTCAAAGGAGAGTTTAGAATTGCAGGTGGCTATGTTGATCCATTATTTTATATATTACACACGCACAACCGCCAAAGAGCAGCAATACATGGCGTAATACCCATTTTATTAGGATTAGCATGGCTGTCACCCTGTGCCGAATTTCCTGGGAGTAAGCTTCTTTGAACTCAGTGGTGCTTACATCTGACTGCACAGGTTCATCTTGTAAAACACGCTGGGTTTCAACAAAAGATCTTCAGCCGGCTGAATTGCAGCCTTTAGCTTTTCATCAGGAATGCAAACAGCCTTGCAAAAAAAGGAAATGAAATGAAAAGATCCTTTGCCATTTAAAACTGCTAACACAAAGTAGGAAAGAGGACCTTCTTGTTTTTCCTCATTCTATGGGTTTCTCTATATGTGAATCTGTCACAGATAAATTTGAAAGTCTCATTATCACCTCATCCGCTGGCCAGAGTAAGGACGGCGGGGCAACTGGTTCTGGCAGATGACATGTTCACTGCTGCTCTGAAAATGGCCCTGTGCTTAACTCTGCATTTCCAGATTGAGGGCACAAGGAGAAGGGGACGACAGAGGATGAGATGGTTGGACAGTGTTCTTGAAGCTACCAGCATGAGTTTGACCAAACTGCGGGAGGCAGTGGAAGACAGGAGTGCCTGGCATGCTCTGGTCCATGGGGTCACGAAGAGTCAGACACAACTAAATGACTAAACAACAACAACAAAACATTAGCAGAATTAAAAGTATATGCATATATAAAATCCATTTGAAACATATATATAATTACAATAAAAACAGCACGGCACCAGCAATAAAAGCAGTCAGATCTCAGATGCAAGATGGATGTCTAAGCAAGAATCTCAGAGGTTAAGCAGTTCCCCACATAACCCTCTTTTTCTCTTCCATGACTAGTAAAACTAGGGTTGGTTTTCTGTCTTTGCAATGCTCTCCCCAGAGAGGCTGGCCTGGTGTCTGCTCTGATATCTTTTTTAGTTTCTCAGACTATTTAGCTTTCATTGATCTGCCTATTCATGTACTGCTTTGTAGAACGACTGTTTTTAGCTTATTTTGATGTGCTAATTATTTTTCTATTGCATTCACAATTATTTTATTGTATGTTGCCCTGGCAGTGGATTTGAACAATGTATTTATTAATGCATTTATTAATCATGCAGATTAGCAAAAAAAAAAAAAAAAAAAAAAAAAAAAAAAAGCAGAAGCAATTGTGCAGAACATGCAAATCTGCCGAATTCCCATAGTCTTGCAGCTGTTCCTGGCTCAGAATTTCAATTTTCGCAAAATGTACTTTGTAATTATTATTTTTAAAAGCACAGTGCGTGCGTCGTTCCAGACACTGTGCAAAATGGTTCTGCGAAGGCTCCCTAGGCAGCCATTCATATCCCAGGTGCAGATTCCCTGTAGAAGGGCATTTGCAGTACTGGCCTGTATGTCACCCAACTGGTCCAGAAGAAAGATGCTTGATAAATCCTGCCAGGTCGCTGAGCGCGCTCATGTTGGCACCATCTCAGTGCTTCTACTGCTCTCTCTCTCTTTTGCAACATCTCTCTTCAGCACTGCGATTATTTTCTGCCTTAGGGCTGGTGACAAGTGAACTACAGGCAGCACAACAGTAAATAATAAATACAAAATACGGCACCTCTCCAATACAACCTGACAATTAATTAAAAAGAAAAGCAGCACTAACAATGGTACTGTTGAAAGAATAATAATGAAAAGGAATGTTTGTGAGCTCTCCCAGATTCCTCCTCTTCAGTTGCTCATGGTTCCAAGGAACAAAGGGTGGGGGAACTGCCCTTACATGACCCTTAATTTTTTTTTAGAAAGGATAAACTGCAAACCACCCATAGAAAATGGGCACAATTAATTCCAGCCTTCGTGCCGGCATTGTATGAGCTGCTTTTATTTCAGAATCTTGCTGAAAGTTGTCACAACTTGTCCTTGTTTATTATTAATAGTATTAAAATGTTATTAAGTGTGGTGGGAACAGAAATCCTGGGAGATTAATCAATCCAGTTAGCAGAGGGCAGGGAAGGCTTGGCGTTGCTGCAAACTGCCATCAGTGAAAGCCCAGAAGGGAGGGTAGTGAGCTGGGTGCCCATGAAAACCAGGCACAGCCAGGCGCAAAGGGTGACATCAGGGTCTGTATGGTTCAATCCTGGCATTCTCTTTAATTCATGTCTAGCCAAACCCAGCAAAAGTCCCACTCATATCTCTTGTTCAGTGCAGTCTTGCAGATGACAGTTGGCTAGTAAGTCTGAAGCAATGCTCAAACCCTTGGGGTGATGCAACCATGGGGCCTGCCATGTGACTTTCCTAGTGATCAGCTACCCTGCAAGAGATCACATGACCCTTGGCCTATGGGAGCATCATATGGATAGGTGTGGGCAGGGGAAATGAGGATAGGCAAGAGGTCTATGGAAGGGAAAGATGGTATTGGGTGAGGTGGGAACTGCATACTTGGCTGCTGGGTTAAGTCTTCCATTGGCCAAAGAGAGGCCCTTTGATGCACAGCTGACTTGTTGAAGGAGGTGATTTGTAGGCAAGGGGGTGTGTGTCTCTTGGTCATAGGCCAAATCTTGTTTCTTTCAGGATGTTATGCTTTAATGTTCCCATGTGCATCACTCCATACCTTACAACATTTCTCTGATGAAAATAGGGAAGTCAATAATGATGATGATGATGATGATGCTATCTGAAGAAGTGTGCATGCACGAAAGCTCACACCAATAACAAACTTAGTTGGTCTCTAAGGTGCTACTGGAAGGAAATTTTTTATTTTGTTTTGACTACAGCAGACCAACACGGCTACCTACCTATAATAATAATGCTAATATTTATATCCCACCCATCTGCCTGGGTTGCCCCAGCCACTCTGAGCAGCTTCCAACATATATAAAAACATAAGAAAACATTAAACATTAAACAACTTCCCTACTCAGAGCTGCCTTCAGATGTCTTCTAAAGGTTGTAATCTCCTTGGCTCGGGGATCGTATAACTCCAGACCCTCCAACATTTATCCAGTGAGAATAGGGGTGTCATACTCTCCAACATTTTTCTGATGAAAATAGGGACGTCCTAAGGAGAAGAGGAACATTCTAGGATCAAATCAGAAACTGGGACAGCTTCTGCAAATCCAGGAGTGTCCCTGGAAAATAGGGACACTTGGAGGGTCTGTCACTCCCTTGGACACAGGGGAAGGGCCATAGCTCAATGGCATAACTCCTGCTTCACATGCATGATGTCCCAGGTTCAATCCCTGGCCAGGTAGGGCTGGGAGAGACCCTGCCTGAAACCCTGCCAGTCAGTGTAGACAATATTGAGCTAGGCAGACCATTCACCATCAGGCAGCTTCCTGTGTTAAGAACAATAGAAAGGCCTGCCTTGGACCAGTGAAGGAGGCAACCTTCTGCCAACCATAGATGAGACCAGAGCCAATAATTTCCTGGTTTCTTTATCAAACATTTCTGCAAACTACTGCTTCAGAAAACAAGGTCCATTGAGTGGAACCGCTCTGTGCTTGCCCCCTTTCTCTTCCCCACTCGTTCCCTTTGCTAAATCCCAGCTCCCTTGGTGGGACTTCAACCTAATTCATTGTTATTTTTTTTAATCTACCCAGCATTTGCCTTCTCATGTATAAATATTGGGCTGGGTGTGTGGGTTGAAGCCAGCCAGTCCTTAAGCGCCGACGCCTGACAACAGCGGCGCTTCGAATGGATTGATTTTTAAATGCAAGTGTGGAGAAGAGGAACCCAGGCCTGGCAGGATTTCCAGAGCTTTCCTCCCCAGCATTTTATTTTTCATTCATAATGGACACGTACACAAATTTGTGCTGGAATGTTTTGCAGCCCCCTGCGCCTGGTGGTTATAGCGCATGCCAAGACAGGAAAAGAATGATTAGTTATAAAAAGGAGAAATGTTCACGGCATGCGTTAGGCAAGCAGCCCCTGAGCTGGTAGAATTCACAATAAAATATTACCTTAATAATGTACTCGGGGAGACCAACATGTAAATGGGAACAGCTGCTTCTGTGATGACCAGATTACAAATGGTTGCAGCCGCGTCATTAATATTGCATTTCGACAATAATATCTTGATTTGCCGAAAGAACTATAGCCTCGCATTATTTCACCAAATGGGAATTCAGTCACTGCTCCCCACCCCCACCCCCGTCTTTAAAGGAAGTTAGCAACATTGCGGTTATATTTCATCCGTCGAGAGCTGAGGACCATATGGGAAAATGAAGTCCATTGCAGCAGCAACTGGTGCAACCACAAGGGGGTTGCAAATCAGGGTCCGGGGTATGTGAAAGGGAATATGCGGCAGCTTGGAGGACACACCAAAGACCCATCCAGGGTGGAGTGGCATTGGCGGGATCTGCCAGAGGGGGAGGATAAGGAGGAGCCAGAAGCTGGAGGTGGGAGGAGCCTAAGTAGTCATAATTGCTGGATGTCAAAGAAGGACAGGAACAGGTGGTTTAAGGGTAGTGCAAGTGGTGTGGTCACACTGGGAGCTGTCCTGCAGGGGGAGCCGCAACATTGCTGTGGAATGGAGTGCAAGCGGTGCTGAATTTTAGCAATGCAGAAATTTGAAAGGTCTGTCACTGAGAGGGAGAACCATGTGGGTCAGTGCCAGAGGGTGTGATTTCCGCGGTAGCCAAAGAGTAGCCAAGTGGCAGGCCTGGATAAACCGGAGGCAGAAGGGGTCTCCAAGGGTCTCAGGTCCCATTGCCAAAGACCCAGCCCACCTGCCAGAGCACCTGCTTACAAGCTCCATCTTTACACTTGGAATGAGAACAGCATGGGTGGTTGGTCCTGCCCTGCTCTTTAAAAGCAGAGGGTGGGGAATGTATGGGGACAACAGATCAGCTGCTGCTACTCATGAACCTTATAGATCAATTGTACACCTCTGAATCTTGTATCCTGTGGTTTGAGCTGATGCGAAGACTGTGCTCTGATTTCTTGAATAAAGCTTTGGAGTTTCCTTGAGCCAAGAGCTGACATATTGCATCCAAGAGAGGAGCCAGGAGGACAGATCAGGCCCAAAGCGCCATCTAGTCCAGCCTCCTGTTTTTCACAGTGGTCCACCACATACCTCTGAGAAGCCCAGAAGCAGGACCTGAGCATCATAGCGCTGTCCGGTTCCATCTCTTCTGCGCTATTTGCAGTCCAGCCCAGAGAGTCTCTTTTAATGGCCTTCTTAATGGGTCATCAACCATTTCTTTGTGCTCTTTTAATTGTCCATCTCTCCAGGCAATTACTTCATCAGGAAGCCAGCCTGACTTATTTTTTAACCTGGCTCATGTTTTAACATGCTAAATTCAGCATCTGGCATCCTGGAATTAGAGTGGGGGGTGGGGGTGGGGGTCCAGAATTGGAAGAGGTATCCAGGCACCCCACAAACTTATAACATTGCATTTGAATCTGCTATTTTGTTCCAAGGACATTTAATGAGGATAATCCCAGTGTGAGCATCTTTTCTTTTTATTTACATAGAACAATAGCGGAGAACTTGCGGTTCTCCGTTGCTATTGGATTTCAACTCCCACCAGCTCCTGCCTGCATGTTCAACATTCAAGGATGATAGGAGCTTAAGTCCAGCACTATCTGGAAGGCCACTAGCCACCATTCTTTATTTATTCAATGGTTGGTGCTTGCCCAGTGTGAAAAGGTGGATGTGCAGGCAGGCATCATTTGACATAGAGCGGTAATGCATGGAATTATTTGAATCGGTTATTGCAAGCAAAACCTGGAGAAAATGGGATACCAATGATTGAAACGAATACATAAATGCATTTTATTTCTGCCTAAGAAAGCTGTGTGACACTCAACATCTTGCACTTCCAAGCAGATTAAATAATTTGTTGGTCCAGCGAAGGATATTTCCTCACGAGATCTGTGGAGCCTTTTCTTTGCTCTTTGGGAAGGTGGCAACAGAGCTACTGAGATCCTGAACATTAAGAAAAGAAGAGGGGAAGCATCTCATAAACTTTCATTTTTTTAAAAGACTGTCGTTTGCAGGGTGGGGGGTACAGCAAACAATGCTCTATACACAAACAATGCCTTGCTGGTGTTCTGTGTTTTTTGCCTTAATGAACAGTGGTATTTATTATCAATGGCGTTTGCTCCTCTGAGTGATACACTCCAGGAATTTTGTCTCCAGCCTGTTGTTTTCCTGGGTACCAAATGCTTTGTAATTGCGGCTCATAAATGCGTCGGACAGAATTGCCATGGAAAATAACTCCTAGCTGTAAATCTTCATAATAAAAACCACCAGACCTTTTCTTTTCTATTTGGACACAGTGCCCTAGAGAAAGCAGCCAAGCTGATGCCTCGCTTTTAACACTCCCCTCCACTCCCATTCTCCTTTCATTTCAAGAACCCAAGGGGTGGAGAGTTTTACCGCAGGTACCAAGGAGAGGGCAGAGTCCAGGAAAGCACTGCCCTGCCCCGGTTTGTGCTGGAGATGCTGTTCATTGCTGGCAACAAAGAAATGACGTACAGCAACTTGGTGCCCAGATCAAACACCACCACTTGCCTTGCGGCTCTGGCTGTAGGGAGAAAGTCATTCAAAATTGTTGAGCATCATGCAATGTAGCTCCCATTGCCAAACATGTATTCATTTCTTTGGGCCCGTCTTAAACTCTGTTTCTGAGAAGCATGGCAGTGTTTGTCTACAGGTGACTGGAGGATCTGTTTGCACCATCATCCAGCCCGGACACTGTGGTCCAGTGCCGAGGGCCTTCTGGCGGTTCCCTCGCTGTGAGAAATGAGGTTACAGGGAACCAGGCAGAGGGCCTTCTCGGTAGTGGCACCTGCCCTGTGGAACGCCCTCCCAGTAGATGTCAAAGCAATAAACAACTATTTTACTTTTAAAAGACAACTGAAGGCGGCCCTGTTTAGGGAAGTTTTTAATGTCTGATGCTTTATTGTTTTTAATATTCGGTTGGAAGCCGCCCAGAGTGGCTGGGGAAACCCAGCCAGATGGGCAGGGTATAAATACATTATTATTATTATTATTATTATTATTATTATTATTATTATTATTATTCAGAGTGTCCAAACACAAGGCACTGGGTTGAGAGAAGGATCACACCTGCTCTCAGTGCTCCTCGCCACCATGCATCTAGTGGAAGATCTGAGCAGCTATATACCAGCCTACTATTGCCAGGCATTTAGCTGCCTGAGACATAAGGCAAGATGGTGGCCTCCCTATCATGACTACCACGAGGAAGGGTCATAGCTCAGTGGTCCATCACCTGCTTTAGATGCAGAAAGTCCCAGGTTCAGTCTGCAGCATCTCTAGGTGGCGATGGGAAACACAACTCTGGATGAAGCTCATCTGCTTCCATTCAGTGTGAATGATACTGAGCTAGATCGACCAAAGGTCTGACTCTGTATTGGACAGCTTCTAATGTTCCTGACGGCCACCAATAGATCTCTCCTCCATGGATGTGTCTAACTTCCTCTTAAAATGATTAAAAGCTTCCCCTCTCACTCAGTGTGTCTGTCTCTCTCTCCAGATTTATTGTTAACCCTACTCAAAAATGTAAAAATCTGAAAGCCAGAAAGTTGTTTAAAGTACATTTCTGCTGACAAAAGTGGAGGGGGAAAGTTACTGCTTAGATAAGTTTCCCTTGCCTGAAATGACAACTTGCCGAGTGCTCAAGATGGCTCTTTTGATTATATTTAATATGGCATGGAAATGATGTCGTCATGGTGAGACCAGATCGCTCAAGAGGGAGGAGGAGGATAAGGTGATTGGGTTTCGGATAGGAATGAATTTTGACTTTTGACAATGGGCATCTTATCACCTACACAAGTGCCATTTCTCAAATTCCCATAGAAGATTAGATGGGTATAAGAATGCAATGGTAAGAACAGTCAATAATTCAAGGGTTATTGATTGAAGCCAGCTCCATTCTTCTTTTTTAATTTATATTTTATCCAATTTTTTTCTCTATGTGTTTTATTTTTTTATTCATCTGAAGACTCGAGAGCTTTCTCCCCAGACAAAGGCACCTGCTGGAGAAGATTGGATCCTATTCAACTTATTATTTTTTTCTCTTTTCTTTAAATTGCTGGGGTAATTTATATAGTGGTTATGAAAGTGGAGGAGGAAGGATGATGACAAGAAGAAGCAGAAACAGAAGCAGAAAACAGGGCAGAATGTGAGCTGGGTGAAATCCTTGGATTCGGCACTTCAGGTCTGCTTCCTTCAATCCTCAGGGAAGCTCCTTGGACAGGGAATTTGGACACCCATCCACTGGGACATTCTCCTTTGAAAACCCCCCATTGGAATAAACAAAAACCATGTACCTATGCTGGAGAACATCCCAGTGGATTTGCAGTACCTTTGGATCTGGAAGATTCTCTTCCAATCATTGCTTTGTCACTGACACACTAAGGGAGCCATTTCCTCCCCAGCCTTAAGGGAACCCTGACTATTAGGTCCAGTCGTGACCGACTCTGGGGTTGCGCGCTCATCTCGCTCTATAGGCCGAGGGAGCCGGCATTTGTCCGCAGACAGCTTCCGGGCCATGTGGCCAGCATGACTAAGCCACTTCTGGCGAACCAGAGCAGTGCATGGAAACGCCGTTTACCTTCCCGCTGGAGCAGTCCCTATTTATCTACTTGCACATGATGTGCTTTCGAACTGCTAGGTTGGCAGGAGCAGGGACCGAGCAACAGGAGCTCACCCTGTCGCGGGGATTCGAACTGCCGACCTTCTGATCAGCAAGCCCTAGGCTCTGTGGTTTAACCCACAGTGCCACCCACACCCCCCCAGCCTTAGTCCCCCTTAGTCCCCAGCCTTAGTCCCCTCAACTTTACAATAGGAATAGCTTTGATCCCACAAGGTGGTTTTACTCTATGGATGCAAGGACCCAACACAGTGTCAAAACAGTACTGCTTTTGAAAACAAACATTGCTTGGCCAACAGCAGCCTCCCAGCTGTGGATTCTCTTTGCTTTAGAGAAGCCTTCGTCTACTTGGTGCCCTGCAGATGTTGTAGATAATAGCTTCCATCAGCCCTAGCATCATTTGGTCATGCTGGCTAGGGTGGATAGGGGCTATAGTCCCAAACATCTGGAGAATGCCAGGTTGGTGAAGCCTGCTTGAGAGGCTTGGGTCATATTTTCCAGTTGCCTTTGCACAGCAGCAACTGCCACCACCACCCTTGCTTTCATATGGCCAGTTATCCACATGAGCAGAAGCCACGGTCAGCCCGACCTGGCAGGAGCGAGCCAGCAGTAAACCACACAGAGGAAGTGAAGTTAACTCTAGGAAAACAGGATCTGCACAGGAGTGCCAGGCCTAATGAGCACAGCAACTCTCTTTTTGGTAGGTTGGTTGTTTCAGAGACTGAAGGTCCCTGCCTTCCCACAATTGCCTAAGTCCCCCTCCTCTCCAGGGTTTTCCCCAAGCAAACTGAGACTGCTCCTGCCTGTCTGCCTTTGCTCTTCCCATTTTATGCCTCTCCTGGTCCTGAGAGACCAGTGGAAAAGGCAGCTTGTTGCAGAAGGAGGGAGAGACACTTCACCAGTCTGACTCATCTCTATCTCTTGGCCTCCCTCATCCCACTTTCCTGCTTCAGCTTCTAGCTCTGATTCTGGGCTGCTCTCTGCCCCAGATTATCCCCACTCTGATACCTCTTCAGTTTCCAACACCTCCTCCTCCCATGCAAAGCAGGTGCTGTATCACTTCCCCAAATGTAAAAAATAAATAAATCCCACCATGTTTGGAAACATGTGCATGCCCATTGGAGACACAAGACTGGCTCCTAGCTGCATGTAGTGTCAGTGGCCAACTTGAGTATTCATGGCTCTTTCTCATCTGTATTTTTGAGCCTCACAGATGGTTCCTGGCAGCTTGCAAGAGAAGAAGCATTGTACTTCTCCAGCCTGCTGAGTGATGCATTTTTTAGTCAATACCTTTTATTTGGTCCTCATACCTCGGCATTCCTAATGGGCAGTTAGTGATCTGGCCATTACTGAAGCAAATGAGTGGAGCAGCTTTGGGAGGCTTTGCTGTGTGGGGAGAGGGATTCTGCACCCTGGAATAAATCATTCTGAGGTTCTTGTTGGACAATTTTTTTTATAATGGATCCTTTTCATGTTCTTTTTTTCCTCTTCTGAGCCGGATCAGAAGCATCAGGGCCTTCCTCTTTTTCTGATTCAATACATGTAGGAAGATGCAGTGGTTGCCGCTAGACTTTCACCTGCAATTCCTCAGGTCAACTTTCCTGCTGGAGACAGAGCAGCTTACCATTCCAGCAGTGGGAGAGATGGGAAGCAGAGCTCACTCCTTCAGCTCTGGTGTGACAGACCAGCTCCATCAGACCTCCTCTCCCCTCAGCTGTCATATGGGGGCAGCCATTCCATCAGGCTGCCTCTGTGGGAGAGATCAGAAGCAGAGCTCATTTCATCAGCTATGCTGGAGGCCCAGCTCCATCAGCCACCTGCTGCCCTCGAACTGTGCCAAATAGTCATTACATTAACAACTGTTTAAAAATTGGTGCCCGAGTTCGATTTTGATTTTCCTCTTCCCTCCTTGTTCCTTTTCTCTTGTGTGTCATGTTTTTTTAGATTGCACAGACGGTCTTGTTTTGATTGTATGCAAACTGCTCTTTGGGGCTGAAAAGTGGGGTATGGATGCTACAAACAAACAAACAAACTTCGTGCTTGCTCTGCAAATCACATCCTAATTGTCTCTTCTCCCCATCCCATATTTCTGCAGTCAGAGTTTTCAGAACACTGGCATGTTGCTTTGCACATTGCATTTTGCAGCCATGTGGGAAATGCTTTATGTGTCCTTGAAATGTATTTGGATCTAAGCAACCTTGCATGCATCCAGACAGTAGAGGGCAGGGTTGAGACTAACAGTCAGTCTGGGAAAATATACTCTGTGGTTTCCCGCTAAACATCTAAGCTCCACCCCTTCCTCCTGCTCGCCCTCTCGTCTCTTACAAAGTTTAGAATCCCGAGTCCTCCTTATGAATATGAAAATGAATATGAAGGAACTGGAAATAAAGAACCTTTTTTAAAAAACCAATATGACTCCTCTCTGTGTCCCCCCCCCAAGGGCACTTTACTTCCTAGTAGGCATGTTCAGGATTAGCTGTGCTCGTGGCTTACAGGTTTTCAGAAGAGCATAAGAAGAGACCTGTTGGATCAAGCTAATGACTCATTTAGCCCACCATACTGTTGACTAGTCACACTCCTGTGGGAAACCAACAAGCAGGAACCAAAATCCCCCCAATGTCTGATGCTGTATTGTTTTTAATATTCAGTTGGAAGCCGCCCAGAGTGGCTGGGGAAACCCAGCCAGAAGGGCGGGGTATAAATAATAAATAATAATTAAATAATAAATAATAACTCACTGTTTCTTGCCAGCTCTGCCAGGCCTTGCAAAATATCCCAATTTCTTCCAACAAAATAAGATTCATTTAAAAAACAAACCAAAAAACCCCCACCTGCATCGATGTGCCATCCCTTTTCTGACTTAGACAACATATTCTTGCAAAACCTGAAGTTTCCATTCATGTGAAAAGGTGGCTTTGCTTGTTGTTTGGTGTTGATAGTGCAGTGGTTGTGTGCATGTGTTTAATTTTGTACAGGAGGAGGAGGAGAGCATCCCATGCCAGCTGGCATCCCATCCCTTATCATCTCGCAGCTCAGTTCTCTTTACAAATCAGATGGGCACAGTGCGAGGTTGGCGACAGTTTGAGCCAAACCTCCGCTCGCCTCCGAGACCGTCTGCGTCGTCGGAATTTCTGCCTAACACATCCCTCCTCCTTGTTCCTTTTGTGGCGTTTAATTAAATATCTGTTTGTCTCGAGTCAAACACTGACAGCTATGAAACCTCCAATGATTTATCAATAAACACAATGAGATAATTGCTCAGACGCTCACCTGACCTTTTCGCAGCTCGCGGAAAATGGAATCTCGCCACTCTCCCCCCCGGCTTCGTTCCTTCTGTTGAAGATTTCTTGTGGTGTGATTGGTGCTTTCCTATTAAATATATGAAAAAGGACGCTAAAATATCATTGGACACTTTAACAGCCTTTAAAAGATAATGCTCTCCCTCTCTGGACACCGGCAATTGCCACAGAAAGCGGAGAAGGTCAGCCGTTAATGAACTGGTGAGAATTAAACAGGAGAAACCAAGATGAAATGTGCCCTGGCCCAAGTCAGCCTGGCTCACTTGGGCGCCATTGACCTTGGAACATCAAGGAGGACCTGGTGGGTTAGTCAAGCTTTCCAGAGACTGATCCCTCACCCGCAAACATTACAGCCCTATGGATTGGACCCAGGGCCTTGACCAAGGTCTATGCAATGGCCAAGACTGGGGTTCAGAATCAGATCACTGGCTAGGAATCAAAACTTTCCATTCAGATGCATAATGTGCCCATAGGTTCAAGGCAGGCAACAGCTTTCCAAATGATAAAATAACAACAACAAGAGGGGTGGGGGCGATCTGCCCCGGGTGTCACCACTGGGGAGGGTGACAAAATGGTGGGTGGCACCCGCTGCAGGGCCTGCAGCGTGCCCAAGCCACATGTCTCTCTGGGGAGTGACATGGTGGCTTGGGCACCCGCAGACTCCACTCTGCCCCAAATGGTCCGCCCGCCGCCCCCTCCTCAGTTGTAGGGTGGCTGAGTGGGAGGAGGCAGGCAGATTGTGATGGCCTGGGATTCGGATTCGGATGCTGAACCTGAGGAATCCCAGCCTGCACAGGATCCCCTGCCTCCAGAACCAGCTGAGCTGGGGCTGGGGCATGAGCCTGAAGGGTCCTCAGGTGCAGGCACCAGCTGAGTCTGCTCTGGCTCCTGAGGTGACGGAGGACCCATTGCCTGCAGGTGCTCCACTCTCAGCCCAGTCAGAGGAAGCTGAGGTTGCCTCTGGGTCCGGTAACCCTCCAGTCTCTCCTGAGCTGCAGAGGCTCAGGGCAGAGAGGCAGAGGGAACTAAGTTCCCGCAGGAGGAGTGCTCGCCTCCAGGCCAGGAGAGGTGAGTCACCTGAGGATCGGAGCTGCTCTATGCCTCGGGGCAGATAAAAGCCAGCCAGCCCTAGTCCCAAGTTGTGGGAGCAACATTGCTGGTTGCCAATTCCTGCCTGAACCCTGCCCTGCTTTCCTGCCGGAGCTCCTGACCAGCCCTGGTTCCTTGCTTGGATGCCTGCTCGACTCCCTGCCCTGCACTCAGCTACAGCTTCTACGGACTGCCTCCTTGTGCTCCTTTCAGCACGGACTGGACTAGGACCTCGCCTCTTGGTTAACCCATGGGACCAGCACACAGACTCTTCGGAGGCCCTGCGGAGCGTCCTGCCCAGGCTTGGCCCGCCCCCGTGGGTGGCTGGCTGGCCCCACCCCTGGGCACAGGGCACACACGCCACCTCCAGGCACCCAATCAACTTGTTCCACTGCTGCCTTTATTGCTATTGAGGCATTGCTTTTCCTAAGTGTGCTAAATGAGGAATTAACATAGCACTTAATATTATAGAGTGCTACCTCGTGTTAAGTACTTAATTCATTCCGGAGGTCCGTTCTTAACCTGAAACTGTTCTTAACCTGAAGCACCACTTTAGCTAATGGGGCTTCCTGCTACCACTGGGCCGCCGGAGCACGATTTCTGTTCTCATCCTGAAGCAAAGTTCTTAACCTGAAGCACTATTTCTGGGTTAGCAGAGTCTGTAACCTGAAGCATATGTAACCTGAAGTATATGTAACCTGAAGTGTATGTAACCTGAAGCGTATGTAACCTGAGGTACCACTGTACTTTAATTACTAACTGAAGTCCTATTGTGTGTGCCCCTCCACAGGATGGTGGTAACACAAGCATGGGTCTTTTCATCTGTGCCCCCCCCCCATTTGTGCATTACACAGGAAGGCATGCCTGGTGCCATCTTTATTCTGTTTTAGGCATCAGGCAAATATTTTTCATTTCTTAATTTGCAGCCTCTTTTAGTGGGGCGGGACCTGTAGTCCTGCCCTTTTTGTTCAACTGTGCTTTAGTTGTTTTATTTTAATTGTTGTATTCTTAGGTGTTTAAGTGTGCTAAATGAGGAATTAACATAGCACTTACTATAATACAGTCCTACCTCGTGTTAAGTACTTAATTCATTCCGGAGGTCCATTCTTAACCTGAAACTGTTCTTGGTGCTGTGTTGGTGTTGGTGTTGGTGCTGACCTTTAAAGCCCTAAACGGTGCTGACCTTTAAAGCCCTAAACGGCCTCGGTCCAGTATACCTGAAGGAGCGTCTCCACCCCCATCATTCTGCCCGGACGCTGAGGTCCAGCGCTGAGGGCCTTCTGGCGGTTCCCTCATTGCGAGAAGCAAAGCTACAGGGAACCAGGCAGAGGGCCTTCTCGGTAGTGGCGCCCGCCCTGTGGAACGCCCTTCCAGCAGATGTCAAAGCGATAAACAACTACCTGACATTCAGAAGACATCTTAAGGCAGCCCTGTTCAGGGAAGTTTTTAACGTGTGATATTTTATTGTATTTTTGGTTTTTATGGAAGCCGCCCAGAGTGGCTGGGGAGGCCCAGCCAGATGGGCGGGGTATAAATAATAATAATAATAATAATAATAATAATAATAATAATAATAATTATTATTATTGTTGTTGTTGATTATAATTGGTTTTAATGTACGTCGCTTTAAATTACTTTATAAGAAAAATAACAGATATAATACTACTACTAATAATTATACCAAACAATTCCCGCAACCAAGAACCTTCTATAGTATCTACTCACAAGTCCCATTCAGCAAAGGCCCCATCCAATGTTAATTAGTAGCTTCCCCTTTTCAGCTTCTGCCGTTTTATTGCTTTCTGTTTAGCATGATTTGGGGATTAATGTTGAATTGCCTTCTAATAAGTCAGCTTCTGATACATTGTTATTTTGCTACACAACAAATATAATGGGGAAAGTGAAAGGAAACCCGTAATTAAAGCACTCTCCTGTAGGAACAAGAACTGTCTAAGGGGCAATTAAAAGACTCTTTTTTTCAGTAACGCTACTGCTGTACTGAACAAAAAGCAATAATCTCAGAATCTGTAATCTGGGCTGCCCTATCATCAAGCAAAGTGAGGCATCTGTTTCAGGCATCTGATTTAGATTGTAATGAAAAGGATGGAAATTGGTAGTTATTCAATTTCTTATTGTGGTATTTTTGCAGCCAGGGAGTGGGAAATACACTTTGTGGGGTTTTTTTCCTCCTCAGGTGCCAAAATATATTGGCCAGATTTGAGTACTGTCTACATGCACATTGACTATTTTCTTTTGGGGGGAGGAAGGGAATTGCTGCTCTGCCACAAGCATCAAAATGTCTTGGGCAAACCCTGGCTGTAAGAAGGCAGCTTTCAATTAGAAGTGCAGTAGCCCCCAAAAGCTTCAGTAGTGCTTTGCCCAAGAGCACACCTCCCTTGCCAGCAAGGAATCCCTTTGTTCAATAAGATGAGTCCGCAATACAACCGTATTCTCAGACCATATTGCTTTATTGCTTAAATAAATGTACACAGGTGCAGAGTCTAAACAATTATTTTTACACTGTCAAAAGCATATTTCTAACACCCCTTTCCCCCTCACCCAATGACAGCAATGTATAAAAGCAAGCAGTCTTTTGGAAAACTTCTAAGAACTGTAAAAAAAAAAAAAGGCTTCAGGATGAAGATCAAAGCTGCCTTCACACACCTCCCTCATCATCATCATTATTTACTACATTTGTATACCACCCTTCTTCTGCAGATCTCAGAGTGGTCCACCATCTCTCTCTCTCTCTCTCTCTCTCTCTCTCTCACACACACACACACACACACACACACTTTAGGAATCTTCCATGCTGCTCCACAAGGCTTCCATTTTAATTATGGTTCATCAGTGTTGGTCATACATTGATATTTCTTGTCTTTATTTCATTTATATCCCCAGGAATTTGGGTTGGAGGGGTTGATGACAACTTTATAAGTTTATAAAGTTAGGTCAGTGTACTCAGAAGTTTGGGGAACCCTGATCTAGACACAGAAATTTAGCAGGCGATGCTTTTTCCTGACACGCAGATGAATTCCAATCAGTTCTCCATGCCAGGAGAATCCTTCACCCTCACTGTGAAAGGAATAGTGGCAAGACCAGTATGAACTCTGATTATCTTAATTAGGGTTGCCATATGTCCAGAATTTGCCGGACATAACCAGTATTCAGCCTTGTAAACGCTGTAAAGTCTGGGAAAATCTACAGTATGTCAGCAGTGCAGATTATGGTGAATTTCATTAAAAATCACTCAAAAACTCTATGGGCAAAACTATAAAAAAGAGCTCAACAACTTTGCCCAAAACTACAAGCCCCTGCCCAGAGCAGGACTCCCTTCACCTTGCTGTCCTGATTGGTCCTTGCCCTGCCAGAGAAGCAGAGTTGGCTATATAAAAGGAGGAAGCGGGCAAATCACACAAGCTTTTGCCAAGGGCACGTTTCACTGTGTGTGGCATGTGTCAGCTGCAGACACAGTGAATAAGCCCATCTTAATGGAATTATCCATCTCAGTTCCCAACTTAATTGAGCCCTGCCCTGTAACTTAGCACAGGGGTGCCTTTCCTAATTAACCCCATGCAAGCGACAGAGTGTTTTACCATCACTTACACACGTATTCAAAGGTTAGTTTGAGAAATATCTGTGCAACATGATTTATCATGTCTGGAGAGGAGAATTAAAAAAATGAAATGAAATGGGGGGGGGAGACCCTCAACGCCATTTCTCATTGCAATACCTTGCTCATTTTTTAATTTTAGCTGCGCTGGGGATGAAGCTGGGAAAAGTGCAGATTTGATCAATTGTTGTTTATCATAAATACAAACAGAGTTTTAATGGGTGACAGAATATAAAAGACTCTCTGAGAGATGACACCTTGTGTAGTCAGGATGCATTCAGTTCTAACACCTTGTCTGTCCTTTGTTATCAGGGGATGCTATCAACCTCAATCATATACATTCTGAAAAGCCCTTTACAAAGGCAAGAAATAACTTTTAAAATCAAGTTTCTTTTCTGCTGCAGTTCATTCAAATTGGAGTTTTAACACCATTCTAATACTTTTGCGGAAATATTAACTATTGGGATGAAGAAGAGAGAGCTGCGTTTTGGTCCTCATTGTCTGCAAAAAAAAAAAAAAACCCTGAACAAAAGAAAACTTTAAGGCAAAAGTTTGTTAACACGATGTAACCGAAAGGCTCATAAACACAGAAGACATAAGCAGAGACCTACTGAATCAGACCAATATCCCGTCTAGTCCAGAATTCTCTTTTCGCAGTGGGCAATCAGATGTCCCCCTATGAAGCCCTCAAGCTCCAGAGAGACCGTCGGCTCCTTAGAAATCTCTGGCATTTGCAGTACATAGGCCCTCGTGTCTTCAAAACCTCCCTGTAAGTCATATGACCTATTTGTTTTAGGCTCACGGCTGGGTCCATGCCAGTCCCTGAGTCCCCTACCCAATTTACAGTCATCTCCAGGGTTGCTTGCAAGAGCAGCCACCAAGCCGCATAAGAAGCCACCAGAGGTAAGAGGCTTAATGAAGTCACCGGAAATCCCATATTTCTCCTCCTCTCATATATATATATATTCTATCTGATAGTGTGCCACAGTTAATTGTTTCTGGGTTTATAATGTAATGAAAAAAGGTCCTCTGCGCTTCAGGCACCTTTTAATTATCCAACAGTGCAGGTAAAATCACTTTATAGTTTTCTTTCTCTCCCCTCCCTGCTTCCTTGCATAGTAATTAATGGGAAAGCCTAGTTTGTTTCCTAGTTGGCTAAGGTGACAGAGGATGAGTTCCATTGGTGGCAGTTGCCTGTGGTCTGAGGGTTGCAGAAGGACACATCAGGTGGACCAATGGAGGGTCTGTTATTTGGGCAGAAAGTAAACTGAAGAGCTTTTTTTAAAAAAAGTTTTCTGTGCAGTGTTAGGATATAGACGCTTTACAAATATGATTACAGTCATACCTTGCATCCTGAATGCCTTGGGAGCCGAACGTTTTGGCTCCCGAATGCTGCAAACCTGGATGCGAGTGTTCCGGTTTGCAAATGTTATTTGGAACCCGAATGTCCCACGGGACTTCCACAGCTTCCGATTGGCTGCAAGAGCTTCCTGCAGCCAATCGAAAGCGGTGTCTTGGTTTCCAAACATTTTGGAAATCAAACGGACTTCCGGAATGGATTCCGTTCGACTTCCAACGTACAACTGTATTATTATTATTATTATTATTATTATTATTATTATTATTATTATTAAACTGGGTGCTTAGCAATTCCTCATGAGAAGCAACCAGCTCAACAGCATTGCCTCTTTATCTTTATATCTTGGCTAAATCAATAATTAAGCATATTCTAAGTAGTTGGATTTTGCTTGAGATTTTCTATTTGGCTTCTGCATTAGTCCAGAATGAAATATTTAGAGGACAGAAGACGAACACATCTCTGCTTGGGTGTTTCAATTTTTGTGCTAATAATTAGACACTGCTGCCCTTCTCCAGGCTCTAGTTACAAGTTGCTCTTCTCTCTCCCCCCTCCTCTGCCCCCCCTCCCCAGTTCCATTGGGAAGGTAGAGATTGGATTCCCGTTTTACAGAAATGATAAAGTCAGGCATGTCTAACAAATTGCCAGGCCTGTGCATCTCAGGATGCAAATGTTCAAAGAGATTTTCCCAGAAGGCTTTTTTTGCGGGGGTGGGGGAGCATCGGGGTTTAGCCCATCTGATTCATTTGTTCGAAGTGAATGGAGAGTTTCCTACAATACTCCTTCTAGGCACTAAACTTTTAACATCACCCCTGACCCTGGGATGGGCAGAGTTACTTGCATATGTGCAAACATACATACATAAAATTTTAGAGTGCATGATGAGATTTTAAGTGTGTGGCTTTTACCTGCATGCAGGATACCCCACCTTCATCCCCAATCCTTGGACTGGTACCTCCTGCCCACCCACCCCAATAACTCTCTTAGCTGCCTACAAACAAAGCATCTCAACACTGACTGATTGATATAAAGCTGGCATAATCCACCTGTGTGATTGCTGGCCAACCAGTTCCAAATGGGATCAAACTTCCAGTCAAGCAGGTTTGGTGAGCCATTTCTGGCCTGCAGGCTGCACTCACCCATGGCTACTCCTCCAGGGGAAAAGGATAGACTCATCCACCCCAGTTTAAACATCTGTTTTAATCCCGTTTTCAGTTCTGAATAGGTTTCTATTGTTTTATACTGTAATTTGTCAACTGAGCACAATTCAAAGTGTTGGTGCTGACCTTTAAAACCCTAAACGGCCTCAGCCCAGTATACCTGAAGGAACATATCCACCCCCATCATCTAGCCTGGACACTGATGTCCAGCTCCAAGGGCCTCCTGGCAGTTCCCTCCCTGCAAGAAGTGAGGTTACAGGGAACCAGGCAGAGGGCCTTCTCGGTAGTGGCGCCCGCCCTGTGGAACTCCCTCCCATCAGATGTCAAGGAAATAAACAAGTATCTGACTTTTAGAAGACATCTGAAGGCAGCCCTGCATAGAGAAGTTCTTAATGTTTGGCGTTTGCTATGCTTGATGTGTTTAATTTGTTGGAAGCTGCCCAGAGTGGTTGGCGCAACACAGTCAGATGGGTGGCATATACATAAATTACTACCACTACTACTATGACTACTACCCCCAGAGAACACGCATTGTGGGGGCCTGCAATATACATCAAGTGAATAAATAAAGAAGGTTTTGGTGCTAAAATAGCCCTTAATGCCAACTGCTGCATGGTCTCCTGCGGCAATCTCCCCTGCTTCTATCCAAAGCAGCAAAACAAGGAATATAATGTGTGTTTATCAATGGCAAACTCCAGGACTCCCCCCTCCAACTCCCTCCATCTTAAGCGCTTCTCTCTGAAGCTGCACTTCTTTCGTATTTGAGTTTTTCTGATCTCCGGTAGATTTACATGGGTGTCAGGAGGCATTTTCTGCTGATAATATTGATCTGGCCCAACTGTCCCCCACAAGCCGCTTAGTCATTACATCAGTTCCACAAAGATGTGATTAAAATAATAATAAATTAAATGAAAACCCGCCAACGACCGCTCGTTTCAGGTGTGAAACAGCTTTAAGATAACTAATTATTTGCACAGCTTGGTGCAGCACGTGAGGCTGTATTTCAGATAAATATTTTGTGCATGTTTGAACTTGGAAATTAAGAGGAAAGTTGAGCGCCGCCGCTGTGGAATTCAGCTTTGCTGTTTGAATCTCATAGTAGTTTTGAAGTCTGTGCAGTTGGGCTGCAGGCAGTAGGTCTGTGGAAGAAGAGAAGAGTTAGGCAAAGGAGATGTTTCTGATCTATGTTGGGACTTATTTGTTCCACAAAAAATATATATTGGCACAGTATAGAGGTGAATGATTGCACAAGTAGAACAACTTCTGCTTGTGCTATAAGAATCCCCCCTATTATCTCCCTACAAAACACCACAAAATCTGCTCAGATGGTTGGGGGGACCCCTAGAAGAGACTTAGAGGAGACAGAAGAGACAGAGAGAGGAGAAGCGAAGAAATCCTTGCATTGATTGAACATTCACTTTAGTACAATGTTGATATCCACAAATGTTTACTCAGAGTAAACCCAGTAAAATTAATGAAGTTAGTCACGTCCAGTGATTTGCACAGGTCTGAGTATTCCTAATGTTGGATACAACCCAGAATTTGTTTTTCATATGAAAATTTTTGCTATGTTCTTTTGCCTTCTAGTCCACTGCTTTCCGTACTTCTGCCATGATGTAGACTTGGACAGACCACAAAATCTAAGTCTCAGTTTCCCTTTCCATAAAAAAATAGATTGCCCACATTGTTAATATGACCACGGGACTGGAACAACTCCCTTGTGAGGAAAGGGTGCAATATTTGGGGATTTTTAGTTTAGCAAAAACACAAGGGGGGCAGGATATAGGTGTATAAATTATGTGGGGTAAGTGGACAAAGAGTCGTTTCCCCCCTTTTCTCATTACATACAAACTGTCTCTGAAATATCTCTATCAATACCAGCTGCTGGAAACAGCAGGAGGGGAGAGCATTGCTGTGCACTCAGAACCTGATTGCTGGCATCTGTTTGCAATTTTTAAAAAGTCCTCATGTTTGTATGCAATTTTCTCTAACATGTACACATTTCTGCAAAGCAGTTTCCCTTAATACAACACATTTTCAAAATTTATTTTTATGGATATGTGCGTTTCAAGCACAATTTGCCCAAGTATATGCATTTTTTAGTTTTACCCTGAGAACTGCATTGCAAAATTGCGAATTTCAAAGGATAGCTGAATTTTGGATCTCATTTTTTTTTTTAATTAGGTAGCTTTGTCTTTACATACAGCCTGGACCAGAATGCTCCCCCATTCATACATTGGAGAGCTAGCCAGCGCAGATGAGACTCAGGGAGGCAGACCAAGGGGCTGCCTCAGTATAAGGCACCATCCCATACCCTCAAACATTCCTCAGATGAAAACAGAAATTCTCCCTTTCTCACTCTCCCTGCAATAGTCCCTCCTCAACCCCTCATTTCCTATCAGAAGAAGGGTGAGAAAACTCCTTAATCCCGATTTTATTCTATTCTATTGTTTGGTAGATTTGCAAAAAGAAAAGCACCAATAAATAAATTTTAGGAAGGGACAAGATTAGACACAGACACACAAAACATTTTTGTCATGGTCTGGTTCATGGGCGATCAAAGTCCTGGCTGGGGACATCGGGACTGGGGGCAAGATGTTGGGGTGGGAGCAGGAACGGGGGTCCAGAAGCCAGGAGTCAGGAAGCCAAGAGTCCGAGGGTCAGAGAGCCGGGAGTCAAGAAGCCAAGGGTCCGAGGGTCAGGAAACAAGGAGTCACGAAGTCAAGGTTCTGAGGAGCAAGGAGTCAAGGAACCAAACGCAGCAAGGCAGGGGACGTGTTACTGTGGCAAAGAGCTGAAGGGAAATGCTGACCTAATATCCCTTCCCAGCTCTTGCCACCAGGTGCTGTGAGTTACCAATCAGCCTCACCTGTGTGGCTGCGCCTTGCCTCTTCAGAACAAACTTAGGAAGGCCCCAGTCCTGCAGAGTCCTATTGGTCACAGGGCCCGGCTCCTGCACGCACACCTGACAATTTTTTATATATATATTAAAAAAATCAAGACCCCTTGCACTCTGCTCTGCTCCCCCTTTCCTCCAGCCCTGGGCAGCCCTGTCCAATGCCTTCCCTTCAGAACTGGCACATCATGCACTGCTGGGCCTCAGTGACAGCATCCTCTCCTCCCCCTCGCCTGCTCTCCAGCAGCTGCTATGAGCTGCCCAAGGGAGGGGGTCAGTAGGCGCCACCATGGAAAGGCTATGGAGAAGCAACGGGATGCTCCCTTGAAGACACAGGCATCGCAACAGCCATAACTCGGAACAAGCACCGGCCAATCCTCCCCTCCAAGCTCAGCGGTGGCAGCATTGGTGGGGGGAATAGGGGCGTCCCGGGATAAAATCAGAAGCTGGGATGGCTTTTGTAATTCCAGGACTCTCACTGGAAAAGCAGGACATTTGGAGGCAATGCTATCCTTTGTCCCTGTGCTAGACTGACAGGCCTGCACAGTGAGTTGCTTGGGGGTGGGGGTGGGGGAGATGCAAAGGAAGGGAGGTTTGAGCAATGCCCTTGCAGCACCCCCAGCTGTGGCAGCAAACTTAGCTTGGAATGACATTGTGCGTCTGCCTATACCTGGATGCTTCCCAGCTGCTGTAAGCCTCACTCTAGCCTCTAGTCCTCTGAGCGAATTCCAAGCCAGTCGCCAGGTTAAGCAAGGCTGGCGAAGCAGTCCAGGCTTCTGGTTCATTATTAACTGGGGCTGGCAAGCGGCCTTGCCTTGGCCCTCCGTCGCCGATTCGTGCGCCTCCTCCTGCCATTGTTAACACGGCTGCCATACCCCTGCATCTGCACTGAGTGAAAGCTAATTATAATAATTAACAAGGAACTCGTGAACTTGTCAAACTGGTAATTATAAACCACGGGGACTTTTATCATTAATAGACGCTGCTCAGGAGTAAAATAATGAAGTAGAACCAACACGCAAAGCCCGCTTTTGATCAAAATGGCACCGGAGATGATCGCCAGCGCTGGCCATTTGTCATCTTCCAGGGGGCCTGAATCCTCCCCATTGGGACCCAGAAGAGTCCAGATGAACAATGCCTTAAATTAACAAGTATGATGTGTTCTGCTTTGCATTAGCAAAAAGAGCCATTGCGGAAAACACAAGGAGGATCCTGCGGCTGCTGCATTAAGGGATGCTGAAGCAAAATGCAATCTTGTTGCACTTAGGAGTTGCAATTCACACATTACATTTTTGATGCAATGGAGGCATCCCAGCTCCTGCCAACCTAGCAGTTTGAAAGCACACCAGTGCAAGTAGATAAATAGGTACCACTGCGGCGGGAAGGTAAACGGCATTTCCATGAGTTCTGGTTTCCGTCATGGTGTTCTGTTGTGCCAGTAGTGGTTTAGTCATGTTGGCCACATGACCTGGAAAGCTGCCTATGGATAAACACCAGCTCCCTTGGCCTGAAAAGCAAGATGAGAGCCGCAACCCTATAGTTGCCTTTGACTTGACTTAACCATCCAGGGGCCCTTTATCCAGTGGCAGAGCTTCATGCTCCAGCACCAGGCGGCAGAGACCGGACAGGGGCGGGGTTGGCGCACATCCCAGGGGTGAGGGGCGCTGCCAGCAGGAGCATGGCATGCCGCCAAAGGGACACCCAGCATGGGGGGGGGGGGGCAGCCGCTATGGCACCCCACCAGGATCCCGCTGCCGGAGGCAGTGCGCTCCCCCCGCACTCCTCTTCCTCTGCCAGTGCCTTTATCTTTACCTTATATCCAACACACTGAGTTCTGGTTTTTCGACCTGGGACTTTCTGGCTCACAACAATTAAAACTGGAGGCTCAAGGAAGTGATCGCTTGCCTAAACAGGTGTGTCTTCAAGAACCTGCAGACCACCAATACTGATGTGACCCTGGCAGGAAGATCATTTCACAACAGTAGTACCACAAATGAAAAATCCTGCCTTGGTATCACCACGAGCTGATAACCATCAGGCCGTAGCAAAACTAACTTAGTTTCATTTTGTGTTTTTCTGTTGTGCACTGCCCTGGGATCTTTGGATGAAGGGAGGGATGCACATTTATTAAATAATAATTATTATTCTCTCAGTGACCTTGCTGGGCCATGCAAGGGGAGGAGATCTTTTGGGTCACCTGGTCCACAGTTACTTCGGGCTTTATAAATAGCCAGTGCAGATCCCTTATCCCTGGTGTCATGTGTACCACATAAGGGGAACTACTCACTGGCATAGCATTTTGCACCAGCTGCAGGCTCTGCACCGGCCATAAGAGAAGCCCTACATACAGTAGCCCAAATGCAAGGTTACCATTGCATGAGTCATGATGGCCAAGTGTCAGTGCCTGGGCAGGGGAGGAATGGTGGAGACCCCCTCCCCAGCCTGACCCTTCCAGAGAAGAAGAAGACAGTCAGAATTACAACAGGGGTTTGAGGGAGGTCACAGCTCAGAGGCAGATGAGGGGAAAAGCTGGAAATAATGGGAGAGCAGGAGGAGGAAGAAGAAGAAGAGCCAGGGGAGTGACAGCTGATAGACTCAGTGTCTTTAGAGAGCATCCCAGATGCCCCAACTCCCAGAACTCCCAGCACATCCCAGCACCCATAGTGATGACTCATGAGGAAGTGGGAGGGGTTGGAGTTTCACTTGGCAACACCATTACTCCAAGAGGCTGCATTTCTAAACCTCCCTCGATGAATATTGAATAAAAGGCCTTGGTGAGAACTTTCCTTGTCTTCTCCATTCCTGGCAACCTGCAGTGCAAGGCTGGATCCTCTGATGCCTGACACCAAGCTATCCTTGTCCAGGAAAGGGCACCATTGATGCACAGACATGAGCTAGTGAAAGGTTACCTGTTTGTAGTCAGGTTCTGGCTGGGCACTGTGAGACTAGATGGACTGAGCCAGCAGCCAGGCTCTTATTATGGTCTTATTCCTACAGTTGCACACAGAGGGGCTCTTTTCAGAATTCCTTATGAGTGTGCATAGATCAGAAGAAGTGTTTCCTTCTGCAATCCGCCTTCCCTCTCCTAAACACATTCAGCTGAACGTCTGAAAGGGATGCAGTGCCAACTCTTGAGCTCCCACCAACTTACAGTGTTTGGGTGCTGTCTGAACAGCAAGAGCTGCCACAGCCTATTCCAAGGCATGATTCTCTTTGGGGAGAGGCTCAGCTCCGTATGATCCCAAAGAGAAGTCACTCTCTTTCCTTGGAGACGCATTTCTTTTTAAACTCATCCATCAGCTTACACTTCGCTATTCTCCAAGTTCCCCTGCTCTCATTGTCAGCTTTCTCTCCTGGACAGTAAACAACAAATGGTTCTTTTCACCCAGGAGATAAGATTGTTCGCCTTCCAAAGTCACCGCCGTGTGTATGCGGAGACTGGAATTGTTTGAATAATGAGTCTCTGGTAGAACGTGTGTTTCTTTTTGTGTGTCCTTTTGGTAACAAAGATCTGAGCTCCCCAAGGCAGCTGCAGCTTCACCTACCGAGAAAGCGGAGAGGCTGCTTCTGAAGGGCACAAGTTACTGCAAAAGGGATCTTGCCTTTGCATTCTCATGCCAGGCGAGGGACGGAACAATGGACCCTTTGTGCCAAAATCCCCACAAGGAATTGCAGGAACCTTGTGGGCCACAGGTCTGATTTGACTCCAGCAACAGAAGCCGCTGCAGCATTTGGATGTATTAACTATTGATTTGCATTCTAGGAGTTGGGTAGGGTGGGGGAGAAGATGCACAGATCCTCAAAGCTACCATGTTGGGCTTTCTCTGGGCCCTGGGCTCACCTTCTGAAATGGGATGATGCTAGTGGTGGGTTGAAAGGCTTGACCATCACAGGCTTTCCCGACATGCAGGTGGAATGAAACTAGTTTCTAGGGGCATACCTAGGGGTTAGGCAGTTTGGCCTCCGCCAAGGATGCTGGCCCAGGGAGGTGCAAAAACTGCTTCTGGGTCAGACTGGCTAGGAGCCTGTCCATCTACACACTCCCTAAGCTGCTCCTCCACTGATCTGGGCAGCCAGGTGAGAGGGGGGGCATAGGAGGCAACTCCTAGTTGCTGAGGGGTCTTTGCCCCCCATAAAATATTTGAAGACCCCCAAAATGTTCATGGGCATTGCCATTCATATGGTGTGCATGCACTGCATCATGTGATTGATTATGCAAGGTGGGGCTTGCCTGGAGCCCCCCAATATTTTATTCACCTTGGGAGAAGGCTGATATATCTTCTTGCCATGAGCACGAAGGACAGGGGGAGGCACCAATACAGCTCCCTGCCAAGGGTGCAAGGGAGTCTAGCTACGACTCTGCTTGTTCCTAAAGGGTTTGAAGCTTCCTTGTAATAAAATCAAATCAAATCCAAAGCTTGATTTTGGCAGTCACTTGGAAGGGAGGACATCCACTACACTTTAGCCCTTGAGAGGAGATGTTGGCGATCTGGCAAAAATATCTCAGCAAGGCCAGCCATCTGGCAGAAGGCCACCCTTACGGTGCACCAGGATCTGAGACATACCCTTACGTTAGTTGCCTCTGCAGCAGAGGCAAAGCCAAGAGTAGCTGAGAGGGAGGGCAGGATGATAGGTTGGGGTCATGGGCGTAGTCAGGATTTGGGGGGGGCAGGACTTTTTGTTAGCGGGGGCAGAATCAATGTGATTGGTCAGTTAGTTAAGTATTTCTGTTGTTTTACTTGATCCAGCTGCCCCCCTGCCCCGTTGGCTACATCCATGGTGGTGAAATAAAAAAAATTAAGGTCTTTTATATATATAATAAATGTTCATAAATGTACCAACCAAGCACATACATAGATATGGGGACCACATGTCTGGAGCAGCACAGGAAGACTGCCCTGAAACCATTTTGACTCCCAAACTGACCACTACCAGGAAAGGCAATCAGATAAGGCATTATCAGATAACCTGGCAGACAGGAAAAACAAAAACATTCAAATTTCTGTTGTAGACCACCTTTTCTGTGATGTAGGTATGATGTTTGTGGGCGGTGGTCTTGGGTTACACGCCTTATGTGATGTATGTATGATGTATGGAGGGGTGGTCTTGAGCTCCAGGGCAGGGAATTTAAAATGTCTATATAAGAGCAGGCACACCTTGGTTCTGGGTCCTCCTCCTTTCCTGCATGTGATGGGAGCACCCTGTTGCAACAGTTCAATAAAGATCAGGCTTACTAGCTGCTTTACTTCTCAATACTCTCTGGTCGGCCTCTGTTCTTTTCTCCGACCGATGGAGAACCTACAAAGGACTCTATAAGGGCTCTTGTGTCCCCCATAAGGGAATAAGGGCAGATTTTGTTTATTACAGTGGGATGGCTCAGTTGCTGGCATGAGGGGCATTGGTGATTGGTGCATTGGGGCAAATGGGACAGTGTCCCACCACCCACAGTCGGCCATCAGCTGGTCCCCACCTGGCAGCTTCCTCCTCCCTAGTTTCAGTCTTGCTGATATAGACAAAGCCAGAATTAGAGGTCTCTGTTGGTCATTGGCTCTGGCTCCTTCTACTCCTGGGCTCCTTGCCTTCCACCAATGGGTGCCAGCCTCCACTGGGGAAGAATACGCTTCCTCACCCACTAGAAAGCCTGTCTGTTCTCTCTGTGTCTGATTGCTGGGCTGTGGGGTTCCTGTCAAGCCTGTAGCTTGCTGCCCTTAAGCCGGTCAGGAAAAAGGTCCATAGCCCAAGGGCAGGAGAAGTGGGGGAGAAATTTGATTCAATTCCCATTTAAAAGTGTACCTACCTGATCTGTACTTTCCAACAGCGGCGTAGCATGGGTTGTCAGCACCCGGGGCAAGGCAAGTAATTTGCGCCCCCTAACCCATGGATTTTAGTAGGGGCAGAGAGCTGCGAGTGCAAGCGCCCCCCCAGATGTTGCGCCCGGTGCGGCCGGCCCCCCCTGCCCCCCACGCTATGCCACTGCTTTTCAAACCAATGTGGGAACTAAAACACAGCTGCCCATCTAAATTTGCACATCTCTGATTTAAAAAAAATGAATCTCTGTGAATATCTATCCATATTTTCACATGCATTTCACATAATACATGTGATTTTGCCTAATACGCACTCTCTCTTTTTGGCAAACACTTCCCCCCATATTGCAATATTCTATGTTGCATTTTTGTACATTATTTTCACTAGCATAAATATTTCTGTTTGCATTTTTCCTTTTTTGAACAGAGAGCTACATCACAATCATAAAACTGGGGTGAGGGCATGACCTCCTTGGAGGAAAGAAATGGGTAGAAATGTATTTCAATTAAAACATGGCACAGGGCTAGGCGTTGTCTGCCTCCATATGCGTAAAAACAACTGGAGGTGTTGCTAACCTGTTGGATGACCTGCCGACAATTGAGCAAGTGGCTTGGCTTCAGGAGGTGCTGAAAGCTGGGCAGAGGGGCCCTGCCCTTTGACCTTCCCACCAGAGTATCGGGACAAGGCGTCAGAGCATTTAAAATACATTAAAGGTGTGCCGACTTTGAAGTGGGAAACTCACTCTGTGTTTAATCATAGAGAAACAACTTTTCAAAAGGGTTTCTTTTTCTTTCTTTTTTTCTTTTTGCCTCTACCTTCAGTGGAGTGGCTTCTCCTGTGGATAGTACCATGAATAAAACATCCATCTCCCAATTAAATCTTGATTTAATTTCTCTTCTTTGTAGAGCTGATGAACTTGAGTGGTTTCACAAAAGGCAGTGAACATTAGTATTCTTTTGTGTTACAAAATCCCGCTGGAGGAACAAGGGACTCAGCATAATCACCCTGTGCTCTCTCTCCCAACCCCTCTGAACTCTCTGATGATTTAGAGGATTAGGGGAGAGGAGGGGGAAATGAAGAATATTCTCCCTGGTGGCAGACGGCCACCAGCCCATGACCCCTGCCCAATTCCGGAGCCCTGGAGAAATGGAGATACACACACACACACACACACACACACACACACAGCATATGGGAAGAATCACGCCATTACTAGTACGATTTCTAAAACAGGCCATTCCCATCCCTCAAACTGGCCCTCATTAAATTGAGTCATGATGACCCATTGACACAGTTCTGTTCCATAGGCAATTGTGACAAATTCAAAATCACTACATATAAATATTCTACAGGACATTTATTCCCATTTTACAGCTGGGGAACACTGAGGCAGGAATAAATGATAAGACTACGCAGTGAACTCAAAAGCAGGGGAGGACTGACTAAATGGAGGCCAAATAATCCTAGTTTATCTGTAAACACCTGCAAACTCTGCAAGTGATTTGCACAATTTTATTAAACCCACAATACTCTCTGTGGCTGAATAGTATCTTACCAGATTTCAGAACTGCACCATCTGGCTACTGAGGATTTTGCAGGGCTGAGGCCTAAAGCCTAATCCAAATCAGGCATAATCAGTTGGAGTTGGGTGTCGGATGAGTCAAGGGCAGGCAGCTACGAATCCCTGTGAATCAGGTTGGATGGCCCAGAGTGATCCATGGCTGTCAGGGCTTGGTGCATCGGACAGGAAGGCTTTGCATGACCTTCCATTAATGACCAGCATGTCAGTGGTGCAGTGCCTCCCCCTCAAGCCGCACTGAAATGGATCTCCTGCACATTGCAGCATAGCTCTAGTGGCCTGCATTGCAAGCGATGGCCAGGTATGGGATCAGCACTCCAATGGCATCCATTTTCAGGGCTAGTTCATTCAACTGGTGAGCTGTTACACATTCCTTAGAGGATTCCAGATTCCATGGCCGTCACCCCCTCTGTCTACATAAACTGACACCTTTTCTGGGGACTGATGAGCATCAAAATCAGACACCTTCACCTGGCATCGGCTTCACCCTGCAGCGTGAATAATGCTTACCAAAACTGACCCACCAGGCAGCTCGCATCCCATTCCCATGGGCTTCTTACCCATTTAAAGCTTGAGAATAGGTTGAGGTTGTTTCTAAAGTCAGGCTTGTCCAAAGTCTGGCCCGGGGACCACTTGCAGTCCCCAGGCTGGTTTCAAACGCCCCCCCCCCCCGCAATTTTGAAAAAGCAATCTCTTGCAGCTCCCAAGCGCCTGCCCACCAAAACCACTTCCTTTTTGCAGACTGATCATGAGCTCTCGCCTCTGCGCAGGGGGCGCGGCTAGCCCCCGTGCCACTAGGGAGTCCCTGGCTGCATCACTCCTTGGGTCGTCTAATCTGGTTGGCCGGGAGGCAGGCGTGGCTAAATAAATACTACAGTACACATTCAGGATGTTGATGCTGCAGTGATGGCGGTGGCAGAGGGGCGGACACCGCCTTGACCCAGTGCCGGATTTATGTATAGGCTAAGTAGGCTGTAGCCTAGGGCCTCTAAATCTCGGGGGCCTTACCAGCCTGCCCGTTACCCAGCAGGCAGTCTCCCCTCTCCCAAAATTGCAAATCCAAGACTTCATGCAAGGGCAGGGCAACTCGGGCCTCTAAGTCTAGTGGGCCTCACCAGCCTGCCCTCTCCCCAGTGCCACAGTCTCCCCTTTCCCAAAATTGTAAACCCAATACTTCATGTGAGGGCAGGACAACTTGGGCCTCTAAATCTAGGGGGCCTTGCCAGCCTGCCTGCTCCGCAGTGCCGCAGTCTCCCCTTTCCCAAAATTGTAAACCCAAGACTTCATGCGAGTTCAGGGCAACTCAGGACCAGCAACTATGAGACCAGTGGGGCCCAATTTGAAGCAGTGGGGCGCAACTTGATTTTTTTTTTTTTTGTAGGGCCCCAGTTCACAGCCAAAGTCTGCAAAATCTTATAGATATAAATAAAATCCATCTAGATTGTCCTGGTGTGGGGTCCCCTTAGGATTGGTATGCGGGGCCCAATTTGGCCAAATTGCTCCAATTGCCTTAAGGTCAGCCCTGATGAGGCTGTGCATTGGTTGGACTAACAAGCCCTGCACCTTCTAGTTCCCAGGTGTCACTATTCAGAATACAGACTCAAGGACTTGTTATGGAAATAAAGGGGGGCACTTATTGGAAATCAGTTTTGTCACCTCTTCCCACCCCCAAACCCTGAGACAATGAGCCTAGCCACCTTTTATTCACAATCACATAAGCACTACACTACAGCATGGCCATAAACCTGTACATTCAACCGCTGAAATATACACCCAATAGTTTGCAGTGGAGATTTATGTTACTGCTTTATGAATGAACACTGTGTTTTATGAATGGACTCTGTGTTTTGTGAATTACCTAAGAGTCACCAATAGGGAGCTCTAGAATCTGACAGTTAACCAATTGGGTACTACCAAACAGCGACCCCTATTGCTGAAAGCAAGTAACCAGCAGGGAATGCTTCAGCTCAGCCTTTGCATTGTTGACTGAACACCCCCTGCTGTGCAGATAGTGGAGAAAGCTCATAAATTGTATCCCTTCTGGCATCCTGGCCAATTCTATTACACTGGTGTAAACCCTGGTGCACCAGAAGCCCAGAATAGCAGCAAATAAAACCCGCTCATACGTCAGCAACTAATAAGACTTGTCAACCAGTTCTTCCAAAGTCTTCCTAAATTATAAAGCTCCAAAATACAGACCAAAAGAGAGCAGGTCTGGGTAGAGCAAGCCATACAATGGGCACCACCAGTGAAAAGGCCCTGCTCCATGTAGCTACTGCTCTGTCATTTGATAGGGTGCCCACTTGCCCTCCTTCTTGACATGGAATGCTCTCCATTGGAGTCTCCTGGTCCAGTACAAAGACCATAAGAAGGGTGCGCAGGGCCCTTGAAGTTCCTAACAGCTGTTAAGCAAGCAAGCAAGCAAGCCCACAGGTCACCTTTTGTCACAGTCAGGGCGCCTATGTCCTGGCCAGGCCTGCACTTGTTTTTGTACAAACTTGTTTGTCCTCAGTAACCAAAATTATATTATCAACATATACAAGCAGAAAAGTTGTTTTCCTTCATTTGCAAGGAATTGTGCAAAACAAAGTGGCACTAATACAGAAAAGTTCCAGGGTAGGAACAGAAAGCAAACTAAAAATGCTTTTACAGTTCATCAGAACTATACAGCAATATCAAGTTATAGGAGGCAGATGCAGTTGTAAATGGCAACCATATATATCTGTGAAAGGAAGAGGAGCAGGTTTGCTCAAGTGTGTTGCAGGTAGAAATACTGTTTGTAATGAAGTGAGAGCAGTAGTTTACTTGCTCAAATTAACAAATAAGAGAGTTTTGAGAATTTAAATTCTAGATTAAAATTGATTACTTAATTGAGAAGGGGATTGTAACAAAAACACTGGGGCCTAATTTGAATAGTACAGTGCCTAGTACCTGGTGGGCAAACCAAAGCACTCGTCAGGAGAGCTATGAGATTCAGGTGAGGGTCAGGTGCCTTGTCAATCCTAGCAGGCATATAAGCTGGTGCCCTTCCACTATTCGGATTCCATTCTTAGACCGAGGTAAAGTTCTCAAACCAAGACACTATTTTGCGGAGTTTGTAAACCAAATAGTTCTTAAACCGGACTGTTCTTAAACCGAGGTACCACTGTACTTGTCTATCAAGTTCAGTTCTGTCTACTTTGACCAGCAGCAACCCTGCAGGGTCTCCAGCAGAGAGAGGTGTTTTCTGTCACCTGCTACTTGACTATTTAACTAGACACACTGGGGAGCTGAGCGTGGGACTTTCAGCTTGCAAAATATGCTCTGCACCTACTGAGTGATGGAAGCCAGCTCATGCCTTGCTAAACCTCTTAATTTCTCAGGTGCACAAGCTTGCCATAACACCTCCTGTGCAAGATACGCTTCTGGTAGCTTGATTTCTTTATTTACTCTGCCGTTTTGTGGCTGACAGTGCAGGGTGGAAATACTGTACTGTAAAACATGCTTCTTAAAAATAAAAAGGCCAATAAATTAGGATCAAACATCTTCTTCTCTTTGTTTTAACTTCACATCCATCTCTTTCCCCAGATATCTCTCTCCCCACCCCCCCACCCCCGTGCCATACATAAACCCTTTGCTTGTTTTGCCTCCATCTCTGCTGTAAAAGGACTGGCTGATTTACAATCTAGCATGATTGATAAGCATTTCTGGTGCCTGATTTATAAGAGGTAGCTGGTGATTTAAGACAGAAAGGTTTAGGTGTGATTTGCTTTTGATTGATAGCATTTGCTCTTATAAACGCACAGTCTTGTAAATGCCCAATTTGAGGTTAACATCTCTGTGAGGGTCCAGAGAATGCGTGGGAGCTTTTGGATTCAGATTTGGAAAACTGGACCATTATGATATTTAGGAACAAAGTTGCTAGATCAAAAATCAGAATCTGGGGGTAATGGGGGCAATTTTAATAATCAAGATGGACAACTTTAAGTGTAATTTCCTTCCCTTCGAGCCATCAGAGAGGACTCTGGTTGAAGATGTAGTAAAACTGCAAAGGGCTAATTGCTGGCATAATACATACAGATGCCTTCAACCTTCTCCTGAGTTTCTTTTTAAATGAAAATCAGGCTTGGGAGTCTTCAGTCTTCAGCAAGGAGCTGGGTGCTATTGCTTACTTCTCCAAGTTGCTCCCCCATCCAGAAAACTATATGTTGGGAAAGGCATGTGTGATCAGGAAAATGGATAGATGAAGCACCCCCTTCTCTAGCCAAATCCACAACTTTCCCAAGACTGCTTATTTATCATTAAAAGAGAAAGGTAAACATATTCCTTATGGGTAACACTGTGTTTGTCCCAGAGAAAGGATTCTCTTTGGGAAGGTAGGTTTGGTGGTACCTCGGGTTACAGACACTTCAGGTTACAGACGCTTCAGGTTATACTCAGCTAACCCAGAAATAGTAGCTTGGGTTATGAACTTTGCTTCAGAATGAGAAAAGAAATCGTGCTCCGGCGGCCCGGCAGCAGCAGGAGGCCCCATTAGCTAAAGTGGTACTTCAGGTTAAGAACAGTTTCTGGTTAAGAACGGACCCCCAGAATGAACTAAGTTCTTAACCCAAGGTACCACTGTATTTGTGGATTTTAAGTTCAGAGTTTGCATTGGAGTGAACATCCCAGCTGGTGGGATATGTGGCCTCAGACTCCCTAGGCATCCTCTGGGGATCACACTGAACTACTTTGAATGTGGCCAACAGATCCCATTACTGATCTACTTGCAACTTCTAGGACCTGGAGCTTAGATCAATTTTTCCAGCTACTTTGAACTTGGAAATTTTGGCTGCTCCAGATCTAAAGATGGGCTGTAATGACCCTCATAGCCTTTCCTGGCCCTAGGAATCCAGACTCTTCTGTCCCCAACCCTGTCTTTCACTACACTGAACCTGATTCAGCTGGTGTGTGTGGATAGAGTTTTGAGAGTGAAGACAATGCTTTTAAGAAACACACAGAGACGCACTCAAACACGCCTGAAATGTCTAAAAAGGTAAAGGGACCCCTGACCATTAGGTCCAGTTGTGACCGACTCTGGGGTTGCGGCGCTCATCTCGCTTTACTGGCCGAGGGAGCTGACGTACAGCTTCCGGGTCATGTGGCCAGCATGACTAAGCCGCTTCTGGCGAACCAGAGCAGTGCACAGAAACACCGTTCACCTTCCCGCCGGAGCGGTACCTATTTATCTACTTGCACTATGACATGCTTTCGAGCTGCTAGGTTGGCAGGAGCTGGGACCGAGCAACGGGAGCTCACCCCGTTGCAGGGATTCAAACCGTCAACCTTCTGATCAGCAAGTCCTAGGCTCTGTGGTTTAACCCACAGAGCCACTTAAGTGCATATTCAATTAGGAATTCCACCAACTTTTCAGACCTGAGCCACATGCTCCCCATTACCCTAATGATGCTCTTGGTGAAATTTAGTTGTGTCTTCAAAACTAATGAAGGTTCCTGGCTGGGAGCATTGATAAGAACTTCTTACTACGGGTGGTAGTGGCCCTCAACAGATGCTCCTATTTGTGGCTTTAGAAGGAAAACAACCTGAAAACTAAAGGGAAGCAAAGGAAAATAGGAAATCAATGACAAGTTAACACCACAGAGAGCAATTAGGCCTTGGAAGAGCACTGTTTGCTTTGGCAGGAGGGAATTTTCAAGTGCATATGTATAGGATTTATATACTTGCACCAGTCTGAAATGTCTCGCAGACAGAGGAGTTAGCTGGGATGCCATCTGTAAGAGGAAAATGTTGATCAAAGATGAAGACTGCAGAGAGGGAACAAGCCAGCTCTTGCAGAATAATTCAGCAGCCTGGGTTTCCCAGTGCAAACCATCTCGAAATGTTGAGAGAATTGGGGTCAAAGCCATTCCTGTCCTGAATATTTGCAATGTGAATTCTCTGGTCTCAGGATCTGTGTTCCGATTTATAGAATTCAAAGTTTGGGTTGCAGAATTTGAGCAGCTGGATTATGTTTTGCAGCTGGAAGTGAAGGCATCTGGTTGGCCACTGTGAGAACAGAATGCTGAACAGGATGGACCACCGGCCTGATCCTGCAGGGCTCTTATGTTCTAACCTTCAGGGTTGGGGCTAAAGGTATTCACACTTTGTGTGCGCGAACATTTTCAGGGATCAAATGCTGGTGTGAATTGAAATGCCAACTTCAGACCTGGAAATGATTCACACTTGCCAATTTCTGAAGGGAAAAAAACCATTTCCTCTTGAAATGTATCAGTCTGAAGTGACAGAAGCAGGAAAAAAGCAGAGACCACTCACTGTCTGTGAGTCATTATTGCTTCAGTACACTGCAAAAAACTGTGAGAGTGCCTGCTCTTGCTGATTTTCTTGTGTTTTATGCCGATATGAAGTTAAACTGTCCTTTTAACGCAACCCTAATTAGACTCCAATATAACTTGTGCATGTCCCTTAGTAACCATTTCCCGTCTTTATTAGTTGGCTTTGGGACTAAAGTGTCCCTTAAGGCGGCAAGAGGAAGACATTTGGAGCCAAGCAGGAAGTGGCATGCCATCTTCCTTATTAGCCAAGGAGGTGAGAGGTTCAGGGGACACCATTTAATAGAGAAAGAGGAGTAATTCCATCTGGGCTCAATATATCTCGCGTCTGACAAGGACTCTTTGGCCCCATCATTAAAGGAAACCCTTAAAATATAAGGTTTCTCAGGATGTAAGATCATAATTGCATTGAATACAAAGGATGCTCAACCGAACATGGGCCAGGTCAGTCACCTCTGACCATCTCCTGAACATTGTGAATCAAGTGTTTAAAGCAGCCTTGGAAATAAGACCAGGAAAGTTACTGGCTTGTCTCCCCTCCCTTCTAAATGGCACTGAAGCAGCATCTGCATTCGTGCTGCAAACAGCAAGGGACTGGGATGATGGGTGGGTGAAACGTGGCTTGACAGAAGTACCTGTGAAAAAGATCCAGGTTCCAGGATTTTAGCAGGCTACAACAACATAAGCATGAGCCAGCAGTGTGATGCGATGGCAAACGAAGCTAAGCATCTGCTTTGTCAGGGCACACCAGGAGTCCTGTGTCCACCAGTTCCGAGGACTGCTGTTCAAGCAGGATGTTGTCAAGCTGGAAATGTCATGGGGAGAGCGACAAAGATGGTAAGACAGACCTGGAGGCCAAGTCCTGTGTGGAAAGGTTGAAGAGGTTGGGAATGTTTAGCCTGCAGAAGAGATGACTAAGAAGAGATGTTGTTGTTGTTGTTTAGTCGTTTAGTCGTGTCTGACCCCATGGACCAGAGCACACCAGGCACTCCTGTCTTCCACTGCCTCCCACAACTTGGTCAAACTCATGTTCGTAGCTTCGAGAACACTGTCCAACCATCTTGTCCTCTGTCGTCCCCTTCTCCTTGTGCCCTCAATCTTTCCCAACATCAGGCTCTTTTCCAGGGAATCTTCTCTTCTCATGAGGTGGCCAAAGTATTGGAGTCTCAGCTTCAGGATCTGTCCTTGTGAGCACCCAGGGCTGATTTCCTTCAGAATGGATAGGTTTGATCTTCTTGCAGTCCATGGGACTCTCAATAGTGTCCATCAGCACCATAATTCAAAAGCATCAATTCTTCGGCAATCAGCCTTCTTTATGGTCCAGTGCTCACTTCCATACATCACGACTGGGAAAACCATAGCTTTAACTATACGGATATAACTGCCTTAAAAGGTGGTGGGGTTTCCTACAAGTATGTCCTTTGAGGTACCATATAGGATGCCATTTGGGGGGAAAGGCTTTCAGAAAACCTTTTAGGCTCCTTCCTAAATCCTTGCCCTGTTCCCCCACCAAATTCAAACAGGGGGGAAATTCAGTGCAACTCTACAGCAAAGTTGACGTTCCCAACTTCAGCACCAAGAACAGCACTTCATTTTTGTGATGAGAGAAAGCAAAGTTAGCTTGGCACCTTTTGCAGGAGCTCATTCATTCAGGAGCCAGGTTCATTCAGCTTTAAACCAGGGCTTCCGTGTTTCAGCGCATATTCCTTTTCGTGTGTGTAATATTTCCAAGATTAAGGAGCTACAAGAGAGGATTTTCTGGGGGAAATGAATCACTGCCAACAGAGAAAGGGAGAGTGCGAGCCTGGTGTTTGTTTGGAATGTGTGCCTTGCTTGTGCGGACAGATAACATTTAAGGAACAATTAAGGAAGGGAGGGAATGCTCTTTTCACAGCGCCTTTCTTAGGGGAGAAGGGACAGCTTTGGCTGCGGCAGGAGACCGGAACACCAGCACCAATGGGGGTGTAACACAGTTCTTTCTGCTGTCATGCAAGAGTTGCATTTTGGGTCCAATCAAAGATGAGGGTGACGAGAGAGCTGTTAGAAAGGACCACACCCTCTGCAAAGGGCTGGGGGGGGTGGTCCAACCACCTGTCAGCAGCCATCCTAGATGCCTTTCAATCTACACTCTTCATAGTCTATGAGTGCTGAGCATTCGGCATCCAGGACTTCACATGCTGTGGCTGGAGAAAGTCTTGCTAAGTCTGCAGGCCCAGGGGCTGGAAACCAAGTTACAGGGAACCAGGCAGAGGGCCTTCTCAGTAGTAGCACCTGCCCTGTGGAACACCCTCCCACCAGATTTCAAAGAGAAAAATGACTACCAAACTTTTAGAAGACATCTGAAGGCAGCCCTGTTTAGGGAAGCTTTTAATGTTTAATAGGTTATTGTATTTTAGTGTTTTGTTGGAAGCCGCCCAGAGTGGCTGTGGAAACCCAGCCACATGGGCGGGGTATAAATAATAAATTATAATAAATAAATAACACATTGCTCTCTGTGGAATCCGTCTCTCCCCAACCCTTTACTTTCAGGAATGGTCAGACCCTCTGTTATCCATTATTGCCATCCGTTTATTCATTCATCATCTCTTCTTTGAGGCTTTCATTCATACCCTGGCTCATTGTTAAACGCTTATCAATGATGATGCTTTGTGTCATAATTGTGCCCCCCCCTTCCCTGCAAGCGGCATTAATATTTGCCAGGTTATCACATATGACCAGTTTTCATTGCACTCCAGGAGCAGGCTCCCAGGAGAAGCTTCTTCTTTTGAAATGTTCACATCGAGTTGCTTAGAGAGGTTTAGGGAAGAGTGCCATGTTTTCTGACTAGCTAGATCTAAATATTTATAAGTGACTTTTTGAGGATGTATGACCCCCCTTGAACCTCTTCTGATGAGCTGCCACTAGACATAGCACAAAAGCAGGCAGGGTTCGGCTACCATTACCTGCGCATCCCTGCGGTGGAGCCGGGGGCGAGCACCACGGAATTTAAACAAGAGCGAGTCTCTGTAATTGGAATGCTGACTGCAATCTAGCCTATAACAGAGAAGGGGTGGGGGTGGGGGAGCATCGAGCCAGCAAAGTTAAGTGCAGATTCAATTAGAAATTTCACTGAAATTTCAAATTACAGCCCTTTTTTTTTTTAAGCGGGAGAATTACGTCGCATTACAGAGAAAGTGACAGGTAATTTGGTACACTAAAGATTTCTTGGACTCGCTAGTTAATGGGGAGTTTAGCACCAATTCCACTGTAATTTGCACTTCTGAGAAACTGTGTTATTATAAAGTCAGAAATCTCCGACACTTTCAACTCCAGGATCTGCCAGGCTTAAGATGACCAGGAATTGAGAAGGCCCGAGTTCAAAGGTCAACAATTTCAATATCTGAGGCTGTGCAGCTTCCAAGAACTGGCATTCCAATTGAAGACTTGAAAATTGGAGGTGACATTCAGAAGTCTCTGAAAATTATAACCCTGACTTCCTCCTTGAAAAGCTTATCTGAATCCTAGCTCTTCCTTTGATGAGGTTACCGAAAAAGCATTCTGCTTGGAAGGCTTGAAAGACAGCGGGTGTTGCACAAACCACTCCACTTCTACCTAGGAGGGAAAAACAGGACCGAGAAAAAGAAGCTAAAGGGGGTCATTATATCAGTTGAATTATGCTGGACCTCCATAGGATTCCCCTTGTGCCTCTCCTCCCTTTCCCCCATTATGTGATGGCCAACCAGCAACGGATTCATCAGCTTCTGAGGTTTGTGTAAATTCTGGGTTAATGTCCTGGCTCCTGCAGGATGAAAGACTCTAACGCGTTTTCCGCAATATGCCTTCATGTTCAAATTAGTATGGAACGTAAGCAAAGCAAGGATCACTCACACAAGAAGTGCCTAGGCAAGCTAACATGGTGCCCCAACAGCTGGCATGTCCCCTGGGCCTCTGCTATAAAGGAGCACGGTGGACATGGCTTTAGCAGGATGCTGTTTGGGTTTGTGCAAGCAAATGGGAAATCTGACTTGGGGACTGGGCCTAAGCTGCCCAGGCATCTTCATGGCCCAGGTGATGGCGGAGGTGACAGCGCTGGCTCAGAATGGGCATTGGACACCTCTTAGGTGAGCAGAGTGAGGGTGGAGTCTCCAGAGGCATGGGAGGCAGTACCAGAGCTGTGGGCAGAGTGGGCAAGGCTGGCAAGGGTTGGCGCAGTGAAAATCCACTGGGTCCCTCCCTTGACAGCTTGGATGACTCTTGGGGCCCCAAACCCAACCAGCTAGGTCCCTCCCCAGAGTTATCATTGGGCACCTTCACAGACGCTCTCCACCCCTCATCCCAGTCAGACCAGTCCTTCCATGCCACTGTATTGGGACAGTTAGGTCCTAGAATAAGGCAGGCAATGAAACAGAGTTTCACCCGAAGTCAGAGTGGGCCCACTACATGGGCACAGGAGACCTGGTTTGGAATCCTAAGCTGGGAACTGACTCAAGGCTGGCTCTGGTGGTTGTAAAATTTGGCAAAGCACACCTGGCCAGAGGGAGGACTGCTGAGGATGGGCTTGTAGATATGAATGCACACCTCTCAAGAAAGAATGGTGCATTTTTCTCTCTGGGAATGGTGGCAACACCTCTTTCCTTTGTGACTCTCTGCAGTCACCCTGATGCTAGTAACTTGGTGGAAAGGAAAGCTTGGAGCTCAGTGCTACCATGACTCCCCCTCTTCCTGGGTTGTGGCTGGGGGATTTAGGTGTGGAGAAACTCCCCATCAAGGGCCAGGCATCCAGCTTGCAACAAGCAGAAGAAGGCATCTGTTTGTGTTTCTTCCTGAATGCTACCGATACTAAAAATAATAATGGGCAGATCTTTGGATGCAGATGAGCCTGGAGTCAGTCACAGGACAGTCCTGCAGGGTGTTTTCCTACACTGAAGTTCCTTGACATGAATGGGGCTTGGTCAGGAGAATATCCTAGTGGATCAGGCACCCTCGGAAGGCAATAAAAGCAGCAGCGTTAACACAACCAGTCAAGTGAGTCACCTTAGGGGCTGACAATGACCCAAGTGAGCTCCTATAAGGAGGCAATCGTGCCTGTTATTTCACAAACTAATATAGTGTGATGGGAAAAGCAAGATAATGCATATTTCATATTTAAAAAGATATTATGGTAAAAATCTTATTACTTATTGGTAAGTGTTCCCCTTGAGGCAGTAAAGTTTTTAGTACTGCACAAGAAAACAACTCTTGTAAAAAGCTCACAACTCTGGGTTAATCACTTGGCTTTATCCCAGGATTCCTTTCTTGGAATGTTCCCTGGTTTCTGTGGGATTCTCCCCAAACAAACAAGAAAGCAGCAAGTCACTAATTGGAGTACGATCATTTGGAAGCTATGAATGGGTCATGGCGGCAGGAGAACATGACTCCAGCAGTTCGCATTTTCTTAACGACAGGAAATTATTTCTCCTGCACAAAAAGGCGCCGTCGAGAATGTCTCCAGTGTGATCAAGCCATAATTTGTTTGTTTGTTTTAAACAGAGAAATGTGTTTTGTTTGGCACTTTCATTTGCTATGCAAAAGCTGCTCAATCCCTTAACTTTTTAGCCAAGGCAGAATTACTTTGTTATTAATTTTCTGACAAGTTTTGAACCTTTTGCATTCTTCTGGTGTCGGTTTAATATGTGAGGTAAATTAGACTTTGGCAGAAGGGTGCAAATTATATGCAAGACGTCTGTAAAAACGAAAACAAAAAACACCTTTTGGAGCCATTCTTAAAACTTTCATAGTGTTCCTGCTTGCACACAGATGCACTCACAAATTATTCAGGCTTTACAAAATAAGTGCAGTTTATCTAAGGGATGGTGCATTTCAATTGCGATTTTGTATTATGTTCACTTCCCCATCCCACTCTACTCCCTGCTCGCCCGACTGCTGGATTGCTTTTTGCTTTTTATTATTTATTTATATAATCTGTCACAATGCAAAACATCCTTTTTTTCTGAACTGCATTAGAAACCTTTGGCTGGTGGAAATAGGTGAATAGGAAATAGGTACTGTATTTTTCCATGTATAAGATGGTTTTTTTATTATAAAAATGTTTAAAATTGGGGGTTGTCTTATACACGGATAGTGCAGAGGGAGGACAGGCGATTGGTGGCAGCCATGAGCAGGAGATTGTCAGTGGCTATTGGGCGGGTGATTGGTGGCTGCGGCAAGGCCTGCTGGCGATTGGCTGCTTCTGAGGCAAATGGGCATGCGATTGGCAGCTGCTGGAGGTGAGCAGGCAGACGATTGGTGGTTTCTTTGAGGCGTGTGATTGGTAGTCATGCATGTGAGCGATTGGCAGCAATCTCTCCCCCCCCAAGAAAGTTCAACAGCCCTGGGCAATCTTACCTCATTTCCTTAATTTGGAGTCCCCAAAAATAGGGGTTGTTGTATACACGGGGGCGTGTTATACACGGAAAAATACAGTAACAATTACAATTTATTTATTTACGGCTATTAGCCCATAAATACAGCAACCATGCTTTAAAAAAATATATAGGGCAAAGGTGCTTTGTGAGGACTTTACTGTGAAGAGGTGTCAAGATGGGGAGAGAGATGGGGGATAAGGGTTGTCTTGTCTGAGCAGCCAAAGGTCATGTTCCTGCAGGAAGGAAAACCCTTTCAGTGACTGCCGCTCATGATGGTGACATGAAACCTTCCATGTTCAGAAATGCTTTGCCTCCGAATAGTAATTGCTGCAAGGTCAACACAGTGAGAGAGGGTGAATGAGCTCATTCCCCACTTGTGGGATTCCCCAGAGACATCTGGTTAGCCACAGTGGGAAACATAATGCTGTACTAGATAGACCTTTGGCCTGACTCTGACATATAGGGCTGATGGTGAGGATTGTCTGCAGATGAGTGCCAGCAGTACAGTCATACCTCGGAAATTGAATGGAATCCATTCCAGAAGTCCGTTCAACTTCGAAAACCAAATTGTGGCTTCTGATTGGCTACAGCAAGCTCCCACAGCCAATCAGAAGCTGTGGAAGCCCCATCAGACGTTCGGGTTCCAAAGAATGTTCACAAACCGGAACACTCACTTCCGGATTTGCGGCGTCCAAAATGTCTGAGTACCAAGGCGTTTGGGATCCAAGGTACGACTTTACTGCAGTCAAAATGGAGCCACTGAAAAGCAAGGGGGAGCAGGCTTGGAAGGGACCCCAATGAACACAGAATTCTGCCTTAAGGAAACTCTTCAGAGGGAAAGAACACTTAAGGGAGGTGAAACTACCAAAAATACCAAATGAGGACTAAATTTCATTTCACTTCCCTTTTAATTTGTATACACCGCCTTTCTATATTACTATACCCAAAGTGGTTTACTAACTGAAGAAACAACAACAGACCGCACACCTTATAACAATCTGACCCAATGCAAGAATGTCATAATAAAAACATAACTTTAAAACCAACAGCTTATATCAAATAAAGCAATATTCAGCAATCCATTAGAAGGTTAAAATTAAAGATTGGCAAATAATAATGAGACAGAAACTCACTCTTTAAAATTACAGTAAATAATTTATAAACGATACTCAATAAAAATAACTGCAAATCACAGTGCATAAAATAAAACAATACACATTGAGAAGCAAAGACACACAACTTATAAAATTATTTTTTTAAGAAAAATATCCCTGAACTCCCCTTCTCTCTTCCCAGCTGCTTCTGCTGTTCCTAAAGCCATGGTCTGGGAAATGTTCCTAAAGCTGAAGGGTGGGAAAAAGCCATTGCCTGGTGGCCAGCACAAAGTCTCTCTCCTCTCACTGTTCTTTCTCTAGAAACAGCTCCCCTATGAAGACTCCACAGATTGCCACTTGTTCCAATTTCGCAGTAAAGAGCACATTTTCCAGAAGAAAAATGGCTATAGAATGCTGTCTGTTGGGAACTGCCCCCCCTTTTTTTTGAGGAATGGGGAATGAAATGGAGTGTCTTAGGAGAGGGCAGAGCTGGTAGGCTGGCTAGAATGAAATGTTGCATCTTGGGAAAGGGTAGGGCTGGCGGGCTGGAACTCTCAGCCGGTGCATTCCACAATGCAACGTTTTGTTGCAGCCCCCTCTTGCTCATCTTTCATATTAAGAGCTGAGGGGGGGGGGCGGTGGCACAGGAATTTTTTTTTGTTTTTAAGAGACAAGCTGTTCTGCCAAATGATTTACTTTCTGTCGACCTGTCATTAGTTCCACACCCAGATTGCCCCACCGCTAAGACGCCTGTAAACTGTATCTCGGCTCAGCATCCTATTCTTCCGCTGGCTCCTTGAGCATTCCACTCTGCGCAGAGAGAGAAAGATTAGCTGCTAAGTTATTTTGAGCACTTTACATCAAAGGGTTTGCAACGCCATAAAATTAACGGTGTATTACCCAGGTGTTTGTAAAAAATGGAAAGCAGTATATTAAAATTTCAGAGCTTGGGGGTGTTAAGTAGTTTGCATGCCTTCCAGGGAGGGGTGGGGGTAGGGAGAGAGAGAGGAAGAATTCTTAAAATCCAGGCATTTTGTGGGAAGACACAAGTTGGCATAACGCCAGCAGTGACCAAAGTTAACTCAATTAGTTGGATTGGAGGAATAAATGCACAACAGCAGCAGCTGGAACGGGAGCAACAGCAGCCTACAAGATGCTGTAGGTGGAGGTAAGGAGTGTTAGCTACCCAAAAAGTTTTTGGAGTATGAAAGAAGCACAGAATCCACAGTCTGGAGACAGTCAGCCACTGGTTTCTATGGAGCTGGCATCAGACTTCAATAGCTCCGACGCCAACATGCCCACCTGTATCATCAAGGAGAGCATGGCATTAAGTGATGAGGGGCGGCAGTAGGGGCAGCTCCCCAAACCATGCCATCCTCTCTGCATCCCCTAGCCCAGAGGTTTTCAACCTTTTTGAGTCCATGGCTCCCTTAACCAACTACAGTGGTACCTCAGGTTAAGAACTTAATTCATTCTGGAAGCCTGTTCTTAACCTGAAACTGTTCTTAACCTGAAGCACCATTTTAGCTAATGGGGTCTCCTGATGCCGCTGCACCGCTGCTGCACAAGTTCTGTTCTCATCCTGAAGCAAAGTTCTTAACCTGAGGTAATATTTCTGGGTTAGCGGAGTCTGTAACCTGAAGCGTATGTAACCCGAGGTACCACTGTACATTATTTCTGTGCCCCCCCCTGTGGGGCTCAGGAGGCCAGTTGTGGCACCCCTGGCTTGCAGAGCTGGCAGCCTCTCACCCTTTTTTGAACACCCTCCTTTGTGAACTGTTTCCTCAGCTTCTCCCCCTCTCTTTGGGAGTCCTCTGGGCAGCTTTGCTGGCTCCCCCTGCCCTAAAGAAAGGTGCCTCCTCACATTGCCCTATTGTCTGTCCATTCCCAGCAACAAGGGCTGGGCTCCCTCGCCTGCTTGCTTGCTTATGCTGAGGCCACCTCACCTCCTGGCAACCAGCCCCAGAAGCACCATTTGCCTGGGGAGCTTGTAGCCAGGGCTGCTGCAACAAACAGCTGTGCAAGCCTTTGGGAGGCAGAAACATAAGAAGGCATCAGAGGAGGGAGGGAAGGAAAGAGGGACAGAGGCCAGTGTTGCCTGTGGCAGCCCTGACCACCATTTAAGGCACCCTGGTTGAAAACCACTGCCCTAGCCACTCCCATCCTCCTGAAGCTGCTTTGTTTGCTGGGCTGCGCAAGTCGTCTCAACCAGTTGCCTTCTCCCCACGTGCCACAGGCCCTGGGAAAGGCCCCTGGCTGAGAGAGCAGGCAGAGAGGAAGCCAGTCTAGGCTACACACTCCAGAAAGCATCTTGTGTGCATTGCTTTGTGATCCTCCATGCTGGCACTGCTGCACTGCAGCATTCATTTGAGTGAGCACAATGCAGACACCAGGAAGAGGCTGGAGGGCAGTGCTGGACATACCCCCTATTCAGCCTGCCTTGTGGCCCCTAAATTGCTGTTCTCTGGTGTGGTGGAGGGCACCATCCCAATGCCAGGAGGAAGTTTCATAGCAGCAGGGGGAGCTGCCTTCTACTGAGTCAGATTCTTGGTCTATCTAGTTCAGTGATGTTATACACTGACTGGCAGCTGGGACTCTCCAGACCTTCGCGCAGGGATATTTTCTCAGCCTTACCTGGATGTCAAGGGGCTGTCAGGAGAATGCAGGTCATCCACAGGTCAGGAAAAAGGACTTGAGATGTGAGTGAAATGCAGTTAACTTTTATTCACAGAAGGCTCATCTCCCCTGGTTGCAAGATGTTGCAAGAACTGGCATCCGGCCCCTCTCTCCTCTCTCTAGCCCCGTCACTCACAACTCCTCTCAAGCAACTGTATACCGGCAAAGCAGAGGGCTTGCCCTCTGGGCCTGTCTGGCCCTTTGCTCAGCAACGTCCAATATTCTTTGCTCAGCAACATGTTGGATTCCTTGCCCTGTCCTGGAATGGCTTTCTTCTTCTGCCCTCCTGCATTTGCTCAAACCTCCTGCTTCTAGCATCTCCCAGCTTGTCCCTTCCACAGACTGGTCCCCCATACCCCACCACCACTGACCTGGGTCTAAGTCCTCTTCCTCTTCTTGGATGGGCAGCACCAACCACACCTCTTCATCCAGCCAGTCCATGACGCTGGAGGTACCGGAGATTGAACCGGTGGCTTCTGCATACCAAGCAGGTGTTTTGCCAGTTGGCCATCCTGGTTGCAATGGCAGATGCTGGTCTAGTTGGCTTCTGTATGAGGAATGGTTAGGTTACCATCCTGCTCATAGCTTCAGGCAGCAAGATGTATTGCACTGGCCTTGGGAGACAAAAGCCTTAGGAAAAATGGAAAGCTAACCATGAGTTTGGGTGTTGATACCCCAAAAAGGAAGCAAGCCAGACTATTGAATCCATCTAGCTCAGCATTGTCTACATTGAGTGGCAGAGCGACTCTCCAGGGCTTTGGTCAGGGGACATTCCCAGCCATACCTGGAGGTGCCAAAAACTGAATCTGGGATCTTTTGGGTGCAAAGGAGGTGCTCTAGCTCTAAGCTATGGCCCTCCCCCAAGTCACAATCTGGTTCTGCCCCATCTCCTGACAACCATGGCAGGTCTGCTGCATCCCTGCCTGACTTGTCTTTTTCAATCTTGGTCCCCATCCTCTCTTGGGTTGCATCCTGCGTTGCTATGGACAACTACTCTTAAGTTCTCAGCCTTACTTGGAGGACGGTAAATTTAACACGGCCAAAATGTTTCACGAACCCAGGAACAGGTGCGGGAAGGTTTGGACATCAGCCACAATATAAATTATGGCTGCTGGGTATGGGGTGTGGAGAGTTTTCAATAGAAATGCTCATCAGACAACCCCCCCCCCCAAAAAAAATCCCAAACCCCTAGGAGACCCATTATGTTAGAAGATGGAAAGTCATACCATTGACCATCTAAGCTCAGTATTGTCTGCTCTGGCAGGCAGAAGTTCGCCAGGATTTCAGGCAGGAAATCTTTCCCAGTCCAACCTGGAGATGCCAACTGCATCACAGGATATCTCCTAAAATGGCTTTGTTAACTTCCGCCATTGTTGGTTTGTTTGGTAGCTTTTGGGAGGATTTGAGAAGCTGCCATCTCAGGGACAGAACACTCCCCCGAGTCTAAAATCCCCAGTAAAAGGAGGAGTTAAAGGCTTCCTTTTTAATGGAAGAGGGACCCTGGTGTGCAAGAGGATAAAAAACAGGCAGTGGTGGTGGAGAGAATATGCTATTTCTTGTTACCTCCATAGTCCGTTCATTCTATCCTACCTGTTAGTCTGCATTGCTATTGCCTCCTTTTCCGCGAGACTTAAAAGTTCTCCGGGTTGTGTTTTTGCAGGGTAAGGCTAGCTGCCTGCTTGCTTCCATTCCTGCTGACCTCAATCAGCCTTCCAGAACCAGAGAGGGGTGAAGGCGACCCCCATCAGTTGGGGTTGGCTGGTCAGGAGCCAGGGAGCTGATCCTATTAACCCTTTGCAGGCTCAGAGTCAGCCCAATGTCCACACAACTTCTGCTTGAGATACACACACACACACGCTCATGGATGACGCTGAGGCAGCTCTTTTGCAAAAGTGGGAAAGGAGAGGAAATCAAAGGGTTTGGTGATGAGAAATGAAGAGGAAATGACAAATCCGCAAGGATCAAAGGTTAGGAAAATGTTCTGGAAATGCCCCGTGACAGGCTGCCATCTTTAATAAATCTTTCTCCCAGTTCCTTCAGCCACAGGCTCACCTGTTATGTTTGCTGACTTTTAGCAGCGCATTTGCCGGGAGAGAATTCTCTGGAGCTGCGGTGGCCAGAGCAACAGAAAGATAAGGAGGGCTTTGGGGGATTCCTTCAAAGGCCCCCTTCCCTTGGAACCACCGAATGCCATTTTCCGTGGGCTCTTAAACAGAATAATTCATTAGTCAGCACAGAACAATCGATAGCACGCTCTGACAATTTACACATTGGCTCTGTTTACCCAGTGGACCCTCTTTGATAATATTATTTATGTTTTGAAATAACTCCATCGGTGTTCAATAGCGCCACGAGGAGCCTCTGGGATTAGGGCACAATCAAATTATGAAGACATATAGTTTGCTCAGCACGGCGAGGGCACGGATGCCGCAGTGCATGGTGGTTAGGCTTGCAGCGGGCCCCTTTCCCCCAATCATTTATACAACCTTCTTAATAGCATTTACAGTGGAAGGGAGGAAGTATCCTCGGGAAGACTGGCCTCTTACTCAGCCAAGTGAGACACAGCTGTAAAGGGAGTTTGATTGCGGCTGTTGCGGGAGCTTTAGAACAGAACAATTCATCGCGTCTCTGGCTGGAGCGCCAATTAAGCTCTTCCGTCGCCTGCCATCCTGGAGGGATGGGCTGAGGAACTCTGAGAAAGACGGGGCTACTGCTGCTCAAGGAATGCTCAGCTGATGGCCACAGAAATGCCCAGGCGAGGGCATCTTCTCTTCACCTACAGGAGAACGGAGGATGCGCACAAGCCGCTTGCCAGCTCCACACCTCCATGCACTTTGTTTAATGCACCCTGTGTGCGTGCCTTGTGCGCATCTCCCGAAATATCCACAGACAGCCAATTATTGGGAGACACGATTATCGACAGAGCATTTGAGGCAGAGCATATTATGGGATGCATAATGAGAATAATGACTCACATCCTACAGAGAAGTCATTAATACAATGAATAGGAAAGTGTGTGTGTGTAAAACACCACTAAAATCCAAAGCATCACACCGAAAAACACTTGAAATATTACCGTATTTTTTCATGTATAGCATGCCCCTATGTGTAAGACGCACCCTATTTTGGGGGACTAAAAATTAAGAAAATGGGGGGGGGGTGCCCAGACATGAGATTTTTTAAGGGAGGAATGCCCAGAGTTCTTGAGCTTTTTTTTGGGGGGGGGGGTTGTCGATAATCACTCCCCTGACTTTACCAATCCAAGCATCGCGGAAGCCAACAATCTTCTGCCTGATCACCGCCAGCAGCCGCCATTAGCCCGCCCAATTGCCGCAACAGCAGCCAATCAACAGCAGCCTTTGCCGCAGCCACCAATCACCCACAGAGTCACCGCTGATGTTCTAATACTCGCGCCAGCAACAAATCCCCCATCCCCACTCTGTACTACCCATGTATAAGACGAGGCCAGATTTTTTACATTGTTTTCTCAGTGAAAAACCTTGTCTTATACATGGAAAAGTACGGTATTTAATGTCCTGAGTGTGATGCACAAATGATGCTCTCTCCATGTTCAGTAGTCTTAGGGCCTGGTTGCACGTAACATGAACGATACATTTTTTAAAAAAGCACATGGTGTGTTTATTTTTTTTAAAAAAATAATTAAACAGCATTTGTGTGCATATGATGTGTATGTGAGAGAGCACAGCAGCATGCAGGGAGGGGATGAGTTTATATTGTCCCCTCCCTAGCTGAGATCTCAGTAGAAATCCCACTCACCCACTAAGCAGCAATTAGCATTAGGCAAGTGGGGAGCTTCCGTTGGCACCAATGGCTGCAGTGCGGGGGAGGGACATGAATTTTATACTGCATCTTTTCCCATCTTGCAGCTTTAAAATCCCCCCAGTGACAATTGTCTCTCCCCACCCCCATTTCCAGGTCTGGCATTTGTTTTTTCAAAAACTCATAATGTGATTTCTCATCACACCATGAATGTAAGGCATGGTTGAGCTTTCACAGTCTATATTAGATAGAGAAGATCTGGACTGGAGTTGCTGGGTTGGGGTCATCAATTAGGAATGGAGGAATAAGTTCCGTGGAAGGTCAGGAAGGTCTTTGCTGAAGACAGCTTTTAATGCAATAGACTAACATTAGCAATAGACGAGCTCCTCTGGAGGTTTTTGCTAAAATGGCAGCACCGAAGCCTTCTCGGTTCTCCCATTGCCACACCTTGTCCCCTTGCATCTGTGCAGCACCATGTCAACATCACTCATCATCACTCTGTTCATGGGATCAGGGGAGTAGAAGGGCCCAGGACGTTAAAAATATGGACTAGAACCTTGAAACAGCATGAGACCAACATGCTCTTGTTCTGTCCCAGCTCTCATTCATTATTATGCATAAAAGAGTTCCAGGTGGACCAATCCCTGGCAGACAGGCTCCTGGGTTCTTCCCGAAGGAGCTCCCCATTGGTCCTCCCTGTTTGGGTATTGCTTCCATCCCCTCCCCATGGTCTGCAGTGCTCCTGTCCCTTTGCAAACTTGGCAGTCAGCCTGACTGGGCAATGCTATTCAAATCCTCTGGGCACTGGTGTTTGCTAAGCTCCCTTCTTGACTAAATTTGCAGAGTAAACATTTTGGGGCATGGCGGATCGATGGACAAAAAAAAAAAAAGCTAAATAAATAATAAGGCAACAAAAAGCCTTTTGCTGTCTTCCCTCCCTCCCCCGCCCCCAGCATTTTCCTGATGGTTTCAGATCCCCTGGTATTAAGCTTTCCTGATCACAGAATGCAGTCTAATAAATTCAGTAGCTGCTGCTTGCTCTTCAGCCGCCACCAGGGCCAAACTCCTTACCAAGTCCAAACCTTTATTTATATCCAGATGGTTTCTAGTGTGGCTGCACAGAGCCCCCGCCACCCCCGCCGCCGACCGAGCCATTGGGAGTCATGAAGCTCAAAACAAAATTGAAATAATTAAAAATAAATTGAATCCAGTTAAATCAATTGAACACACTGGATTCTTTGACTGTTTGGATCAGTTCTAGTTATAAAGTCATTAACTCCACAACTGAAAGGAAGCCATTAACTACCTGAAGTTGCCTTTTTGCCATTTGTAACAGGAGCTAGAAGTTAAAGCTAGTTGTGTGTTCAGTTCTCCCTCTTCCCTAGGGAAGGAGAACTCCTACAGTCAATGGCATGGTCACCTCTGGCGACTTGCAGGTTCTTTATCCCTCTTTTAATTGATTTAACTTGAGGATATCTTGGTCTGCTTTTAGGCTTAATCGGCTACTTTTACTTTTTTTATTATTGTATTAGCTTTAAATGATACATATCCTGAAATCCGATAGGATGAAGAGCGGCATATAATTGTTTTAATAAATCAATACATCTCTGAGTGAGTGAGTTTGCAATACATACCCCTTTTCTTCTGGTGCACATCAAAGTAAACGCCTGTGCATGAACCCTATAGCACCACGCACCACACAGCTTGCCGTTTCCAACCCTGTAGCTGCTGAGAACACATTGTGCAAGGTTTAGCCTTTTACTTGAACATCTTTCCCCCAAAGAATAAACAACTTTGTGGCTTCTGAATCAGCCACTGTCAAGTGCATGAAAATAGCATGCAACATCTGAAGAGGAGCAACAGTGTGGGTGGGGAGCTCAGGCACTCAGCAGCTTTCCTATTGAAACTGGGTTCTTATAAGATGAGCTTGTTTTCTTCTGTGAGGTGGTAGGAAGTATACTCTTTTGCCTAAAATTATCATAACCCTCCTAATTATGCTCCTCTTCCCCAGGTCTCCATGATGTAGCTATTTCCTGCCCCCTCCCAAAACAAATGGGTATGGGGGTCTTAATTATGGTTTCTCCTCCTACTAATGCAAAGCTAATGCTATTTTAGGCTGCATCAACAGAAGTATAGTGTCCAGATTAAGGGAAGTAATAGTCCCACTATATTCTGCCTTGGTCAGACCACACCTGGAGTACTGTATCCAGTTCTGGGTACCACAATTTAAGAAGGATAAGCTGGAACATGTGCAGAGGAGGGCAATCAAGATGATCATGGATCTGGAATCCAAGCCTTATGAGATTGAGGGAGTTGGGTATGTTGAGCCTGGGAAAGAGGAGACTGAGAGGTGATGCAGTAGGCATCTTCAAATACCTGTCTCATAGAAGATGGGGCAAACTTGTTTTCTTTTGCTCCAGAGGGTAGGACCCAAACAAATGGATTCAAATTACAAAAAAAGGAAGTATATTCTGCCTAAACATCAGGAATAACTTTCTGATAGCAAGAGCTGTTCAACAGTGGAACAGACTACCTTGGAAGGTGGTGAACTCTCCTTCATTGGATGTTTTCCAGCAGAGGTTGGGAGGCCATCTATCCCAGTATACCTGAAGGAGCATCTCCACCCCTATCGTTCTGCCCGGATGCTGAGGTCCAGCGCCGAGGGCCTTCTGGCAGTTCCCTCACTGTGAGAAGCAAAGCTACAGGGAACCAGGCAGAGGGCCTTTTCAGTAGTGGCGCCTGCCCTATGGAACACCCTCCCATCAGATGTCAAAGAGATAAACAACTACCTGACATTTAGAAGACATTCAGGGAAGTTTTAATGTGTGACATTTTAATGTATTTTTAATCTTTGTTGGAAGCCGCCCAGAGCGGCTGGAGAGACCCAGCCAGATGGGTGGGGTACAAATAATAAATTATTATAATTATTATTATCTACTCTTTAGCTGTGATTCCTGCATTGTCAGGATGACCCTTGATGTCCTCTCCAACTCTACAGTTCTATGATTCACCTCAAGCCTGATCTCCCTCCCACGTACTCAATGCTTTGGACTATCCCCTCCTCCTACTCCAGTGATCCCCCCCCAACTGGAAAAAATGTGGAAAAGTGTCATTGTCTACCTTCTCACTTTTCCTTGAAAGATGGCTCAACTATTGTTGAGGTGCACAGAGCTGCTGCAGACTGAGAGCGCCAGAGAAAGTGAAGTGGGTGGGGCACTGGAAGGAGAACAGCAAAAGAGCTCCCAAACCCACGAGATTACAAGAGGATGGGGGAGATCCTCTCTAGATACTTGGAGAAATAATTTGCTCTGGAAGGTGCCTGGAAACAAAGCCTAGAAGGGAAGCTGGGCCCTACACTGGAACACAAGAGGCTGCCTTATACTGAGTTAGACAATTGGCCCATCTAGTTTAGTATTGTCTACACTGACAGGCAGCAGTGGCTCTCCAGGGTTTCAGGCCGGGAGTTTTCTCATCCCTATTTGGAGACACCAGGGATTGAACCTGGGACCTTCTGCTTGCAAGGCAGGTGCTCTGCCATGGAGCCACTACCATTCCCCTTGGTAGAAACCTTGTCAAAATCAAAACAGAACTAACAATATGAATATGAACTGATTAAGGAGGGTGGAATACAGTGGGAAATAAAAAGGCTAGATGAAAGCCTGGGTGCTGCTGGTCTAATGTTGAGTAGATCCAGTTGAAAGCGGGTCTTGTTACTTACAATTAATCTCACAGATGACCAGCTAGGAACATGGTGGTTTCCCAAGTAACATAACCTTCCTGAGGAAGCTTCAATTTGGGATGTTAATAGTGGAGAAGACACAACAAAGGAAGAGAGATGGAGAGGATGAAAGAAGGGTCTCAAGGGATGGGGGCAAGCAAGCAAATGCCACTGGCAGAATTTAGGCTTCATTTCAGGTGGACCTGAGGACCGATGAGTTGTGTCAAAAGCTTCAAAGAAAAAGCGAGTTTTGAGGAGTAATTTGAAGGCAAACATGGCAGCCCCGGTGTGTTCAGCCATGGGGTGGTGTGTTGGCAGCCAGGGAGAATCGCCAGGATTACAACGAATTGGATATGAAGACTGCTGTGTTATTACTTTAGCAAATGGATTAATTGGTCCTCTGCGCACCCCTTCCAAATTATCCTCTGGTGCCCCCACTTCCCCTTTTCTGTAAGGAAACCTTTGCCAACATTGCCCCTTCCAGATATTTTGAATTATGTCTCCCATCAGCCCCCAACCAGCCCTAGACTGACTGTGAGGCATCAGGAATGGCCAGGACTGGACACCAGGACAGCTCTACAGGGCAATTTGCTGCTCTGATTTACTCTCATTCAGAATGCCACCAATTGCCAGCTTTCTGGCAAGAAAGGAGCATTTATCGAGATCAGATGGGCAGGCATAGAGAACAGATTCCCAACCCAACCCCCACCCCAACCCCTTGGTTCTCTTTGGGCTAGAGAGATGCCTGCAAGCAGCCAATTGCAGGAAATGGCTGGAAGGTGAACCACAGTGGCTGCACACATCCCTTACTCCTTGCTCTTGGCTCAGTCTGGTTGCCCTAGCTAGCTATCTCCTTGCCTTAAGCAAACTGCTCTGGGTTCCTGTGCACAGGCTTGGTTGCAGAAACCCCCTGGGCAACAGAGTGCTCCATCCCTCCCTTTTAATACCCTCTGCCTCTTAAATGGCACTGAATCTAACTGAGTGGTGGATAAACATTAGTTTCACAGCTCACAAAGCAGAACTGCTGGCTACTGGCAGGCTGGCTGTAATGAGTTCTTCTCTGGACCCCTGGGAACATTTAGATTGGGTTCTTCTCTCTCTCCACCCCCACCCCCAGCTGCCAGTCAAAGTGCTGGGGGTGGCGGGAAAGGAGGAAGAAGGAAGGAACACGCATAATCCGTTCCCTGCCAGATCAAGCAGAGCACCAATTCTCCTGACCCAGTGCGCTTGATGCCATCGAGTCATCCTGACATCATATGGAGAGGTGTGCAGGAGGTCACATGGTGCTCACCCACCCGAATGCTGCGCTGGAGCCAACCTGTGTGGCTCCCTGCCCTGATGTCCTTCTGCACACAGCCTTTCTAGGCCAAGGGTCTTGGCTAGAGACACAGAGAAAATTAGCAGGAAGGAAGGAAAGCATCTGTGCCCTTTGCTTTTCCACCTGTACCGGGGGCTGCAGCTACCTCCCTTTCCAAGCACTTGGTAATTGATAGCAGATTGTTTTCCCAGGGTGCATGTGGAAATATGATGGAACCTTAGAAGTGTTGGTGGGAACCCAGTGGGCAATCTAGCATGCACACGCACACACACACACACACACACACACACACACACACACAGATGTACCTATCACCTGCAGCATCCTAGACAGGTATTCTGAAAGCTACCTGTATTTGGACAACCTAGCCTTGGAGGTCACAAAGCTAGGAAGCTCCACAGCTCCCCTGGACAGCCAACATTGCTGCATTACTCTGATTATTGGGAAGTTTTTTTAAAAAAACAAGCAATGTTTTGATTTCACTCCTCTGGTTTATATGCCCACACAGAACTTGGTGCTGAAGAGGTTTTTGTTGCATGGGGCCGGGGGCTCCTCTGCTTCTATTCTAGGATGGGGGGAAGTGCATGTTAAGTTGTGGGCAAACATAGCAGACGACACAGCAATTCTTCAAACAGCTCTTCTTTATTCAGATGTCAGACAGAACTGAACTGAGGAGCTCAGCCAGCCTGCTTATATAGAGCTACAGAACAATTGTAACTGTTGCAAAGTTCTAAAACTATCCAATCACTGAACGTCACTTTTCGATCCTTCATTTGCATACAAAACTATCCAACCACTAAACGTCACTTTCGATCCTTCATTTGCATAACTATCTACAGTATCCCCCTGCTGGCCCAGGGTGAGAACTTCAATACATAACAGTGCAAGTAAATGTGCAAAAAAAGTCAAGAACTGCCTGGTTCACTTCTATGATTTGACTCTCTGTTTTCAATCTTTCTGCCTGAACATGCAGGGTTTTCTCCCTCCTCCCCACCCTGTCATTTTCTTTGGCCAAGCTCAAGAAAGATTCCATCAAAGCTGAACCCACAAGTCCCTCTCCAAAACTTCCTGCCAGCTGATCTGAACAAATTCAGGAAGTCTTCCTGTCAGGACTGGTGGCATGGGTGCCACCACCTTTTCTTTTAGTCTTTAAACTTTATTTTCCTGTTTCTGAAAATACATGAGAGGAAAATTGCAGGCACACCACCACCTTTTCTTGATCTCTTTTCACCGGACTCTGAGCCTGCCATTTTGCAATTGGTAATTACATATAGGAACATAGGAAGCAGCCTTATTTGAGTCAGACTATTGGTCCATCTAGGTCAGTATTGCCTACACTGACTGGCAGTGGCTCTTCAGGGTTTCAGGCAGGTCTCTCCAAGCTGCGCCTAGACATATCATTGGGGGTTGAATCTGAACACAAATCAGATGCTCTTTCACTGAGCCACAGCCCTTTGTCACAAGTCATTACTGGATATGCCTTCTAGAGTCACAAAGAAGAATTTGAGGTGGTTCTGCCTGAGTCATCATAGCCCCACCAGGAGCCTTGTGGGACCTAGCAGGTTTAATATTATTAGAAACCCCACTGAACTAGGAGGGTGAGCGAATAAGAACAATTCCCCTGGCTGTGTCACTCTTAACATGCAGCACTGAAGTCCTGATCTCTGTTGCCATCGAAGAGTCGCTATTCTAACCAAATAATAAATGTGTAATGATCATTGATGGATTAAGATGTGTATTCATGAATCTTAATTTCTCTCTCGCACACCCGCTCTCTTTCTCTTTCTATGGCTACAATTCCCACAAGTGACAGAAACTTCGCAGATGTTCATTTTATTAACGTTCTCACTTGATGAGCTCCTTGTTCCAGTCCCTGCCTCTGCACAAATACTATCGCCGTCACCCAGAAACGAATGTATTTTCACTGGTGTTCTGCATAGCTATAGGTAAGTACATGAGATACATACACACACACACACACAAATTCACACAGTCCTAATTTAAACTGGTCCATTCAACACATGGGCTGGCAGCTCTTATTTCTGTGATCTGGGGACTAGAAGTATGTTGTGTTGTGTTGTGTTGTGTTGTGTTGTTACTGTTCATTTATATGCCGCCCTTAAGCCCAAAAGGCTCCCAAGGTGGCTCACAATGAATAAACAGATACACGTAAATACAAAATAATGCAAGAATGAGCAATACAAAAGACCCAAATTCAAACAAAAGTTGCAAATTCAAACCATTTCAACAGTACCAAAAAAACAAACCAGCAGTTGCAGGAGGGGGACTTTCAGGTGAACCCCCTCCCCCCCCCAAAAAAACACAAATAAACCAAAAGATCAGATGCATATGCTGTAGCATATTACTATCATAATCACCATATTCCTCTTTGGTTTATAGGCAGCATCCCAGTCACATATTGACCAGATCTAGAACAGCTTTGCTTTCGTAAGGTTGCTGCACCAGCTTTCTGCAGATCGGGGACTACCTGTGTGGGAGCTATGGGTGCATTGGCAACTTTGAGGTCTTTCCTTGGTGCCCACAAACCCTTTGAATGCCCCCTCACTCAGTGAGGTGGCGTGGTGGATAGCTTTCTCTCCCTTGAAAAGTACATAGAGCTGAAGGAGGAAGTTGGAGAAGGGGTGTGGTTTGTCACTTCCTCTTTCAACTCTATGTGGCTCAGATTAATTCAGGGCTCAGAAGTGACTGGGGGGCGTGGCAATGGGCACTTGTTCAAAAACAATGGCGTCTGGTCCATTAGGGCAAATAGGACACTGCCCCACCAACATCAGTCTGTCCTCAGCCAGTTCCCACCTGGGTCTGATTCAGACAGGCTTGAATCCCCAGCCCCAATTGTCATGTGTTTGCCTACAAAGATCTGGATCATGTAGACTGAGCGTGATCCTGCTTAACCTTCTGCGAAATTCTGACCTAGAGCTAGATCTCCGTGGCTTGCTTCAGCCACTGTGGAGCAAAGAGAGGTTTGCACCACCAGATCTCAAGCAGCAACCTATGCTGGACAAATGGGGCAGAAGAACCATGGGGCTATAGTAGGACATGTCATGTCCTTAGAGAAGAGAGCAACCACTCCTTCTGTATCATAAGAATGGCAATGGGCAACTCACTGGTAAAGTCTCATTTTAAGGCAGGGAACTGGTGGCCCTCTGGGTGTTGTTGGACTACAAATCCCATCAGCCTCAGCCAGCATGCTGAATGTTCAGGGATGATGGGAGTCATAATTCACACCATCTGCAGGGCACCATGTTGGCTACTCCTGTGTTAATGGCTTCACAATATGAGGAAAAAAGTGTAGCCACCACTAGCTCATTTTAATTTAATAGCATTATTATTACTGCTACTACAGAGCACCCTGCAAATTAAGAAATGCTCATTTCCTGCATTAAATGCCTCTTCCCCACCCCACCGTATGTTTTGGGGGTTGATACCCAATGGAAGAAGAAGGTGAAATGTCCCCCAGTCCTCTCTGTGGCAGGGAAAACTCAAGGGCCACTTAGCATAACATATACATGGTAATTACATTGTTGGCCTCTTAGCACTTCCTTTGAAGATACTAACAGCCATTAGCTCCCCGCCGAGTCCCATTGCTCTGGTTGGCAGGCAGGCAGGCAGCCAAAAGGCTTCTCCAGGTCAGCTTGGACTTCCTGCTGCCGCCTTCATAATTTGAAACAGTTTTGATCAAGCAGGTAATGAGCAATGAAAAGAAGCCTTTATGGGAAAAGAAGATGGGTGGGTTTTGGGAGGTGGGGGAGAGGGAGGAAGTATCCCACATGATGGCCATGTTCTACCTCCACAGTCAGAGGCAGTAATGCTTCGGAATACCAGTTGCTGGAAGCTACAGGAGGGGAGAGCGCACTTGTGCTCAGGTTCTGCTTGCCAGTGTCTCACAAGCATCCAGGTGGCCACTGTGAGGATAGGAAGCTGGACTAGACGGGCCTGATCCAGCAGGACTCTTATTAAGTTATGTACATAAAGGGATGCGAGTGGCGCTGTGGGTTAAACCACAGAGCCTAGGACTTGCCGATCAGGAGGTCGGCGGTTTGAATCCCCGCGATGGGGTGAGCTCCCGTTGCTCAGTCCCTGCTCCTGCCAACCTAGCAGTTCGAAAGCATGCAGTGCAAGTAGATAAATAGGTACCACTCCGGCGGGAAGGTAAACGGTGTTTCTGTGCACTGCTCTGGTTTGCCAGAAGTGGCTTAGTCATGCTGGCCACATGACCCGGAAGCTGTACACCAGCTCCCTCGGCCAATAAAGCAAGATGAGCGACGCAACCCCAGAGTCGGCCACGACTGGACCTAATGGTCAGGGGTCCCTTTACCTTTACATAAAGGGGACTTTGGATTAAATGCCCCAGCCCTCTCATTCCCCTTCTTTCCCAAAGTATCTCCTAGTTCAAAATGCCAGACAGAAAGGATGCACGTGAACTTTGCTGACATTTCCCCTTCCCTGCTGCCTGATTGGTCAGTGACCAACTATGCAGCTGCGGTTGCTAAGCAGCTGTTAATGTCACCTCACATCAGGGGCTGTCCTTTCAACCTGCAGGTCGGGCAAGTAGCAGATGTGTGTCTCGTTCTGGAAGGTGGGGTGGAGAAACAAACTGGATCTTCCCACCTCTCTCATTTGCGCCAGGAGCCTGGCTAGACTCCTGGGTAGCTGTTCTCCACACAGTGCATGTGCTGCCACAACTGTCCTTGTTTACCCAGGACATTTCCTGTTTTTTGGTCCTTGTCCCTGTTACATCACAGTCCTTACTTTATCCCTACTTTTTGTCATTGGGAGATGGCCAGATCTGATCGGGTGAGTGAGGTTGGCCAACATTGTTCTTCCTCAAGCTTTATCACACTCTGCAAGCTCTCTAGATGTGGAATCTCTGATGTAAGGGATACATATTGTTGCTAGCACACATCCATGTATGTAAATCCATCCGAAGGCATCATATAGTGGGCAATCTGTTGTTGCACACACTGCAGCATCTGAGGTATGTTTTGAACTTTTGACAGCATTATAACATTTCTCTGGTTCAATGCAAATAACCAAACACCTGCTGCTGCCGTGCTCATGTCCTGCTTGCAAGCTTTGCATCGAGGGCATCAGGTTGGCCACTGTAATAACAAGATGGTGGACTTGATAGACCCCCTTTGGCCTGATACAGCTCCTGGGCTCCTTGTATGTGCTTACATGTTGGAGAGAAAGCACAGTGCTTATTGCTTTCCTAAAGCTGTGCCCACAGCCATGTGGGTCTTGGGAACACGAGGTGTTCTCCAAAGGAAGCGAGGCAAGGCCCGAGCCACTTCCGCTGCTAAGAGTTAACCAAAGTACAAAAATACAAACTTTTCTAAGCTGTTGGAATCCTTATGACTGCTATCTGGGGTTTCTCAAGTTGCTAAGCTCCACGTTAGAAGGATGGCTGGGGTTTGCTCTGCCTACCTCTGTATTATCAGCGACAGATTCTTGAGTGGAGAAATAATCACATCTTGGGAAAATCCATTAAAGACTGCAACAATGTGTATTGTGTGGTGACCTTTAGGAGTCTCAAGTCGACCGAGTTAATGATCGCAGAGGCTGAGTGGAGATACGAAGTGTTCAAAGGCCTCTTTCTTGCCTCCTGCTCTTCAGACGCTGTCGTCATCCTGGCAGTGTCGCTGTCTAAAGTGTTTGGGTAAACTTTGACAATAAATTGCAGTGCTTTTAATTGTAGTTTGAGTGGCCCCTCTTGGCCCATTTAAAAGCTTCCTAGCCTATGAATAGCTGATCAAGGTGACATCACCCCCAAACCATCGGCGCGGCCATTGATCACACACAGTGGGAGAAGTGGAGGGAGGGAAGCAAATTACTTGATATGGTGACCCTGTAGCAAACTGGAGAAATGTGTCACTTAATTAAGAAGATACCACAATATATGGCAAGATATGGAAGTGAACCCATGATCCCACAAAGAAACAATTTCCCTTCTTGTTTGACTTAGCATTCTCTCTCTTCTTTCTGCCACTGATGGAGTAAATGAAATTAATCCACCCCTACGTTAAGCTAGGAGATGAAAGTTATTCCATACAGATACTTGTCATCATGGGCAAGATGAATGGGGGGCCCTTGGTGACTTATGAAACAGACACATGGAACTAGATGCCAGGCTGGTGCGGCGCTTGTCTGAGGCCCAGGGCAGCAGTCTTCTTAGAATAAAGTTATAAACTCAAACAAAAAAGCAACCAATCCCTGGCAGGACCCTTCAGCCAGCTTAACCCTCTGAGGCTTGGGGCTGCTCTCCCCCCAGCACGGACCTCTTAGATACTACCAGAGGCCAGGTCCACTCCAGAGAGGAGCTAGGTGCTACTAGTGGGCTGGATCAGAGCCGGGACTAGATATGTCTTAAGTGGATCGTGATGGTTCTCAGAGTTCCATATCATCAAAGCCAGGGCTCAAAGTCAGATAATTAAAAAAATCAGAGAGCACAGGGACTAATGGAAGGAGAGCAGGAATGAGATAGTTGGGCATAGGAACAGTGCTTGCTTTTGACTGTAGCTGAAAGCAAAGGCAAAAAGAGGAGATTTTCTAGTGAGTGCAGGAAAAGGGCAGCTGCTCAGAAATGCAAACAGGAAGGAGTCCACCAGGTTCAAGAGCTTCTCAGTTGCATTTGCACTGGTCAAGTGAAGAATACTCTGGCTAGAGACCCAAAAAGTCCACCCATCCCTTGACAGAGCTGTGCAATGGTGACTCATTCCAGACTTTGGCTAAGTTGTTTTTGGCAGCAGCTCCCAATCTGCCCAGAAGTATTCATATGGTGCATGGCTTCATTGGCCATCAGATGCACCAGCACCTTTTTCCTACCAGGCTGGGGTAGTGGTGGTGGAGAGGAGGTGGCAGCAGTCAGCTTAAGCTCATACTCATCCCCTTGTGAATTGATTCATTTTTTGCAGGGGTCCATTGCAGGACCAGTGTGGCCAACAGGATCTCCTTAGGATGCCTTCCTTGCCTTCTCCAAGGATGCTTTTAGACTAGCCTTTCCCAACTTGGCATCATCCTGATGTTGCAGACCACACCTTCTATCACCTTTGGCCAGCATAGCAATGCTGGAAGGGGGTGATGGCTGTTACACATTTGGATGGTGCCAAGCTGGGGAAGCCTGTTGCAGGTGTTTGCTAAAGACTCCATGCTTAAAGCCCCAAACTGGATGGGTAGGAAGGTGGTGCTCAGACTCGTCCATCACCTCCTACCTTGAGAAACGAAGAGAAACGCTCTAGGGAAACAAGAGTGTGCTCCTCAACATCAAGGCTGTGATAAGCAGCACAGACATTGCTATTGACACCCCTTGTTTTTGCATAAGTATCCCCTGAAAATCCACTTCCCCTCCAGTAACCTTGCTGGAGGGAGAAAAAGTAGGCGAGCCACACCAAGCAATCGATTGCCACTTAACATCTGCATCCAGGCCCATTAGTACCATTTTAGCCTCAGAGTAGCTAGGGTTTTTGGCTATTATTCTTAAAGTGGAGCCTTTGCAAGGCTAACCTGGCTTTATTTCAGAATGCAACAGTACAGCAAAGGGCAGGTAATGGGACTTTTTTTTGTAGGGGGGTGGGCTAGAGTCAGCATCAAGAGCTCCCAGACCCTGTGGTTTATATCTGGGGGCATTCTTTCATCTCCTTTCATTCAATTCCATTTCCATGTCTTCTATGGCTTTCTCAATGGATGCAAGGTGAACTTATATACAAACTATAAAAGACCAACAAATACACAATTTATCTGTTTAATCCAAAAGTCACCCCGCAAAAATTTAAGAAAATAAAAACTGACAGCAATAATCAATTTTAAGTTAATAGACTATCCCAATAGATGCCTAGTGCTTTAATTATGTGGGGTGGGGGCAGCCAAGAGAGGATGGATACCCTAAATATTGCACGGATACCCTTATCTATTGTTTTAGAAGGCCAGAGAGAGCCAGATTTGGCTGTGCGTTTTTAGTTTCGTTTTGTTAATGATTAGGTTGAGCTTGGGGATTCTTTTTATTTGAAAAATTGTTTTGGTACTGTGGTAACATCATTTATTTATTTGTTTGTTCATTCATTCATGAACTGCTTCCCACAAGGCATCCCGAGACAATTGACAATATTATGCCACCCATGATATAATTTGCTAGGCAGCTCACAAAAAAAGCAAAAATAATCATACAATATTTTTAAAAAATACAAAATGCAATAATTAAAACAATTTTCAATTAAAAACAGCATAAAACCTTCCCTAGGGGAGACTGAATAAAACAATGTACAGCTCAGCTTACAATCGCTCTGACAGCATAAGAATTACTTAAAAATGCAATGAAAGCTAAAATTAAATAAAAATTTGGGTGAGCCCAGAGAGGAGGGGCTTATGGAATTTATAAAGGTCCTCTCACTTTTCTCTACACAATTAGAGAACTCCAAGCAACCTTTATTTCACCTGCCACAGAGAAGGATAGCAAATCAGAGGCAATTAAGTGTGATAGATAAGTGGGAATTTCTTGTAGGGAGAGGCAACAGGACTGCCTCAGAACAGCAGAAGCTGGGGACAAATGTTGGGGGAAAGGACATCATTTTTGTGTCTTGCTTGTGTGAGGACCCAGAGACGCCTGGAAAGAAGAATGCTGGAGAAATGTTTGCCCGATGCAGTGAGGCAGCTTCATGTTCTTATATGCAGGGTGTCACATGTTATATCCTGCCAGAGGGGCTCAGATGCCCTCGGTGGGGTTACCTCACTCCTCTAAATGCTGCTGGGTGCATTTTGCATGTGCACCATGCTCTTTGGGCAGAATGCTGGCTTCTGCATGACCGTGTATATGTCATTCTGTTCCTGCCGGTGTGCGAGCTACCCAGATAGCACTCTCAAGGCTGTAAACAGATGATTCATAAACCAGACATAGACAGTAAAAGTGGAATGGGTCGCGACCCCGAGAGCAACGCCAAGGTTCTAAATGGAATGTTGGAACAGCACAAAACAGGGAAGTGGGGAAGAGTTTGAAAGCACAATGGCTGCCATGAGAGCAAATGCAACCAGCAAACATCCGAGCAATTTGTTTGCTCTGCCATGAACCCTGGTGCCAGTTCACCCGTCTGCTTCCTTGATACTCCAACCATGCCAATCATTTTAAATTGAAAGGAGGTACCAGGGTAGGGTTGCAACCTTTGTTCTGGCAAAATATAGAACAGGGCAGGGAAGTGTGGTTGGGGGAATTTTCTTTTTCTTTTTCATCTTGTGCCAAAGTGAGTTCAAAGCAATCCATTGCAATCTACTGCAGCCTAACAGGATATCCCCTCTGGAATTTGTCACATATGCACACGCACAAATTTGTAAATCAGTCTGTGCTTGGCTACCCAGAGCTTAAACCAGGGGTCAGCTGGCCCACTATCCCTCAGACCTTGTGGGGGGCCGGAGGACTATATTTTGGAAAAAAAATATGAACAAATTCCTGTGCCCCACAAATAAGCCAGAGATGCATTTTAAATAAAAGGGCACATTCTACTCATGTTAAAACACCAGGCAGGCCCCACAAATAACCCAGAGATGCTTTTTAAATAAAAGCACACATTCTACTCATGTAAAAACACACTGATTCCCGGAGCGTCCATGGGCCAGATTTAGAAGGCGATTGGGCCGGATCCGGCCCCTGGGGCTTAGTTTGCTTAAATGCATGACCTTTCATACACCCTTTCAAACACATGCATTTGGAGAGGATCCCTAGCTTGGCAGAGAGAGAGAGAGAAGACCTGAAATACAGCACAAAACTGTTGTCAATACAGGATGTAGCATTTTTAAGTGAAATATGGGACAAGCCTGTATAATAAACAGAGGCGTAGGTAGGGAAGGCGGGGGTCACTGGGCACCACACTGTGGGGTTCTGCAATGTGCCCAAGCCACGTGGCTCTCCTGGGATTGACACGGTGGCTCGGGTGCCTGCAGGCTCCACGCTGCCCCAAAGGGCAATGTACAGCTTGTGTCTGCCCGCCGCCTCCCCTTCAGGCTGCCGTCCTACAACTGAGGGGGAGGCGGCAAGGTTCCTCGCAGCATGCCTGCCGCAGCTCACCCTGCCCCCATGGGTGGCTCACCCCGTCCCCTGGGCGCAGGGCATGCACACTGCCCCGGGCACCTGAACAGCTAGTTATGCCACTGATTTTACAGGACAGGTGGCAACCCTATACCAGGGGTTCCAGCATACAAGCAGTCACACAGTTAAGGTACTTACTTTTCATCTGGTTTACAGGTAGATGTGCAAGGAGAGAGTACATGGCTAAACAAGAAATGTCTGGGCTAATGTTAAATGCCCCAGAACTGAGTACAGTTCACAAGACCAGCAAAACTCTTTGTTTTGCTATTTTCTTGCAAATTCCTCTTCCCTAAAAACACCATGTCAATGGAAATATCAAACTAAGGAGGGAGAACACATTCTGAAATCTGCAGAGTGGGTGAGGAAGACATAAAAGAGCCATCGGAACCAAATCTTGTGGCAATGAATTCCATAAGCTAATTGTGTGTCTGATTTGTCTGTACTGACAAGACTACAGGTCAGTTTCATTGAATGACTCCCACCCACTCTCACCCCCAGGTCAAGCACTGGAGTACTCTGAACAAGGAGGTGGGAATACAGTCTGAAAGATGTGCACCCCTATTCCACGGAGAAGATCTAAAACCAGCAACCTGAACTGGCCCTAGATAGAAAGGTGGCATCCAAATCTGCTAAGATGGGTGTGGTTTGATCAGTAATCTTATGCATAGCAACAATGCAGACTGGAGTAGAGATACCCCACCCCACGAAAATGCACAGATTTGCACGTGAGACATTTTTCTTCAATACTATGTATTCAGTATTCAATTGACTACTAAGTGGTTAGCATTCAAAATTCTAAGTTTCAAATTCTTCTTTTGATTAGTAATTATAGAAAGAAAGCCTGAATGTCAAGTGTTGTTGATGGCATGACAACAAAGCTATGTGTTTCTACACCTAAATTTCCTTTATTTAAAAATGCCCTGAGCAGCAGTCATGAACTGAGAATACTGTCAATAAAACAAATCAGGAAAATATGTTTAAAAACTCCAAGGTAACTGAGTATGCTGGTCCACCTCCCCTCACAAGTCTCTTTGGTTCTTATCTAGCAGTGCCTTTAGCTGCACCAACATGAAAAATTATTCAGGGAGCCCCCACCCACCAAACTGACTTTGTAAGAATCTCTGAACTGCCACTGCTTTGCATAAAAACCTTCTGCTTTGGGCAGGTGGGGGAGGACTTAATGCAGACAGTGAAAGACCTTCTCTCCCTCTGTGCCGGAGGATAAATAATTCTGCTGCCTCTCTTTATTAACAGCTCAATTCCTATTATTCCTCACTGCAAGGATGCTCAGATCACAGCCACTCTACAGGAAACAGCCTCCATCTATTTGTTAATCATCAAAACTTTGCATTTCTTCTGTACGTCAACCTGACGCCTTGGTCTTTGCAGCTATCTGGATATGCCAAAAATAAAGGTTGTTGTTTTCTCTTCTGTGCTATGTTGATAATTTGATGGTGGAGCTGCTCCATATGTTATTTTTCAGCTGCGTACATTAAATTTAAGGTTAAGCTGAGATGCCATGTAACTGAGAACGCAAAATTTTATCCCCCATAGCCTCCTAGGGACTCTTTTCATACTCTGTTATCACAGGACATGCACACCTGGGCTTGGTCCAACCTTTGACTTGTTTACCCATTCAGGAGATAAAACAGAGCGTCATGAAGCCTTGTTGAATAACAAGAGCTTCTGACTCACCTTAAAAAACAGGAAGAACTTTCTGACGGCAAGAGCTGTTTGAGAGTGGGGTGGTCTCCCTTGGAGGGTGGTGGGCTCTCCTTCCTCGGAGGTTTTTAAGCAGAGGCTGGATGGCATCTGCCATGGATGCTTTAATTAAGGTTCCTGCACGATCCCTTCCAATTCTACAATTCTACGATTCACCTAACTTTTATCACAAAGAGATCTCTGGTGGATCAGAATAAAAGTGAATGTAATCAAGTATCTTTTATTCCACAGCAACCATCCAGATGCCTCTAGCAGGGTGTTAAGTGTCTCCACAATCACACAATTAGAATCATAGAATTGTAGAGTTGGAAGGCACCCTGAGAGTCATCTAGTCCAACCCTCTGCAATGCAGGAATCACAATGCAAGACTCTCAACATGCTTCTTCTGAACAAGGAGGTTTCATTTGCCTCCATGGTTAAAACCAACTGGTAAAGGTAGGGTAAAGGTAAAGGACCCCTGGACAGTTAGGTCCAGTCAAAGGCGACTATGCGGTTGCAGCACTCATCTCGCTTTCAGGCTGAGGGAGCCAGCATTTGTCCACAGACAGCTTTCCAGGTCATGTGGCCAGCATGACTAAACCACTTCTGGGGCAACAGAACACCATGATGGAAACCAGAGTGCACAGAAATGCTGTTTACCTTCCCGCCGCAGTGGTACCTAGTTATCTACTTGCACTGGTATGCTTTTGAACTGATAAGTTGGCAGGAACTGGGACAGAGCAACAGGAGCTCACCCCATAGTGGGAATTCGAACCGCCGACCTTCTAATTGGCAAGCCCAAGAGGCTCAGTGGTTTAAACCACAGCCCCATCCGCGTCCCAAAAATAGCCCTGTATTATTAAATTACTGTAACACACCTTGGGACCTCACTGAGATGAGCAAACAAAAAATATAATAAATAGCAACAAAAGTGATCACCACCACAAGGGGCATAGACACTTCCTAGCTGTATGCTAATCTACCCCAATATGAGGAAACAATTTGCCTTCTTATTTGGAAAGGGGAGGTTTTCTGTGCTTGCTTTCCTCAGCACCTCAGAACATTTCAGCAAGGTGAGCTAATCCACCTCCTTGATGAATAATGTAGGAAAGCACCCTGACTTTTCAAACAAATCCATACATTAGAGTCTGTTTCAAACAACTTTTGGCCTCACAGTTGGCATAGAGGAGACAAGGCTACGGATGGTCTTGTGCATTTGTGAATCATTATTGTAGACAATATTTTCCTCCACTGCACTTTTCTGTCCTAACATTTTTTCTCTTGTAATGAAATCCATTCAGCTGTACTGGAAATGCAGGCACTTTATAGAAAATCTTTAACAGCGCCGGCACAAATGGATGGGTCTTATTTCCTCTCTGCAGTGCGAAGATTTGCAAAAGCATTGGTGGCAAATGTTTACCAAGAAAACAGGGGAGGAAGCTGATGGAAATCAAATCCATCACAAACACCCACTGAGATGCAAATGGCTGCAACAACATACAAACACCACAAAAAAGAACACACATACATAAATGCCTTTTCTTCTCTTTTAATTCCTCGCCATACAAATGGACTGCAGATGATGCTAAAGCTAAACTGTTCCCAGGAAGGGCCTGGTACCTGTCTGCTCCCCTCACCTCTTTCCATTTTCATCTTGCATCACAACCTGATCCACAATGCATGAACTCAGAAACAAGAGTAACTACATGTGGACACTGAGGACCAAGTTGTTGCACACCCATACAGCAGCACGGCAGAATGTCCACTCTTTGTTCCAGACCCAGAGCACAGCAAAAGATGCCTAGATGAACTCCTTGGGCACCAGAATGGAGCCCACATTTCCTGCATAAGATGCAGAGAAAATACAGTAATCTGGCTTCTGGACATCAGATCAAAGCTCAATGATTGTTCCCATCTATCTCTATGGGAGCATCGCCAGCTACAGGACATCCAGTTCTGTGGGCATTCATCTTGGAGCTATCCTCTGAGAACAAGGAGCAAGCGTGGTTGTTTTTTTCTTTTCCAGATTAGCTAGTTAGGTTAGAACTAGAAACTTTTCTATCCAAGTTATGTAGTTCCTACAATAAACTAAAAGACAACAACTAAACACTATTGTTTAGTTAAGCCACAAGGACACACTAGTCCAATTTACAATGAAAAATCCAGGAACGTACTCATACGAAGGGGCAAAAATACCCAAAATGATGAGGGGCAAAGGAAGAGATGAAGTCTCTCTTCCCTGCTTCATCCCATCTTTCTCACCCACTATGAGTTAATGTGGGGCTCTGCTTGTTGATATTTGAAAAGGGTTGCATGTGTGCTCCCCGCTTTGCATGCATTCTCTGCAGTACCAATAACTAGATGTTCTTGATTTACTTCCTTTGTGCTTGTCAAGGTGGAGTTTGGGAGAGCTGCTTGCTTCGCCTACTGTGGATGGTGCCAGCCAGAGAGAACGATTCTGGATGCCAGCCTGGGCTTGGAAGAGAATAAACACAGAATGGCAATGTGTGTTCCCTTTTCATCCTTCCCATCTGGAACAGAGCTGAAAGTGACCTTATAGTTTGCAAATTATTGGCCTTTGGATATGGGATGGAGACCAGAGGATTCACTAAGTAAGAGAGAGGGAAAGATTGCTGTCCAAGAATGGCAAAGCCTGGATTATGTTTCCCCTGGCGAAGACTTTTGCAACCAAAAAAAAAAAAAGCATAATTGGTGCCTGCTTGGAGATGGGGAGGGAGAGTAAACAATTCACCAGGAACTTGAGAATGAATGAGGGCTGGCAGAAGAGTATGCGGGGAGCCTCGCAGAGCTGTGGTTCATTCTAATGGAACTACAGAAGGAAAAATCCTGGCTGGGCGGGGGAATGTGCTCCCTCTTCCCCCCAGACACACAATGCTTACTTTCACAGTATATTTATTCCACCCTTCCTTTCCTCCATTTGAATTGATGCAAGGTATTGAGAAAATTTGGTTCTGTGTTTGGGGCAGGGGACTTTTTGCTAACTTAGTTACTTATTATTACAATCAGTAATAAGACAATAATAAAAATGATAAAGTCAACAATTAAATAACAGAATAAAACAATAAGCAGGATCCAGCCAGGGCCATCTTACCTATAGATGCTAGTGGTGTGGGGCGCCTGGACACCAAGTTCTGGAGGGCGTCAGGCAAGAGTCCGGGGAACACCGAATAAGCACGCTGAGTGAGCAAGGGTGCATGCCCCACTCCCACTGAACGTCAGCTCGGTTTTTTCCCTTTTAGCCTGCAGGCGCTGAATTCTGCAGGGTGCCAGAAGGCTAAAAGGGAAAAAACCGAGTTGACACTTGGCGGGAGTGGCGCACTCGGCGCAGGCCTGCTCACTCAGTGTGCTCACTCACCCAATGGGTTGAGGCACAGGAGTGCGCAGCGCCCCTTCTGCTAGCCATCTTCATCTTCGAGCATCAGGTACTGCGGATCTCCACGGGGCAGGCTCCCTCGGTGCGCTCGCCACCCTTGCCCGCCTTCACCATGCCACACCGAAGTAGCGCCACTTCTGGAGCCTCTGCCTGCCATGGCCACTGTGGCATGAAGTGGCCAGCCAAGCTGGGTGGTGCCACGTCCAGCCTCTGGCTCTTCCCCGCCAGAGGAGCTGCCCTCCAGCCACTGCCCACCTCTTGTAGCCCCATAAAGCTGGGCGAGTCACCAGCAGTGTGGTCCTGTCCCAAGAGGCTTCCTCCGCCACTGCTGGTTTTCCATCCCTAAAAAAAGGTAGACAACTCTGGGAAATGGAATGGGGAGGGGGCGCTGGAGGAATATTTGCACCACGGCACCAGATATGCTAAAGATGGCCCTGGATCCAGCAGAGGGCAAGAGACCCACTTCCAGGCTCTAGACTGCTTAACCATTTCCACTAAAGACCCGGGGGAACATGCACGATTTAACTTTGCATCCAAAGTCCAGTAGAAAAGCTTTAATAGCGGTCAGAGTTTCGCAGGCAAGGTGCCACCACAGAAAAGGCCTCGTCTTGTCTAACCACATACTTGGCCATAAAGAGCCAGTGGAGCAAAAGCCCTCGCCAACCTCAAGGCTTGGGGTGGTTGATCCAGGGAAGGGTGTTCCTCTGATACTTGGAGTCTTGAGCTGTTTAGGGCCGTATGTTTCAGTGTTAACATTTTAAATCTGGCAATGTATTGACAGACAGTGGATAGCCTACAAAATAGGAGTAGCATAACCTCGTCCTAATGGTCCAACCAGAAATTCCCAGTTCCAGCCATTATTCACCCTCATTATACATCCCATTATTCAGGTGCTACTAACAGGGTCCTGAAAATGAAGTGTAAGGCAGACACATTCAGTCCATGATGAAGGATAAGGAGTTCGTGGATGATTGATAATAACACGCTACCGAGAAGTTCAAAGCAAATGCTTGACACAAATGGCAGTTTTCAAAAATGAACATTGTGCATGTTTTTAAAGTGGGGAGGAGGCACATTATCCATTTTACATCACTTTAATAGCCAGGTTAAAGAATCCCATGGATGCTCGTTTGGTGGGTTTTGCAGTGTTTTCTGCTTGTTTTCATTTCCTCCCTCCCTCCACTATAAGGCTGCTTCTTAGCAAAGCTTGCAAGTTTGGTGATGTCTGGAAGCTGCTGTGAATCAGTGTCAACAATACTGGGCTAGATAGACCTTCCTATGTTGCTGTGCATTCAAGGCTTGCGCTCCCCCCCCCCACTAAACTATGGACCCTCAATCTGCATTCCTAAAGCCCTGTTTTGACATCTAAAGAGGTCTAACATCACTACAGTATTTATTTATCAGGGGTCACAGCAAGCCAGAGAAGAGGAGGATCGTCTCTTCATTTAAAAAAAGCACACATGCACACACAGACCTTTCATCTTGGCATAAGAAATGATGGACTTGACTCAGATGACCCACATCCTGCCCTGCCCTGCTTGATGTTCTCCTCCGCCGCCCTCCTTCCTCTCTCTCCACCCTCCCTGCTTTCCATCCCAGCCCTTTGTTCGGCTCATCCTCTGGCAGCCTCACCTCTCTTCCTTCCCAGAACTTCACATCTTCAAGGCTCCCTTTCATTTCTGCCCCCTGGGGAGCCTCGGTGTCTCAGAAAGCGAGAAAACAATATATGGGTTGGGAATGGAGATTAGAGGAGGGCGCACAAGCAGGACATCAGTGCCAGGGTCCCCCCCCCACTTCAGATTTACCAACCTGCTCTTCACTTTTGCCAATGCTGAGCATGGCACAGAGCCACAGTAGTCAGAGCAGGGGCTGAGTTGGCAGCCTGGACCGGCAGAAGAGCTGCCCAGCAGGATCCGGAGCTGCATCAGCAAAGCCAGGTCACTAAGACGCTGCACCAGCAGTTAACAGGAAGAGGCGTCCATAGTGGACCTGATCCAAAGCATGCACTAACACTTGCTGCCTCCTCTCTAGTAGAGCTGAGAAAGGGAGAGGCTTCAGACTGACTGCTAAAGGAGCTCTGCAACTCTAGTGCAGGGCTTCAGTGCGGGCCAAATGCTCTTCCTCACATTTCCAAAATCAGTTTGCTCTATCATCCATCCATCCATCTATCTATCTATCATCTATCATCTATCTATCATCTATCTATCTATCTATATCTATCTATCTATCTATCTATCTATCTATCTATCATCATCTATCATCTATCTATCATCTATCTATCTCTATCATCTATATCTATCTATCTATCTATCTATCAATCATCTATCTATCTATCTATCTATCTATCAATCATCTATCTATCTATCTATCTATCTATCTATCTATCTATCATCTATCCATCCATCCATCCATCCATCCATCCATCTATTTGTGTGCCAAGGCCCCGGGCCCCCAGTTCCCTTTGGTAATAAACACACAGACATATTTTAGGTTAATGGGATAAAATAGGCCACAACTTTATTGGTTACAGATGTGAGCAGTTTGGGTTAGGCATTGGGTGAAACCAGACTATATCACGACTCCTGCCCATCTGAAGGGAGTCTCACTAAGGGTAAACTACCACTAGGGGCAGCCTTATGACATACGTCAAATAGGACTCCCCCACAGGGTCCCCATTGGGGTTGTGGCATGGCCCTAGCCCACGTCTAGACTTCAGACAGGGTCCACACACCCGGATCCCTTTAACAGGGTACCCTTATCAAGGAGGGGCAGGCGGAGGCTACAACCTCCCCTGCCATAAACAAAAGATTACCCAATACCTAACCGTACAAAGTTGTGACGATTGCTACAAGGTAGGCGAAAACAGAATGGCTGGTGCCAATTTGCCAAGTGAGAAAAATTCCTACTCAGCCCCAACAATATGGCGGGCGACATTTGTCCATAGCAAGGTTGCTGTTATAGCAACTCATAAAAAGAGGGTGGGTGGGCTGGGAGATACGGCGAGGAGACAAAAGGAGGACGCCACAGTTTAAAGAGGCAGAGGCCACGCCCTCAGCTGTGCCGATTGGACAGCCAGGGGCATGATGTGGCTGGGAGTCCCCATGATGCGGGCGGCATCTCTCTGCACCCCAGCTGAGTCACTGGGAGGTCCCGAATGCCTGGCCGCAACACCGCCCACCAGGGAAGGTGAGCGGACCCATCTATATCTATCTATCTATCTATCTATCTATCTATCTATCTATCTATCATCTATCTATCTATATCTATCTATATCTATCTATATCTATCTATCTCTACCTATCCATCTATCTGTCTATCCATCTATCCATCTATCCAGTGCTTTTTTCTTTAAAAAAATATGTTTAAGGGTACTCTCATTTTCCTACTCATATTAAAATACTGCCCCTCAATGAGGCTAGATTCACAAAATGTTTAGGGGTATGCATGCCCCCACATTCCCCCAGAAAAAAAGTACTGTATCTGTCTATCTATTGCTCTTGGCTCAGCTTTTTAATGTGCATATTTTCCATACTATAGAAAAACCACAGTCAACTAGGTGGACCAATAATATTTGCTCGGTATAGAGCAGCTTGGATTGGAGGCTCTGTTTTGGTGACTCATCCCACAATGAAAGCAGCTCCAGACTGGATGGTAATGATAAGTCCTATCCTTTCTATATCAAGCATGATGCTGTGCCTAAACAGAAGAGCCTGGAGCCCTCTTCCTCAGGCCCACTATGCCTATTGAAACTGGACTTTTCAAGCCCCCAACTCTTACCCCACCTCCCCAATTTTTGCTGGTTGCTGCCAGTAAACCCCCAGGCATGGATGTACACAGGGCTGGGCAGGGAGCTATCATTTATTGTTGTTGTTGAATTTATATCCCACCCTTCCTCCTGAAGGAGCCTAGGGCAGTAAACATACCCATAATGAAATGATTTTTAAACAGTTCTAGGGACAATAGGGCAGAAATACTAGGCCAGAAGAGAAATATGTGGCCAAGGATTGGGCTAGGTGTACTGAATCAAGATGTGGCCAGTCCTTCTCAGCTTTCCATCTACGGGAAAGGACCACAGCTCAGTGGTAGAGCATCTGCTTTGCATGAAGAAGATGCTAAGATCCAGGACAAGACGTCACCTTTCAGATATTCCCCCCGGACATTAATTCTGCCTTTGAAATCCCAGTAAGGGACTCCTGCCTGAAACCCTGCAGAGCTGCTGCCCATCACTGTAGACCAGTGTTTCCCTAACTGCATCTTCAGCTACTTTTGGACTATAGTTCCCATCATCCCTGACCACTGGTCTTGCTAGCTATGGATGATGGGAACTGTAGTCCCAAAACAGCTGGAGACCCAAGTGTGGGAAACACTGGTGTAGACAATACTGAACCAGATGAACCAACAGTCTGTCTTCCTATAAGGCAGTTTCCTATGTTTCTCTTTGGGAAGGGCCAACTTCCTATGCTCTCTAGCAGTGGGTCTCCAGGATCTCATGCAGGGATCTCTCTTGGCTCAAACTGGAGATGGTGGGGAATAAACCTGAAACCTTCTGTGACCTTCTCTACTGTCCCTCCTGCCTCTGGGCCTTTTCCCTCACCCCACACCCCCTACCTGGTTCTGCTCCTCTTGTCCCATTTCTCAATCCCCTGCCTGCCTCCAAAGTATCTTAGCAAATGTTGGCTGCCGCTTGCAAACATTTGACAGGCAGGTGCCAGCTTTGAGCCAGCATGGTATGTGCAAGCTATTGGGCTGAAGATGGGGCAGGTAATCGCTGGAGATTTAGCCAGTGCCCCATCTTTCAGCTGGCTGCCGGCCGACCTCCTTGACCCCATCTCATACATATGCATTTCCCAGAGACACCTTGTACCTCTGCATTTTGACATGTATTATGGACAAGAATAACACCAAGGGATCCAACCCCCCCTTTCCTCCCCCCTCCGGTCTTTTTCAGCACAGGGCAATAATGAGCGTGCACAGTAATAGCCGGCTCTGGGAAAGCGGACAAAGCTGGAGTTTGCTGGACCTGTGGGTTAATAGATGGAGAATTGTACTCTTGGAAAACCAGTTTGCCCTCTGAGCATTATCCGAACAATTGCAGAGCCTCTCATCTCAGCTAAGCCGGCTACGGGCAAAGCTTGTGAGGGGGAAGCGTGCTGGAGAGATGCATTTTCTGACAGTGAGAAGGTCAGGCAGACCGAGAGCTGGGACGTCGGCTGCAGCCATCTTGACATTTCATTGTCTTGCATTGATTCAGAATCACAATGTCGCTGGACCATTAGGAGGGACGTGCTAGGCTCTCCAGAGGCTCTGCAGAATGTTCTCCGGTTTCAATTTTTGACTTAAAACAGCACCTATTTTAGTGGCAGAACAGCCCACTACCATTGCCACCGCTTACATGTATAAATATGTCCTTAAAAAAAAAAATAATCACATTCAAACCCATGTTTTCCCTGACCACTGCTTCTGCACCATTTCTGCCTTGAGGGTGCCTTTGAAAATGGGTGTAGCCTGTAGGCATCATGGACTGCATCTCCCACCATCCCCAGTCAGAATAGTCCTGCTGGCTGGCTGGGGCTGATGGGAGATGTAGACCTAAGCATTTGGGACAGGAGCAGCAGGTTAGAGAAAGCTGCCAAAGGGTCTTGAAAGAATTCTCTGATGGGTTCTCTGCAACTCCTAGGGCCACAACATCCAGAGTCCTGCGGTGGAAGCCATGATGACATCTCAACTGGCTTATGACTAGTTTACATGCCTAGTTGTTGTAGGAAGAGCTGAATGGGCTGATGGGGCTTGCTAGGATCAAAAGCTGGTATTAAAACGTTCTACAGATTTTTAAATTCTTTTAAATGATGACTTTTAGAAGACATCTGAAGGCAGACCTGTTTAGGGAAATTTTTAATGTTTGATGTTTTATTGTGCTTTTAGTATTCTGTTGGGAGCCACCCAGAGTGGCTGGGGGAAGCCAGCCAGATGGGTGGGGTATAAATATATTATTATTATTATTATTATTATTATTATTATTATTATTATTATTATTAAATTACTGTTGGGTACCACCTTAGCATTTTCAATGAAAGGTGGTAGCGAGTGTTTTAAATAAACAAATGACTAGTAGATACTAATAGATAGGCTTCTCCTCCGTGAACTTGTCCAGTCCTATTTCAAAGCCATCTCTGCCTCCTGTGGAAGTGAGTTCCATAGTTTAATTCTATGCTGTTTGAAGAGGCCTTTCTTCATTTTGTCTCTTCCGAATCTCCCAACATTCAGCTTCGTTGGATGGATATGAGTTCTCCTCTGATGAGAAAGGGAGAAAACCCTTTCTGTATCCACTTCCTCTATGCCACGCATAATCTTACAAGCTTCTATCATACCACCTCTTGCTCAGAGCCTCAAATGTTGGAACCTTTCTTCTGAGGGGAGCTGTTCCATTCCCTTGATCCATTTGGTTGCCCCTTTTTCTGGAATCTGAGTCCTTCGGGTATAGGGCGGAATAGAAATTAAATAAATAATAATAATAAATTCTAGGTCACATTCTGCTGGTGCCCCTTCAAATGTTAAGCAGCAAGAAATCCAAGCACTCACTCAACAAGGAAGCAAAGCCGCTCCTGGCTCTCCTACAGGCAGACCAACATACTAAACGTATAGATGTATATAATTCCTTAATACTTTCAAATTACCTTTTCAGACTGATAATAAATGGCTAGATTTGAAGAAAGAACGTTTAGATGGAGAATAAATGACTACCTTTTGGACGACCAGAAGGTAGTTGAAAATGCTCAAAAGTAAAAGGGGAAAGATTTATACGATCAGAAGAGAAACCAGAAATTCCAACAGTGGAAGAATGGAGAAGGAAATTGACTGAATATGCAGAATTGGACAAATTGACTGGGAAGATTCGATATCAGAAAGACCAAAAGTTTATCGAGGACTGGGGGAAATTTACAGAATATCTGAAAAATATATGTGATATACAGACAACGCTTGTTGGTTTTGAAGAGACTCTGTGAGATAGTAAGAAATATTGCAAAAAAGAAAGTAAGAGGAAAAGGAGTTGGGAAACGCAACATCATGTTTAGAAATGCGTCAATAAATAGAAATTTTACGAAAGATTAACAGAGAAACTGAGGGAAGTCAAAAATTGAAGAATGAGTGCAAAATAATTTGTTGATTGTATAAAATTTGTTTGGAAAATGAATAAAAATTATTATTTTTTTTTTTTAAAAAAAAGATAATACATGGCTAGAAGCACCCTGCGACAAGAGGCCCTTCATTAAAGTCTATCATGCATGGGGCATCATTCTTGTCTCCTCCCTCCATTGAACTTGGTTCCGGGATCGCGACAATCATCTGGAAGAGGGTTGTTATCCGTTCCCTGTGTTGCCAAACCTTGTTTGGCCTTGGCCAGAAGCTGGACATTTAGTGTCACTGCTGATCCCACTCTGTGGAACACTCTTTCAGCAGAAACACAGCAGGTACCCTCCCTTTTGACTTTCAGGTGTCTCTTGAAGACTTTTCTGTGCTGGCAGGCCTGTGCAGCTGCATGATTTTTATTTTTGATTGCCCACAGTGGTATGCGATCAGTGGACCAGGGGGACTAGGCTAGTCCCCTAAATGTTCCCCTGGCGTCTCCTTCCCAAAGCCCAGGAAGCTTCTGCCCAGCTTAGGGAGCGAGGTGAGATGTTCTGACGGGTCCGAGAGCCCTCCTACCACCTTCTCAAAGCTCACCTGGCTTGGGGAAGGAGGCAAGAGAGTTCTAGCATACTGTCCAAGGCTTGGTGTGATGCTGTCAGAACGTCACCCTAACTGTGCCCCTGTGAAAAATTTTAGCGCACACCACTGATTAGCCAGTCCATGCTTTTTCTCTGTAGTTTTCAAATGGTGCTTTCTCTTTTAACATTGAACACCAGCCTAGTATTTTACAATACAGTGGTACCTTGGGTTAAGAACTTAATTCGTTCTGGAGGTCCGTTCTTAACTTAAAACTGTTCTTAACCTGAGGTACCACTTTAGCTAATGGGGCCTCCTGCTGCCACCGCACGATTTCTGTTCTCATCCTGAAGCAAAGTTCTTAACCCGAGGTACTATTTCTGGGTTACTGGAGTCTGTAACCTGAAGCGTCTGTAACCTGAAGTGTCTGTAACCCCAGGTACCACTGTATAGCAGTATAGGAATACAGTTACAAATAAACTAATTTAGTAATCCAGAATAAGTATACAAGAAGAGCCTGCCGGATCAGGCCAAAGGGACCCATCTGGTCCAGCATCTTGCTCTCACTGTGGCCAACCAGATGCCTTTGAGAAACCTGCAAGCAGGATTCAAGCACAATAACCGCCTTCCCTCCTGTGGATCCCAGCAACTGATATTTGGAAGCATAGAGATCTACCCATGGTCCCCTGATGCCTCTGATCCCACAATATCACTTTAGCCTGTTCTAATATTTGGATTTGTGATTTTTTTCAATTTTTGAGCAGGCACAGAACAACATGCAATTGGGAATGAGGAGGGAAGTAGGCCACAGGGTTAACTGAGCTGGGGAGTTGAAGGGTTAGGTTTCTTTCTCTTAGCTTTGCTCTGAGGAACCGGGTTGGGAGTCTTCAGCCAGGCAGTATGCCTGCACTGCCCAGGGCAGGTTCACTCCCAAGGGGGGCATAGTGAAGAGGGTGCCTTCCCAGGCGTAGGATAGCCACTCGGGTGTCTGGAGCAGTGTGTGTGTCCTGCAGCCGGGGGCAGAGAAAGCTGCCCATGGGGGCGGAGCAAGCCACTCACGGAGGCGGGGCGAGCCACCGATGGCGGACATTTGGTGTGCTGCCCGCCCGCAAATCCCAAGCCTCCCCCAAGCTGTCAAAATGAAGAGGGATGGGGGGAATGTCGCCGGCCAAACGACACAGCTCCCCCCACCTTACCCCGACGGTTTGGGATAGGCTTGGGAGTTGTGGCACGCCGAATGTCACTCCCCTCAGTGAGGGCACCCAGGGCGGTCTGCTTCCACTGTCCCCCCTTCCTATGCCCTTGCAGCCAGGCAAATGGATCCTTTAATACCCCAGTGCTCTTCCTTTGTGACATGGGTGTAACCACAAATCAAGTAAATAAATAAAAATACTTAACTAAAAGTAGAAATTGTAGAAAGCTTTTGACAGATTTTTTTCTGAGCACTTGGGGTCAGAAGAAAGTAATTTAAAACAACTGTTGTTGAGACATTTCTTTCTGAATCTGCTAGGCAGAGCCAGACAGCAGTGGCGTAGCATGGGGGGTGCAGGGGGGGGGGCCAGCCGCACCAGGCACAACATCTGGGGGTTAGGGCAAATCCACGGGTTAGGGGGTGCAAATTACTTGCCTTGCCCCGGGTGCTGACAACCCACGCTACGCCACTGCCAGACAGAGGATGATGAGGATGATAGTGATGATGGTGGTGGTGGTGATAGTATTTATACCCCGCCCACTCTCAGTGGCTCCCAACAGAATATTAAAAACACAATAAAATATCAAACATTTAAAACTTCCCTAAACAGGGCTGCTTTTTGAGATTTCTTCTAAAAGTCAGATAGTTGTTTATTTCCTTGACGTCTGATGGGAGGGTGTTCCACAAGGCGGGCGCCACCACCAAGAAGGCCCTCTGTCTGGTTCCCTGTAACCTCATTCTTGCAGGGAGGGAACCGCAAGAAGACCCTCAGAGCTGGACCTCAGTGTCCTGGCTGAATGATGGAGGTGGAGACACTCCTTCAGGTATACTGGGCCAAGGCTGTTTAGGGCTTTAAAGGTCAGCACCAGCACTTTGAATTGTGCTTGGAAACGTACTGGGAGCCATTGTAGGTCTTTCAGGACCGGTGTTATGTGGTCTCAATGGCCACTCCCCCCCAAAGATAAATCCTGGCTACCTGCCCCTCCCTAACATAAATCCTGGCCACACCCAAGCTTTGTGACCTGTCCTTTGATCTGGCTGCTTGCATTGTCTCCCACAAACAGAATTCTGCATCTTGGACAAGAAGGCCACTCCGGGAGCAGAGGGAAGCAAAATACTCTGGAGGCAGAGGGAGAAATGGGCCAGATTGTTCCTCTGCTCCATCCGAAGCAAACAGACGGGTTGTTTCTCTTGCTAGCTGGTGGGGCTGCTGCCGCTGAGCCAGTGCGCGAGTGCCTTTTCATGTGCCGAGCCTTTTAAAGGCCCTGGGAAGCAATTCCAACATTTTTCTATAGGTGCAGGCAGATAATTGAATGCTTTCAAAGACCACTGCGAGGCAAGGAAAGTTCAATTTGGCGTCGGAGTGTTCCCTGCATTGACCGAGCTTCGTGACTCGGTTATGTGTTTCTCTCCCTCAGCAGAGGAGCTGAATGACTCCCTCTCTGGTTTGTCTCTGGCAAAGCACTTATGCGAGGGAGTGGGGGAAGAGATGGAGAAACGATCTCAAAATCGACCTGGACACTGGCCGGGAAATAAATAAACAAACAGACAAAAGTGACGCCTCCTTCTTTCTCTAGCTTTCGAGTTTTAATTTGCCTCTTTTCTTTAGCAACAAAAAATTGCTCTCTCCAAAGGGAAAACGTGGGGCAGGGGGGAATCAAAGGGAAAGAGGCCTCAGCCAGGCCCCCGCAGAAACAACCAGGCGGATTTCTTCGTAGAGCTAACAAGGGGCCGAGCAATTGCGGCGGGGAGGGGGAAGGGTGGTCCTTCTGTTTTCTCCAATCTGTTGCTTTGCAGATCGAAGAGGGAGATATTTCTCAAGGAGAAATAGAGGGGGAGATTTATCTGCTTAGTCTTTGTTTCCTGCTCGCTTGCTTAGGCAGCAATTTCCTTCACACCTGTTGCAAAGGAGGATGTGCAGAGGAAAGGGCAGGCACCTGCGCTGTGTATGTGGGGGTGGCTTAAAACCAGTGCTGGATTTATGTATAGGCTAAGTAGGCTGAGAGGGATGCGGGTGGCGCTGTGGGTTAAACCACAGAGCCTAGAACTTGCCGATCAGAAGGTTGGCGGTTCGAATCCCTGCGATGGGGTGAGCTCCCGTTGCTCGGTCCTTGCTCCTGCCAACCTAGCAGTTCGAAAGCACGTAAAGTGCAAGTAGATAAATAGGTACCGCTCTGGCGGGAAGGTAAACAGCGTTTCTGTGCGCTGCTCTGGTTTGCCAGAAACGGCTTAGTCATGCTGGCCACATGACCCAGAAGCTGTACGCTGGCTCCCTCGGCCAATAAAGCGAGATGAGTGCCGCAACCCCAGAGTCGGTCACGACTGGACCTAATGGTCAGGGGTTCCTTTACCTTTACCTTAAGTAGGCTGAAGCCTAGGGCTCACCAGCCAGCCCACTCCCCGGTGGGCAGTCTCCCCTCTCCCAAAATTGCAAACCCAAGACTTCATGCAAGGACATTTTAATGTAGAATTTTAAATACCCATCATCATCCTTAGGTTCACTCAATTTTGTTTATAACACTCTTCCATTTCTTCTAGTTGTGAGGGTGGGGGGTGGGGAGGGGCCTCACAAGTGGAGTAGCCTAGGGCCTCTCTTCATCTAAATCCAGCCCTGCTTAAAACACAGCTAGGTCCCTCTTTTTCTCAATTCGGATCGGAGCTGGTTTCAGGGAAAGGTGTGTCAAAAAGAAATGTTTCATATGAAGCGACCGGATAGGTCTGGATTGTGGCTAACCTCATGAGTGCACCCCTTCCCAGACTGGGGTTGGAAGGTGATGGACTCTTCATCATCTAAACAGAAGATGGATGATCATCTGTCAAAGATTCTTTAACTGTGATTCCATTGCTGCAGGGGGTGGAAATAGATGGCCCCTGGGGTTCCTTCAGACTCTGCAATTCTGTGATGGGAATGAATGGGATGCAGAGTAAAGGAGTGTGTGCATAGCCTTGAGGTCTTTGAATTTGTGGAAATAGGAAGCGGGTGAAACTGACTGGGTTGGGGAGAGACCTTCTCAGTTCCCCACAACTGCTCCTTGCTTTGGTTCCTAGAGTCAGGTGCCCTGTACAGAGGTGGTTTGAGGGTAGTGCAACTTGCTCAGCCATTCTGGGCACCTTGCTGCAGGGGGCTCTACAACAGAACAGAACACAAGGCAGGAGGGTGCTGCAGTTTAGCGTCACACAGGGCGCCACTGAAATTTGAGAGCCAAAAGTCTGCCATTGCCTTGTGGAGTACAGCAGACTCTCAAATGGCACTCCTTTCACCATCATTTCATCTAACCCAGAACTTTAGGGACTTTGGCACGTACTGGAAGGATAGCAGCTTGAGAGATCCTAACAGGCTCCAACAACCTCTCTATGGCTCCATATTTAATTTATGGGTTCTCTTTCTCTCTGAAGAGTTTCTTAAGGGTGACAAAGGGTCTAGAAACCAAGCCATATGAGGAACATTTTCAGGAGCTTGGTATGTTTAGTTTGGACTGAGTGGTGATATGATAGCCATATTCAAAACATGTGAAGGGTTGTCACATGGAGGAGTGAGTTCGAATCCTGGGAGCAGGTTTCCCACAGGCCAGCCACTGGATGCTGGATTAGATGGGCCAGATGCCTCTTCTTGTGTTAGACACAACTGCATCACATCAGTCCTCTTCATGCAGATTCAGAAACCTCACTGAGGGGCATGTGCAGTTGATGTTCTCCTGCAAACTCTCTCCCACTTTCACAGCATTGAGACACATAACACCAACAGTGTCAGGGAGGCTCAGGGGATATTTCTTGGAGTCAGAATGTCCCACTGATTCTACTGTCCAGGGTCTTTGCACTGCAGGGGCCAAACATGCTGCTCCAGAGCAACATCCAGGGTCTCCCTCATTAGAAAATCCTTGCACCCACCCAACCTGTGTCTGCTCTTGATCTTTGCTCATCCTGGCTCATGCTTTTGTACAGAGAGGTCTCTGTGGGTTTCTCTTTCATCAACCTTCTGTTTTTATATGGGTTGTGTTAATTATGAACGGGATGTGTTTAAATTATGCCCACGTGCCTAGAGACCTTTAGGCCCTGGACACATTTTTGTTGTCAATTTAAATGATACTCATAATTAATGACACTCCGCATACCAAAAATATATTCAGGTGCCAAAGGAAAGATGGTCTGGAGTCTTCCGGCTCGCAAGCAGGACAAACTTACTGGTGAGCTAAGACGGTTGGTACAAAGAAGGAAGTTAAGCGAGTGCAACCATTGGGGATTCCTGAGGCTTCTGTAGCAGTATTGTCCAAAGTTCAAAAAATAGTGGGGGGGGGGCAATGGTCTGACTCTGTATCCAAAGAATCTCCCTGTGCCTCTTTTTCTTGCAATCCTATCTTCACCCAGCTGTCATAACTCGAGGCTAGGACTGCCCCATTTGAAATGGCAAATTTCCATTGCAATTCCTCTCTCCTTGCAAATTGTTCATCTGCCTGGGAAGCATCCGTGAGACGTTTGCGTTGAAAGCGAATCTATAAAAATAATTTGTATTGTATTTAAATATTCCTTAAGTCATTTTAGCACATTTAAGTCTTAATTCATCCTCTCCTGGTCCCCTTTCAGTACATTAATATGACACATTTGACAGAAAGATGAACAACGTTATTAAAGAATCTCCTTGGCAAATTTAAGCCATAAACTCTCCCCTCCCCTCCCTTCCTTCATTTCTCTCTTGTAGAGATTGGGTCCCTCTTGCTTCCTTCATCTTCTCCGCTTATTCTTGGGCTTCCTGATGTAACCACAGCGTGCCTACTAAATCTTCTCTCCTCTTTTTGTCCACGGAAGCGTCATTTAATCATGTTTGCCGATTACAACATGCACTGGTGAAGCACCAACTGAGTCTGAGGGGCATGGGAGAGAGAAATGGATACAGGGCTGCCAACTATTTTCCTGGCAAGGCTCCTGTGCTGCTGCTGCTTCTCTTTGTTTTCTTTTTTCTTTTACAGCAATCTCAGGAAACTATGAAAGCAAACCATTTCAAAGGGATACAGCAACATGAGACTGATGAATTGCAACTCATTGGGGGGTTTAATGCTATCACTCAGAGACTAACCTGGGACTATTTTTGTTTTTTAAAGCACACTATATATGTTCATTATCTAACCAGTGCTGGGATATTTGCATTGTCAGCTGATATTTTGGGGGTGGCCAGTGTTAATAATTTAATTATCTTTCTCTGTTGGTCTGCATTTCATTTTCTTCTAACCACACTGTTCCAATTCCCCCACCCCCAACCATGTATAAATAGATATACCAGCAACCCTGAAATTGCACTTTAATTCATCTGATGAAACGGGCTCTAGTCCACGAAAGCTTATGTCATAATTAATATGCTAGTTCTTCAAGTTTCACAAGACACTTTGTTGTTTTTGCTACAACAGGCTTAGACAACACTCAAGAGCCCCAGCCAGGAGCAGTGGGGCATAAGGAACTGGCAGATCTACGGATGCACCTGGAGCCCAGCCAATTGCACCAGCTGGCTATATTTTCCTTTTTTGCTGCACCAGCTCTGGGCTGGTGCAGAAGAAAGGCTCAGATGTGGCCCCTATCCAAGAAATGGGCTAGCTTTGGATCTAGTGGATTTATCACCAGCCCTGCTTCACCCCCAGCACCACACCTTCCAAGGAATACTGCCAGTGGTAGCAGAGGGGGTACAGAGGGGGCTTCCATGTTAGTAGCCCTCCCCCCCCCATGGTTGGAGCAACACCTCTGCTTAAGGAACAGCTCTGCTTTACCATTGAACCATATAGCCTCTTCAGTCTTGGGATGGGCTGGGCTCAATGGTAAAGTGCTTGCTTTGCATGCAAAAGGTCCCAGGTTCGGTCCACAGCAACATCTCCAAGTAGGGCTGGGAAAGCCGCCTCTTGCTGCTGCTGCCAGACAATGTAATAATAATAATGATTTTAATATAGAGATATTATTATTTTATCTTATTTATACCCTGCCCATCTGGCTGGGTTTCCCCAACCACTCTGGTTGGCTTACAGTACTTAGTAGACAATACCAAGTCAGATGGACTAATAATCTGACTCAGTATAATGCAGCTTTCTTTTTTCCTATCCTTATCCTTGCAGCAGTACAGATCACGGGTTAAGGTTGCTCTGGAACCCAGCTGTTCTTCTGGAAATGGCTTCAAAATAGTTGGCAGCCATAGGCATATGTCCAAGGATAGTCCCTCTCTTTCTCCCCAAACACACACACACACACACACACACACACACACACACACACACTCACAAACATGGTGCTTCACCTTAAATCTACTTCCCTTCTTTCTTTCTCTCTATTAGAACTACCGAGAAGACATGAAAATGCCGGAGACTGCCTAGCGGAGTTTGGAAGTGAAGGGGAGACTTGCTTGGACGCCCTCCCATTTTGATCATCTGGCTCCAAATTCCCTCAGCCCAGCTCCCCCATTCTCTTTTGATTTATCGTTGCCAAACATGCCTGCCGCATCCTACCCATTACTCACCCAACTTTGAAAGCCTTCACTCTCAAATCACTTTCCACGGTGGGAGCAGCCGGCTTCACTCACAGGAGGCCTTCTTCTGTGCTGTCAGAGAGGCCTGCTCCTACCAGAGAAAAAGCGATAAGCAAGGATAATTAGGGATCTTTCAGGCAGAAGCTTCTTCATCTCAACATATGGAGCGGCCTGATATGGAGTCAGAACCGAGCCCAGGATTGTCTGCATTGACTCAAAGCAGCATCAACAGCAGCCCACCACGGCCTCAGTCCCGTCTTGCTCTCTGAGAAACTGTCTTCAACTGGAAATGCTGTGGATTGAAGCCAGTGCGTCCTGCATGCAAAGCATGCCTCTGCTCTACTGCACTGAGACACATAAGTCCTTCTTGCTAAAGGTAAGCCATCTAGCTTGGACCAGCTTAGAGATGACAACAAACCAGCCTTTGCCAACCTGGTGCGCTCCTGTGCCCCAGCCATTTCTCTGAATATCAGTTTCTGGGAATCACAAGTGGGAAGAAATGCTGCTGTGGTCAGGTCTTGTCTTGCTTGCCATAGGCACCCAGTTGGCCACCATAAGAACAGAGTGCTGGTCCCCTGTTGGCCTGATTCAGCAGCCAGACTCTTCTTACATTCTTACGACAGAAGTTTATAAAAATTATGCTTGGGGTGGGGAAATGGCTCAGGTCCTAACTGCAGTGTTCCCATCAGCTGGCCACTGTGAGAACCAGGAATACTGGACTAGATCCAGCTAGGCTGTTCTTTTGCTCAAGTTGCTTTTCATCTCCTTAGCATGTTGTGAATCCAGACCTGGCTCCATTTCAGTGGTTATATAATCATCATCATCATCATCATCATCATCATCATCTATTATTTATACCCCGCCCATCTGGCGAGACAGTCCGCAAGCAGGTAGGGTCTCAGCCTGTGTACCAGATGGAGCGGGTAGACAGCCGCCCTGGACACAGAATTAACCTGCACCTCCATGGACAGCTGTGAGTCCAAAATGACTCCCAGGCTGCACACCTGGTCCTTCAGGGGCACAGTTATCCCATTCAGGACCAGGGAGTCCCCCACACCCTCCCACCCCCTGTCCCCCCAAAACAGTACTTCTGTCTTGTCAGGATTCAACCTCAATCTGTTAGCCACCATCCATCCTCCAACTCCCTCCAGGAACTCACATGGTTCATATATATTTCCTAGCAGCCCTGAGGTTAATCTATAGGCTCCCTATAGGCAGGGAGCTCACCTACAATGATCTGCAAGAAACCAATGCTGGTGATCCATCACACTATCCTCCTTGAGAGTCACCTGCACAATGGACCTACCTTTCAGCCTATCTCCCTATCTCCTGGCAGAGCCATTTGGTTCCACTTGGATGGGAACATTGACTAGCTGTCTCTCCCTCCATCTCCTTCTGTCCATGGGCACAGACAGCAGTGCCAGCTGATCATGGAGACTCACCTCAGCTGCTGGAGAGGGTGGAATCAATTTATAGGAAGCCCCCTTCCCCCTGGCTCAGTGAACATTTTGTTTCCCCATCTCTTGCTGTGTGCTTTAAATGGCACACACAAACTCAGTGCCCTGGGAAGGAAGAATTATTCTTTTCATGAAGGATATGGAAAGCAAACAAAAAGACAGGCCTCCAGGGGCCTCCAGAACAACTGGGCTCTTTTATTAACACTCTGTCTCAGGCTGCCGTGAAGAGAACTGGCGTTTCCTCAAAAGCTAACCAGACACAGAGTGTTTACCTGATCACTTTGCCATACGGCTTTCACCTTAGCCAACAGTAAATTAGCCCTGGCTAATCAGGGAGGACAGTAACTGATTAAGTGAGTCTGCAGATTCCTAGTCAGTGGCTGGTAAATAAAGGCTGTGGCCACGGCTCCAACTCCAGATTCACTAGCCATGGTTACTAGCCATGAAGGCTATCTCAATGTCCGATGCAGCAATGCCTCTGAATATCAGTTGCTGGAAACTGCAAGAGCAGAGTGCTCTTTTGCTCAGATCCTGCTTCCAGGCTTCCACTGGGGCATCAGGTTGGCCACTGTGAGAAATGGACGCTGGACTAGATGGGCCTGTGGCCTGATCCAGCAAGACTTTTATTATGCTCTTACCTCCTCAGAACCACACTAGTTTCATTTTGCAAGCAGCCCTGTTGGTTTTATTTATTTATTGTTGTTGTTGTTATTTATAGCCTCCCCATCTGGCTGGGTTTCCCCAGCCACTCTAGGTGGCTTACAGCATATATTGAACCATAATAAAACATCAAACATTAAAAACTTCCTGATACAGGGCTGCCTTCAGATGTCTTCTAAAAGTTGCCACCGAGAAGGCCCTCTGCCTGGTTGCCTGTAACTTCGCTTCTCGCAGTGTGGGAGCCAGCAGAAGACCTTCAGAGGAAGACCTCAGTGTCCAGGCTGAATGATGGGGGTGAAGACACTCCTTCAGGTACGCTAGGCTGAGGCCGTTTAAGGCTTTAAAGGTCAGCACCAACCCTTTGAATTGTGCTTGGAAATGCACTGGGAGCCAATGAAGATCCTTTAGGACTGGTGTTATATGGTCTGGGTGGCCACTCCCAGTCACCAGTCTACCTGCTGCATTCTGGATTAGTTGTAGTTTCTGAGTCACCTTCAAAGGTAGCCCCACATAGAGCACATAGCAGTTGTCTGAGCAGGAGATAACCAAAGCATGCACCACTCTGGCGAGACAGTCTGTGGGCAGGTAGGGTCTCAGCCTGCATACCAGATGGAGCTGGTGGACAGCTGGCCTGGACACAGAAGTGACCTGTGCCTCCATGGACAGCTGTGAGTCCAAAATGACTCCCAGGCTGCACACCTGCCTGGTCCTTCAGGGGCACAGTTGCCCCATTCAGGATCAGGGAGTCCCCACCCCTGCCAGCCCCCTGTTCCCCCAAAACAGTACTTCTGCCTTGTCAGGATTCAACCTCAATCTGTTAGCTACCATCTATCCTCCAACTGCCTCCAGACACTCACACAGGACCACAACTGAGATCCATGACTGAGCAAATCATTCCCAGATTCAGTCCCTAGTAGCATCTCCTGGTAAGATCTGCAAAGAAGTCCTACCTGAAACATTGAGCATTGCTGCCAGTCAGTGTAGATAATACTGAGCTAGATTGACCAAAGTTCTGTCTCAGTATGCAGTAGCTCCCTATCCCATCCACACACCTCATTGGACCAGTCTGACACCAGTTCATTCACATCTATCTCAGAATAGCTCAATTGGTAGAGCATGAGACTCTTAATTTCAGGATTGTGGGTTTGAGCCCCACTTTGGATGCGTTGCAGGGGTTGGACTAGATCATGGGTAGGCAACCTAAGGCCCGGGGGCCAGATTTGGCCCAATCGTCTTCTCAATCCAGCCCACGGATGGTCCTGGAATCAGCGTGTTTTTATATGAGTAGAATGTGTCCTTTTATTTATAATGCATCCCTGGATTATTTGTGGGGCATTATTTTTTTTCAAAATATAGTCCAGCCCCCCACAAGGTCTGAGGGACAGTGGAAGCCAAGAGAGCATCTCAGGCTAAGGAGATGTTGCTTCTTCGAGGAATGGAGTCAGAGAGAGAGAGATGGCTGCCTCCCCTGTGCTATTTTGTTACCTGCACAGGTGAGGCCACGCCCACCTCTGGTCACATGTAGAGGAAGTTTGTCCCAGCCCAGGGGGAAACGGGAAGTTCCAACTGGCTGGTCCAGACACCCCCTTTTTATGTCCACTCTAGGAACATAATTTGACTGCTCTGTGTTTCACACCCCACACTTATAAAGATAAGTGGCCCAATGGCCAAGTCTCTCAGATCTGTGAAAAACAGTGAGTTTCCTTTAGGCTCATTCATTTGCAAAGGGTTTTTGTTTTTGTATGTGTGGTTTTTTTTTTTTTTGCTATTCTGCAAACTGCTTTGCTTTGATCCAGCAAAATCAGCTCTCTTGGGCAAGTTTCCATAATTGCCAGTAATATTGAAGGTGATAACTTTGTTCGTGTGGTCGGAGCAAAGGCATGCGATGGGTGATCACATCCAAAAGTGGGAAGTACCCCCAGGCTGTGTGATTCCTAGGCAAAGGGGAAGACAGATGGCGGGCCTATATCAGTAAAAAAACAACCCAAAAGAACCCAGAAGACTGAAAAAGTGACAATGGCAACGACAAAGCCGGGCTTCACTATTATTCATTCATGAAAAGCCTAAGACACTCTGTCTTGCAGGGGCCGCCAAGCACTTCCCACCCAGCCTGCATGCTCGAGTTACCCTTAATGCTTCAGGTTATCAGTGCTGATTCCCAGTGTAAATGCAAGAGACACGGCTTAGCCCAAACGTAAGCTGTACATAGATTCCACTTGACAGGCTCAGAATTATGTTCTGCATGGGGGCAAGAAGGAAACCGAGATGAGTTGGGAGAGACTCGCTTTGAATCAATTTCTGCTTTTATAGGCCCTTGGAAATCCACAATTCCAGAGGGTTGCACTCACTATAAAAAAAAAAGGAATCAGAGAGAAAAATCCAAGCTGGCCTTTGCAGGCATGTCTGCATGTGTGATAGACATCATTAGTGTTGCTCTTCTCACCCTCTCAAACACACACAAAGATGCTCACACTCCACCAACATCTCAGGCTGAGGAAATATGCGTGTATTGATCCTTGGCTGACAAGCAATGGAGCTTTTAAACACAAGAAAATGAAAATCAGATTAAATTTGCCAAGATAAACTCTCTATCCACTCTTTGTTGGAGAGGTGGGAAGTAGGTAGACCAGTTAGATCTCTGGGACTTCTGCAGCTGATCAGCAATAAATTCTGCCTCCCAGTAGCTAACAATAACAACATCAAAATGACTTTTCAGGTTGCCAAAATGAAGAAACCTAATCAGAAGTTTATATCACCTAGAAGTGATGGCCACCAATTTGGGTAGGTTAGGGCAATAGATATAGGACACAACATAGATTTAAACCTCTGGGAGAAACTTGGAAGAATGATTTGAAATTTACTGCATGTTACTCATTGAAAGAGAATTATATGAAAATGATTCACAGATGGTATTTAACTCCGAGTAGATTGGCTAAAATATAGAAAGTAGAATCAGACATGTGTTGGAAATGTAAAGAAATGAAGGGAACATTTTTTCATATGTGGTGGACATGTAAAAAGGTGAAATAATATTGGGAAATGATCTATAATGAGTTGAAAAAAAATGTTAAAAATAACCATCCCAAAAAGACCAGAGTCCTTTTCGTTAGGGATTTCAGTCTGGATTATTCCCAAGTGTCAAAAAACCCAAAATTATGCATCCAAGAACGGTGCCGAGTTTTGTTAGCCAAAACATGGAAAGTGAGGGAGGTCCCAGGCAAAAAGGACTAGCAACTTAAGATGGTAGAATATGCAGACAGCAAGAAGAACATATATTCAAAGAAGAGTGAAAAATATTTATTGAGTATATGGAAAATAATTGTACACAGCTGGCAGCATTAAGATAAAATCAACAGTGCAATTAATGTTTGAGTGATGTAAAAGTGGAGAACAGATTAATATGGTTATAGCAAAATATGCAGGAATGAAAGATTAATAAAATGAACCAAGGAAATAAAATGAGGGAAGGTGTTGGATTTTATTTTATTTTAAAATATTTTTTATTGATTTTCTTTCTTGCAACAAATATCCATCATCATTACTAAACATTCATTTTCCAATTTGCCCCCTCCCTGTTGACTTCCTTCAACCTCCATTTCTGGTTTGTTACATCAAACGATACAATCTACCGTTTGTATATGATACTATGTTTTCCCATTGTTATATTTCTTGTTCTCTGTAAATAAAGTTTTAAATGTTTATTTAAATCCTGCCAGTGAGTCCATGTTTTTTGTTTTGTTTCTGCAAATATGTTGTAAAGGGTTGAAGTCGTTGGATATTTAACAGTATGTAAAATGTTTATTTTAAGATGTAAAATTTAAAACTTAATAAAAATTATTTTTAAAAAATAAAATAAAATGGGTAGGTTAAAAAGAGGGTTGGACAAAGTCATTGAGGGAAAGGCTATCGGGATTGCTATATACTACTTCCAGTGTCAATTTAAAACAGTTTAAAACAATTTTACTGAAAGGTCTCAAATACAATCACCACTATAGCCATTTGGCTATCACACTTTTTTAAAAGCTTACTAAACATGTGCTAGGGACACGGGTGGCGCTGTGGGTTAAACCACAGAGCCTAGGACTTGCCGATCAGAAGGTCGGTGGTTCGAATCCCCACGACGGGGTGAACTCCCGTTGCTCGGTCCCTGCTCCTGCCAACCTAGCAGTTCAAAAGCACCTCAAAGTGCAAGTAGATAAATAGGGAAGGTAAGGTAAGGCGGGAAGGTAAACGGCGTTTCCGTGTGCTGCTCTGGTTCGCCAGAAGCGGCTTAGTCATGCTGGCTACATGACCCAGAAGCTATATGCCAGCTCCCTCGGCCAATAAAGCGAGATGAGCGCCGCAACCCCAGAGTCAGCCATGACTGGACCTAATGGTCAGGGGTCCCTTTAGCTTTAAACATGTGCTAGCCACAGACTCAGTTCTTGTAAGAGGCAGGAATTCTTCTTCTTGCAATTAATTTATTAAATGCCTTTTTTAAACCACTGTCTAAATGCAATGTACATAAAATTAAAACAAAAAAAAAAAACAAAAAAGAGCAACAAATACATTTACAACTCAACTAGAACCCTAAGAAGTGGAAACTCAGGGAAAGCCCCATTTATCCAATTGGGAAAGCCTATTGGAACAAAAATGTCTTCAGCTGTTTCCAGAAAGTGTCCCAGCAGGAATGCTATTCCACCAAACAGCAGCAGCCACACTAAAAGCCCTGCTCTAAGTGACTGCAGAGCAGGCTTCTGAGATCCATGGAACTTGCAGGAGACACTCACTCACAATCTATGGGTATTTACAAGCTAAGGCAGTCTCTTCAATAACCTGGTTCCAAGGTGTATACTGTAAAGTTGTATATGTTAGTACCAACACCTTGAACTTCGCCCAGCAGCCAATTGGCATCCAGTGCAAATTCTGAAAGCAAGATGTTCTGTGCTGGTGGTTGTTCAGCCCCACAAGGAACCTAGCTGCTATGTTCTTCACCGGCTGCAGCCACCAGATCAATTCCAAGGGCAGCCCCACATAGAACTTGTTGCAGTAACCCAGCCATGTAATCTATCTTGAACAGGCAGAAGAGCTGCTATAATAATAATAATAATAATAATAATAATAATAATAATAATAATAATAATAATTTATTTATACCCCACCCATCTGCTGGCTAGGCTTCCCCAGCCGCTCTGGGTGGCTTCCAACAAAATATTAACATACAGTAATGCATCAAACATTAAAAACTTCCCTAAACAGGGCTGCCTTCAGATGCCTTCTAAAAGTCTGGTAGTTGTTGTTCTCTTTGACATCTGGTGGGAGGGCATTCCACAGGGCGGGTGCCACTACCGAGAAGGCCCTCTGCCTGGTTCCCTGTAACTTGGCTTCTCGCAGTGAGGGAACCGCCAGACAGCCCTCAGTGCTGGACCTCAGTGTCCTGGCTGAACGATGGGGGTGGAGACGCTCCTTCAGATATACTGGACCAAGGCCATTTAGGGCTTTAAAGGTCAGCACCAACACTTTGAATTGTCCTCGGAAACGTACTGGGAGCCAATGTAGGTCTTTCAAGACCAGTGTTATGTGGTCTCGGCGGCTGCTACAGGAGAGGCTTTGCAGCAAATCTGAATCACCAAACTCTGAATGGTCAAACTTGGAGAATCAGAATTTGGATATTGGGGTCAAGCTCTACAGGGCTAGGCTCTAAGCTCGTCCACCTGTGGGCATGTGCACTGTGGAACATGGACATTGAATAAGAACCCCAATTTGCAATTTTCGTTCAGATTGAAGACAAAGGATGCATTCCACATACGCACCCCAAGCCATGCTATTTGAGTGACATGGATCTGTCAGGGGCTGTTAAAACAGAAAGAGGTTCTAAATTAATTCCAACCTGCTCCACTTTGCAGTGTGCTCTCTACAGCTTAGGCACTTAATTGCTCACTAGCTCAATGTGTTGTGCCTCCCCCCCCCCAGCTCCATTTGCTGCTTTTTAAGGTGCCTCCCCCCCACAAAGTTACTTAGCTGCTTTTAGGTGTTGCCTGAGCTTCAGCTATGTGTTAATTACTACTGGGATGCAGTAATCAGCTTGTTGGGTTGTCAGCTTGTCAGAGAGCATGTTAATTTCATTTAGGCTTTGTTAATTTCACTCTCTCTGGTAATTTTCACTTTAGTCACCTCAGTGCATGAGGACCTGACAGCAGGGCCTGTCTTTAAGGAAAGCAGACAAATAATCCTAGTGTATTTGGGGACAACCATCATCCGGAGGGGCTGCTGAATGGGCAGGCATGTAAAGAGGGAGCTGGGCTGGATGGGTTTGGAAGAGTCTTCCGATGCCCATTCACTTGGAGGCCAGGTGTGCATCACCACTGAAGATGTTTCCCCCCCTCCCCTCACAGATAATACATTCTATTCTTCTCGCCCGTAATAAGAGCCAGAATCCCATTTCCTGCAGAACGGCAAAATGAGATTCTTTCCATAAACATTTAGAGTTCTAAGTTTGCCGTCTACTCCTGTAATGATATATCAGATCATTACACTTTGTGACACCCCACTGTAAGCAGAAGGCTGTAAAACTCTATAATTTAGTGGGGTGGATCAAGTACCTGCATGCTTTAGCTATTCCAGGAGATGGTCTTGCTGTCAGTCTCCTGAGCCCACCCCACCCCCCTCTTCTTTACACATGACATGATTACACAATCCTTGGGATGTGATAATAGGACCCAACACTCCCCTGGCTATTGTATTTAAAAGTTTCTCATGCCTCCTGCGGAAATCATGGAAAACTGTTCTATTTAGAGACCATTCAGCTGGTTTGCTGTGCATGAAGAATCTCCCTTCTTGAGCTTCATTTCCATGGCTATTTACAGAGAAGTGGATCTTCCTTGGCAGGGTTCTATTTTTTACCTGTTACCCCACACCTGAACCCCACCTGTGACATCACAGCAACTTCCACCAGACCTACTGGTATGCCATAATAATTATTTTTTTAAAAAAAGCAATAAAGGGAAACGAAGAAAAATGTAACAAAAAAGAGCAGGAGGGAAAGAAAACACTGTACCCTCTAACAACAACAAACGTTATACAGAGACAAAATTGCTCCTCAATTGAATGTTTTTCGCAAGGTTCTTTTCTTTCTTTCATGCTGTGACTGCAGTACTTTAGGATTATTCTCTGGGGTGGGTGGGGAGTGTTCATAAAAGCTGTAAAAGCATTGAATCGCTTTCACGGCCATCCTGACTACAGGCCCATTCGCAAGGAAATATATGCTAATGTTCACGCCATCATTATTCAGAAGACCTCTGCAGGAGAGCCTTTGTGTGTCTACAAAGAAAAGATTCCCCCAGTCACTCCTGTTTTGCTAAAAGTTAAATAATAGGCAGCATTGGGCTCCTCCTACAAGGAGGAAAATTCTAAACTGGGTTGGGAGAAGAAGAGAGTGACACACATCTCCTGGGAAAGAAGGGAGGAAGAAGCTTCCTCTCCAAGGAGACAATGAGATAGGTCCACTGCCGCAAGCTACCCTGCAGAGACACAAAGACGAGTCAGTCCTTTTATTATTTATTTTATCTCTTACTTAATTTACAATCTTCTGCACATGCATCTCTAGGCAATGCCCAGGGTACTTACATAAACAGCTAAAAAACAACAACCCCAGTTTAAAACAGCAAAAGAATTAGCAGAAAATTAATTAAACAACAGGACGCGGGTGGCGCTGTGGGTAAAACCTCAGTGCCTAGGACTTGCCGATCGTATGGTCGGCGGTTCGAATCCCCGCGGCGGGGTGAGCTCCCGTCTTTCGGTCCCAACTCCTGCCCACCTAGCAGTTCGAAAGCACCCCTAAGTGCAAGTAGATAAATAGGCACCGCTTTATAGCGGGAAGGTAAACGCCGTTTCCGTGTGCTGGGCTGGTGCTGGCTCGCCAGAGCAGCTTCATCACGCTGGCCACGTGACCCGGAAGTGTCTCCGGACGGCGCTGGCCCCCGGCCTCTTAAGTGAGATGGGCGCACAACCCTAGAGTCGGACACGACTGGCCCGTATGGGCAGGGGTACCTTTACCTTTACCTTTAATTAAACAACAAACATGATATATGGCCCATTCACCCAGCTGGGGAGGCCTGAAACAGAGCAGGTCTTCTGTTGTTTCTGAAAAGTGTAGATAGTGATTGCCTCTCGTATTTCAGAAGGAATACTATCCCACAGAACATGGGAACAGGGGAATTATTATTATTTTGTATTGTTTTTATGTGATGATGAAGAGGGGCTGAAGAGAAGGTGAGTTTGGAAATAAGCAAGGTTAGAGCATAAGGATTTTGGTTTGAAGTAGGAGTTAGGATATTTGATTAGAGGAACTGACTTTTTATTCTATTCTATTATTTTATTCATTCATTCATTCATTCATTCATTCCCCACCTTTTTCCCTGACAGGGACTCAAGGTGGTTTACAGATTAAAAATAAAACAGCTAAAAACATAGTGGAAAAAAACATTTAAAAACAATTAAACACTGATAGAATTAAACCATGCAAGACTACTTATAAAAAGAGGTCCCTCAAACTGGAATTAGCTATCATTACATTCAGCCATCGGACACGGGTGGCGCTGTGGGTTAAACCACAGAGCCTAGGGCTTGCCAATCAGAAGGTTGCTGGTTCGAATCCCCACGACGGGGTGAGCTCCTTTGCTCAGTCCCTGTTCCTGCCAACCTAGCAGTTCCAAAGCACAAAGTGCAAGTAGATAAATAGGTACCACTCCGGCAGGAAGGTAAACGGCATTTCCGTGCGCTGCTCTGGTTCGCCAGAAGCGGCTTAGTCATGCTGGCCACATGACCCAGAAGCTGTACGCTGGCTCCCTCGGCCAATAAAGTGAGATGAGCGCTACAACCCCAGAATCAGCCACGACTGGATCTAATGATCAGGGGTCCCTTTACCTTTACCTTTACATTCTGCCATACAAGTTCTGCATAAAGGCTTATACATATTCTTTTACTATATATGATTCTTGATCTTTTTACTTTTATTCCTATCTCTTGCTGATATATTTTTGTTTGAAGAGAAAAAATTGCAGAGGAAATGTCTACTGAAGACTACTAGCCATGATGGCTGTGCTCTGCTTCCACAGCTGGAAGAAGCAATGCTTCTGAATGCCAGTTGCTGGAAACCACGGGAGGGGGGAGTGGCTCTTGTGTTTGAATCCTGCTTGTGGGTTTTTCACAGGCATCTAGGTGGCCCCCCTAAGAACAAGATGCTGGAGTAGAAGGGCCATTGGCTTGGTCCAACAGGCTCTTCTTATGTTCTTGTGAAGAATCCCAAACCTTCTGTCACTCAGGTCTGCTATGTAAAGAGACATTCTTTCACAGGTAAGGCTTTTTACAGCTTTTGTTAAATCTGAGACACATCTTGTTTTATTTGTGGGATGGGAGAGGGGGCTCTCAAGTCCCAGCATCAGGTTTTTAGCCTTCCTGGTGAGTTCTGGCACCTCTTTTTCTAGGAAAATAGCATTGATTAACACTTTTCGCAATACGCTAAAAGACAAGCTGATCTACACAAAGAATAATGAAAAGAAAATAAAATAGAAGAGATAGAAGAATATAGAATCTTCTCTTGCAAATAAATCTTAACTTTGGTCCCGTACAGAGGCCAGCTGTCACCTAGGAACACCCCTCTCTTCTCCCAGCCCCTCACCCTGAGATCTCTCTCCTTCCCTGTCTCTCACCAGGGTCCTTCATTCATTGGCATATTGATGATGTATGTCTAAATTAAGTACAATTTAGCAAGTAGCTTGTCTGGTAAAACAACGTAACTTGATTTTAAGTGGTGCACTGATGTGTGGCTAATGAAATATGTACCGAAAAACGAATTTTAATAAAATCATGACCAAATAGTTCAACACAATCACGTTCTCCTTTCTTGAGTCAGGGAGTGAGGGGTGATTTCCATATTTGATGAATTTTCACAAGTCCCTATTGATTTTTATTTATTTATTTTAAAATTCCACACAGAGGGACCCTTTCAAAAACAGAACATTGTTAACTTGCCACAATGATTATCACATGATTTAAAAATAAAAACCTAAATCATAATATTACCAATGCTAATATTGTATATGTGTGGGTGGGAGGGAAATTAATTAGAGAACTATCCAGACCCAATTCAAAATGCTAGATCTTACCTTTAAAACCCTAGATGGTTGGGGCTCGTTAGCTCCCTCAGCTTATTGTCATAGCATATGCTTTTGTAGAATCACAGAATTGTAGAGTTGGAAGGGACTCCCGGGAAAAGACCCTGATGTTGGGAAAGATGGAGGGCACAAGGAGAAGGGGATGACAGAGGATGAGATGGTTGGACAGTGTTGTCGAAGCTACCAGCATGAGTTTGACCAAACTGCGGGAGGCAGTGGAAGACAGGAGTGCCTGGCGTGTTCTGGTCCATGGGGTCACGAAGAGTCGGACACGACTAAACAACAACAACATCTAGTCCGACCCCCTGCAATGCAGGAGTTTTGGGTCCCCCCCCCAAATCCAGGGCTCGAACTCATAACCCTCAGATTAAGAGGCTCATGACTGGATAGCTCACTTGTTTAGAGCATGGTGGTGATAATGCCAAGGTTGCAAGTTCGATCCCCATACGGGGCAGCTGCATATTCCTGCATTGCAGGGGGTTGGACTAGATGATCCTCAGGGTCCCTCCCAATTCTACAATTCTATGATTCTATCCTCTACCGCAGGCATAGGCAAACTTGGCCCTCCAGATGTTTTGGAACTACAACTCCCATCATCCCTGACCACTGGTCCTGTTAGCTAGGGATGATGGGAGTTGTAGTCTCAAAACATCTGGAGGGCCGAGTTTGCCTATGCCTGCTCTACCAACTAAGCTATCCATCACAGGCAGAATGTTCCAGGATCAATTCCAGTAGCATTTCTGGGTAGAGCCAGGAATGTCTCCTGCCTGAAACTCCAAAGAACTCCAAAACCTCTAAATTGCTAATATTGAGCTAAATGGACCAAGGGTCTGCCCATGTCTCATCTCATTCCCAACAGGGAAGTTCTGGAGAGGGAGGATTAATTAGAGGAAGAAACAGTGTGATTTAATAACAGAAAGAGGGCAGAAGGAGGAGGGGGAGAGGCAAAGATGACTCCCCCTACAGAGACATAAACATACACAAAAGGATGCTGTGATCCTTCCGAGATAACTGCCCGTCTCTCAGAGGGAATGAGATGTCTGGGGTAGGAAAGGACTGAGCAGCATGTCAAATGGCAGAGAAACAGACAAATGCTCTTGCTTTTCAAACAGATCCCCATGTAAAAGGCCTTTCCAAGAATGTCGTGGCTTGCATCAAGCTCGTGATCACAGAAGCAAGCTGCTGGAGGGAGGCGTTTGTAATGTAATGTACCACCTGTGGGCTGCAAGAGCCCTTGAAAGATGGATTCAAAAACCCTGGGAGCTTCGGGACCCTTGCCTTTCATTCTGGCGAGGAAGAAGCAAGGCAGAGGAGTGAAGACTTCTGCGAGGAGCAGCCGGCTCTCAGATCCCCCTTTCCGGGGCAAAAATATCTGTAGCAGGCAAGGATGAGAGGAGAACTATTGATTCCCCCCTTTGCCTTTTGCTTCCGCTTGTGAAACAACAGCTTGGAGGTGTGTTTTCTTTGGCTTTCTCTGTGCGTGTGAAAACATCCAAAGTTTTTCCAGCCATCCCTAAGGATCAGCATGGTGGCAATAACCACCCTCCCCCTCCTCAAAATGAGAGGATGTGTTTTCTCGGGGCCAGAAATCCTACTGCAGAAACATTGGGAGCTGTTGAAGTGTTTTCTCAACCCCTGTGCATGAAGCAAGGCTTTGTGGGAAAGAGGTGCTCTTTGAAAAGGTTTCAGTGCAACCCCCTTTGCAATGTCCATGAACGTTCCATCATCACCACCCCTGAGGACTGCAGGAGAGTGAGCTACACTTGCGGATCTCAATGGATCTTGCAATGTGCCTTAAGAAAGCCCATGAAAAGCTAGCCCAGAAGAGGAGCCCTCAGATCCATTAGTCAAAGCTGGAACTAATCTGGTACGGTAACTGAGCAGGAGGAACCAGCTGAATCTGTGCCTAAGATCACATACCCCTCAAATGTCCCAGTAAAAATGGAACATTCTGTTTGTTTTTACTCTTGAGACCACATCAGCCATTTTGGGCACCGTGATGTCATGCAATTTTGCACTGCAATTTCACCCCAAAAATGTGCTTTTGGGGGCCACGATCTTGCATGGCATCTCAAAATATGTGTTTTCGGGCACATAAAGCACTTTTTCAGGTGGGGGTGGGATCACAGGACAAAATCATATGAGATCACAGTGCCTAAAATGGCTGCTCTCAAGAGTAAAAATGGGAAGGTAGCACCCCAGAAGATGGCCTCCTGGTTTTTCCCTTCAACGTGTTGGGGGGTATGTGATCAGCCTGTGATAGGCCATACAAAGACAAGACCTAGGCCAGAGTGACTATTCATTAATCACAACAGGTTTTTTTCCTGTAGTAGTCCCTCCTCATTTATGGGATACTCTCCACAGAGTGGCCCATCTGATGCCAACTGTCTCATCATTTCAACACCAGGCAACATTGCTTTTGTTTTCCTGAGTATTTGGCTAGGGTTTTTTATTTTTTATTTTTGGTAACCCTATGTTTTAATATGTTTATTTTTATCATGTGGCAGCTAGACTGGTGACTGGGAGGGGCCGCCAAGACCATATAACACCAGTCCTGAAAGACTTACATTGGCTCACAGTACGTTTCTGAGCACAATTCAAAGTGTTGGTGCTGACCTTTAAAGCCCTAAATGGCCTCAGCCCAGTATACCTGAAGGAGCATCTACACCTCCATCATTCAGCCCGGACACTGAGGTCCAGCCCCGAAGGCCTTTTGGCAGTTCCCTCACTGCGAGAAGTGAGGTTACAGGGAACCAGACAGAGGGCCTTCTTGGTAGTGGCGCCAGCCCTCCCATCAGATGTCAAGGAAATAAACAAGTATCTGACTTTTAGAAAACATCTGAAGGCAGCCCTCTTTAGGGAAGTGTTTAATGTTTGATGTTCTATTGTGCTTTTAATTCTGTTGGGAGCCACCCAGAGTGGCTGGGGAAACCCAGCCAGATGGGTGGGGTAGAAATAAAATATCATCATCATCATCATCATTGCATTTTATTCTTCTTGCAAATCTCTTCAGGACTTTTGTTGTGGAAAGCAACACATAAATCCAATAAAATGAACCTCTCAATTACCTTTTTAAAAATCCCATTCTTTCCCCAAGGAGTCAGGAGTGGTGTTTTGGCCCTGTAACAATTCCGTGCAAGAGCAACTTGCAAAGGTCTATCCACTGCTGGAGTCCCCATATCCATACCCAACATTTTAGCCAGCAACTAACCTACACTAACTCATCCTACCAGAAAACCTTTTACCATCACCAGCCTGGTCTAATTTGCTCCTTAGGCATTTGAGCATGTGGACTCTGCATCCCAGCCTTCCTGGAATTCTCAAGCTAGCAGAGTCAGGAGAATGAAGCCCCCAGCCTATTGCACTATGTCCCTCATGGGCCTCCCCAAAGTCTAAGCACTTCCTCAGCCTGCTGCCCTAAAGCTAGCTTTGCTGGCTGGGGCTGATGAGAACTGCTGTCCAGAGTATCGGAAGGGCATCAGGTTAGGGAAGGCTGAGCTAGATGAAGTTACCCAGCAAGTATTGATTTTTGTTTAACTTCTCATTTGTTAAAATGCTCCAGATAGAGATTAACTTTCTTTGCTGTGTATTTATTGTTTTGCCTGCCCTGAGATGGGAATAGAGAGGCACTTTGATAAATGGATGGAGAAATTTGTCTGGCTTTGACTCGGCAAGCAAAGTCAGAAGCAAGAAAAGGACAGTCCCCGGTATTGCAGGAGGAGTGGATGGATCTGTACGCAGCAAACCACATCCAAAATAGGGGAACCCTATTTTGCACGTGCACACACAAATTGGGAACATTCACGCATGCTCCCAAGGCATCACCACCTTTTTCTCTGCCTAGGAATATATCAGAGACCCAGGAAAGAGGCACTCACCTTCAGTTTTCATTTAAGGGCTCTCCTAGTCAAAAGGATGAAATCAGATGAATGTGAATAAACAGGACCCTGGGTGAACAATGTAGGAGGTAACCTAAGCAGTCAAATACAACATTTCCTATTTGCCTACAGTGGACATGCAGGGGAATGTAGGTCCAGCCAGTTGAACTTCCTGTTATACCTGGTCTGGAGCATCCTTCCTTTGCATGTGATCAGGTAGGTGGGGATCACCCTTCCAGACCCCACACAAATGGTCCAGTCACGCAGCCACCTTCCTCTTTTGATGCCTTTTCTTCTCTTGGACTGCACTGCTGGCTCTCAGCCAGCAGCATGTGGGATGAGTTCCCATATGGGATGAACTCAAAACCTCTTCTGTAACTCTAAGCTAAAGCCTGCCTTCAGGGGTCCAAATGTGAACTGAATGTGAGTAAACTACTTATTACTTTTAAAAGAAGACTATTGTGTCTTTATTCTTTTAGAAGGGAATCAAAGGGGTCTTACCAGGAATAATAGAACTTAGGAGATTCTAACGAATCTGCATCTAGCTTCCTGATGTGTAAAAGGGGGAATTTACTCTGCTGTATGAATAAACTCACTAGCATGAGTTAGGAAGGATAATATTTAATCAATATATCCTCTCCTGCTACCCACAACATTCCCACAAACAATTCATTTGCTCTGGGTTAGTTTCATTTTCCCCGTTCCCCTGTAACATACAGCTTGACCCATTTGCTTGAGCCATTGGGAGCTCTTTGCTCCACAAGCATCTTCACCAGGGCTTCTGCATTCTCCTGTTGGCTCACTGTATTATGGATTCCATAAACTGACAGGCTTGGTGATGGTTATTCTGAAGTGAGGAGGCTTCAGCAACCTCCAAACTAGGCTACTGCAATGTGCTTCAAATGGACCTGCCCTTGAAAAGTGTCTGGAAAAAACGCATTGGTCCAGAATACCGCAACCAGGCTTTTCAGCTGGAGCGTATAAGCCATATACCATTTAATCTCCATCGGTTGGCTACCTGCTTGTTTTCAGATGGTAGTTCTTATCTTAATAAGCCTTAGATGGCTTAAGACCTGCATACCTTGAGGATTACAAGCTCCAATATGCCCCCTGCCATGCACTCAAGTCAATCAACACCAGGGGTCCTGTTCCGGGTCTCTCCTCCAATTGAGTGCAGCGGATGAAGCATTGAGGGGCTCATTCAGGCATGGTGCTCTGATTCTGGAATGCTCCCTTCCCCACTTGAGAATCCCCACCTTGAAATTCACTTAGTCACCTGGTTAAATCAAGGGGGGGGGCGTTCAGAGGGGAGGGTGGTGCTGGGGGAAGCAGACTGTCACTGCATTTTTCCTGCAGCCATTCTGGGGAGTGGGGCATGCTTCACTTTTTTTGCTGATTGGTTTAACACTTTTCTGCTGCTACTGCTATATTTTCCTTCCGTTTGGGTTTTATTGATGTGTTGTTGTTAGCTGCCTTGAATTTCCTGAAGAGAAATCCCCTGAAGATGGGGGAGAAAAACTTTAAAACAATGTAACCAAACAAACACAACCCGCATTAGGCTGGTGGCTAGTTCAGCACCCCTGGCATTGTGGTGCTTTGAAACTCACATTCTAATATCTATATCTGTATCCATCCATAGACATATATAGATATATTCAATAGATCATGGCCATTTTCTTGGGCATAGAAGAGGGTTCATAGTACCATTAAGAATTCACTACAAGTGAGCCCAGCCAAAGTGTGATGGAAGTGACTAATAAAGACTGTTGTTCCCCTAAAAAGGATGTTGTTCCCAAAACAATATTCGCAAGTGCTGTACCTCTAATATTTTGAAAGGCAACCAAGTCATTCCCTAAAGGAAGAAATAGTAGCTTGAAAGGGCAATTAATAGCTTCCAGCTCCCTCTACACAAAAAATGAGATCTCCACCCATCATTAGCTGTCAACTCTCCCCTTTTCTTGTGAGGTATCCTATTCGGAATAAGGGAATTTCCCTTTAAAAAAGGGAAACATTGACAGCTATGCCACCCACCCTACCTCCCCATGTGGCTGTCTTTCCTTTTTCTCTGCAGTGTCCCTGATCGCAGAACAGGTCCTGAGGCCTCCAGGAGACTTCAGATTTTCAAGCTGAGAATGGGGGCTTCCCCGTGACTCACTCAATCACAAAAGCAGCCGAGAAGAAAGCCCAAGAAAAAGACGGCGGTGTCTCTTCTCCGCAATGGTTCATGCGTTGAAGTCAAATCATTAATATGCATTTCCGCGTCGTACTGGAAGTCACTTGTGGAGAAAAGAGCTGTAGCTAATTGATTTGAGATGCATCTGCCGAGCCACACGACCCAGTCCGCGTGTCTAATGCATCACGGCAGGAAAGAGAGGAATTACTCTTGACACCGGGATTGTACTTCTGCCAAAAGATTCAATCCAATATGTGTTACTTCAGATACGGAGGGGGTGATACAGCCCTGATCCCCACTTGTGGGACCAGTGAAATGGTGAGCACAAATGAGGGATGGATCACAACTTCTGGATTCAAAGTTAAGACCAACTATTCCAAATTATGATCAATATTTGCAATTTATTTACATTTAGAAGCAAACCCTAAACTTGAGCATGCAATAAAAAGAGATATCTGGCATTCAGATGATAATTCTTAAATGCAACATCTGTGTATTTTGAATAGCTAAACTGAATGACAGCAATAACTACCCTGCTTCTTTTTTCAAAGTTGATAGAGACACACAGATAGAGGAACCTTTCTAAGTCAAACTCCTGCTTGGTGCAGAAAATTGAGAACCAGAAGACCCTCCATATATGACCATCCAGCCTCAGCTGCAAGGACTCTGGCAAGAAAGAGGTCTGTTCCTTCCAGTACAAAGCCAACACTTTCCAGCAATCTTAAGTGCCATCCCATTTAATTGCTTCGTTTTGTTTTTATAATGTGTCACTTTATATATTCACATTTTCTTTTTTCCATCCATCAATTGAGGGCACTTCCTGTTGTTTCTAGTGTCTGGTTTCAGTATCTTTACAGTAACTAACATTTCCAGTTAAGTTGCAATGTTTTTCCCAGCTAGGTCTTTTATATTCTGTGTTGCGGGTCCATCAGAAATGCCATATCACATCTCAATAATCTATATCCACCCCTCTAGCCAAATGTAACAAAGCCAATGTAATGTTGTGCTTAAGAAATGGAGCTGGGTTCAAATGTCCCCTCTGCCTTCTTACTGCCTGAATAATCATACTGAGCTATATTACAAGGCTGTGGCAAGAATGATCACAATGCTTTACATGCATTAAGAAAAAGTAAGACATGCATGTCTCTGTGTTTGTGTGGAGAATTTAATGGTGGAGAGGTCTATAAGTTGCTACAAATATAGTTGACTATGCAGTTTCCATCTCAGAATTACCAATGGCTGGGGAACATCAGCAGTGGAAAGCTCTTGCACTCCTGACCTGCTTCGACCATGGTGAGAAGCAGGATGCTTGGTGTGCAGAAGCAGGACTCATTGTATTATTAATTTGAGCAAAAGCTCCCTAAAGCACGTGAAGGAATGAGAAAGACAAGGATAACTGAACATGTGCAGAGTATCCTTTCCTCACCAATGACATACTCATGGCCCTTGTTTTATCAAGATCTTCCATCATGTTAAATTGGGCAGAATATTAAGAGCTATGCATAATTCCTATTACAGTGGTACCTCGGGTTACATATGCTTCAGGTTATATACGCTTCAGGTTACAGACTCCGCTAACCCAGAAATAGTACCTCGGGTTAAGAACTTTACTTCAGGATGAGAACAGAAATCGTGCTCCAGCGGTGTGGCGGCAGCAGGAGGCCTCATTAGCTAAAGTAGTGCTTCAGGTTAAGAACAGTTTCAGGTTAAGAACGGACCTCCGGAACGAATTAAGTACTTAACCCGAGGTACCACTGTAATTATTATTTCACTGCTATTTTATTAGGGGGGGGGGCAGCAAATGATAAGTAGAAGTTTTTATAGAGCTATTCCTGTCATGGCACCTGACTAACGGCCTCTGTAATGCCCCAAAACAAAGAAGAGATATGGGCTGCTGCACTCAGAAACACCTTCTCCTGCACCTTCCCAGCCTGAGGATGTGGCCCTTCCCTTCTGCCTTCCGCCAAAGTTGAGTCCCCAGCAACATCTCCCTCATCAAAGCCAGCAGTTACGGAACCAGGAAAGAGCCCTTTACAAAGCCAGTTGTTCCAGGGAAGCAGGGCCAGCTGCAGACTGGACCTCACCATCCTTCAGAAGGCTCCAGCTCTCTGCTGAGGCAACAGTCCTCTGCTAGCTGTTTACAAGAGGAGGAAAGCTGCAGACAATATGCTCACTGGGAGCTCTCCGTGATCCTGATAAGGTATGCCTCCATTTAAACCTGCTCTGCCATGCCAGCTCTACTTGACCTTATCTGATGTGACCTTACCTAAGTCTATCACTTCACCTTTGTGCTCCAACCTCAGCAGTATTTCTGTATATATGAAATTCAGCATTTGCTCGCCACAATCAGTTCCCCTCTGGGTATCTGGTGCAAGATGGCATTTTCCAATGCAGAACTGAGCCCCTTTCCTTTAAAACAGTGTTCCCCAAACTTGGATCTCCAGCTGTTTCTGGACTACAACTCCCTAGCTAGCAAGACCAGTGGTCAGGGAATTGTAGTCCAAAAGCAGTTTGAGACCCAAGTTTGCGAAACACTGCAAAGTAAGCATAGCCTCCTAGCCCTTTCTCCATCTAAAAGTTGGTCTTCCATTCTTCAGGAAAGTACCAGTTATTTGCTTCTGCTGCTGCTGTTGCTTGCATGGACTGCTCTGTTAGCATGTTGTTTCTGTTTGGGCCCCTGGGCCCCCAGGCTGCTAGAAATTACTGAGCTCCAAAGTGCCTCCTCTTTCTCCACCCCATCCCAAGCTGGCAACTTGCCTCTGTGTGATATAATGAATTGTTTTGACCTAGTCATTCTGTAAAGCACAGGTCATGCGAGAGAAATTGATACCGAACTAGCTCTGCAAAAATCTTTCGGTAACTATAAATTTTGTTGGCATCAGGAGCAGACCTCTTCACGGTGGGGTGAAGGAAGGGCACATTTTGGCTGCAGATAAGCTTTTAGGAGAGATTCATGGGGCTCGGCCCTGTCTGCTGAGAAGAGGAGAAGGCAGGCAGGCGGGACAGAGAGAAAACAAGGTGGTGTGTATCCACCATCTGTGGAGATTATCTTTGGGATTGCCAGATAGAAGCTTCTGAGGAGGAGCTCTTGGGGTAATGCCACATGCATGAGAGGAAGATTAGCTGAGAGACAGCTTGAAATTGATTGGCGAGTGAACCTTTGATGTGTGTGCAAGGGGGAGGGAGAACCATTTCAAAACCCAGGATTTTGTTTCCCTCCCACCCTCTCTCCTGCAAAATTACGCTGATAGTCTTGCAGTCACAAAGGGAGATGCTTAAGATACTGGTTTTCATTTTTGCTGAAACAATGTCAGGCCAAAACCTCGTCCCTCAAATTATGTTTCCAGGTGATGGCAAACTGATTGGCACCTGCCAGTCTAAGGAGCACAGCCGTTCCAACTGTGGTAAGGTGGAAGGGAGCGAGTCTCGTTTGCCAAGGCTGTGTGTCGGAATCAATGCCAAGCTAACACATTTCAGCCTGGAGATTGCTGCAGAACCTGGGCTTGCAGTTGTCTCTTGATGGCCTGGATGTTTATGGGACACATAAAAGATGGTCTTGCTCCAGGGGAAGGGGAGAAGACACCATTACAGCATCTCCCAAACAAACATTCACCTTTCAGATTTACTGTAACTTTTTTTTTAAAAAATCAGTGCTTCTTGTAATAAAATTGCCATGTGAGGTCTGCATGGAAAGTGGAACATCAGTGTGGCATACTGGTTATAGTGTCAGACTTTGACCTGGGAGACCAAGGTTCAAATCCCAATTCAGCCATGAAGTTCACTTTGAGCTAACCACTGCCTCTCAGCCTAACCTATCTCACAAGGTTGTAGTAAATGAGGAGCTCCTTGGAGAAAAGGGAGTGTGTGTATGTGTGTGTGTGTCTTAAATGAGCAAATAAATTGTGTTAATCCAGATGACCATGATCACAGCAATTACCACATCTCATCTTGGCCATTTGAACCTTGATGATTCACTGATTCACACATACCTAACTCAGTCTCACTACACTTGGACACTGGCAGCTGAATGTGTGAGCAGATTGTGTGAGATCATGACACGGAAAAAGCAGTCCATATGAGGTGGTTAGTGCACCACATGAAGATGGCACATTTCCACAAAGAGGGCATCGCTGAATGCTGCAGTCATCATGTGATGATTGAGCATGCATGCATGGATCAGACCACCATTGTTTTATATCCTTGGCACAGTTGGGGAAGGAAACTTTTCAGCGATAGGGATGAAGTGAACATAGGAGTATCAGAACTAGAAAGCTGCTTATATGAAATCAGAACATTGGTTCATCTAGCTCACTGTTACCCACACTGACTGGCATCAGCTCTCCAGGACAGCTCTCTTAGCAGGAGCCGTAGCTGAAGATGCTTAGGATTGAAGCTGGAATCTTCTGCATGCAAAACATGGCCCTTCCAAAGGCCTAATTCCATTGAACTATAATTTCACAGGTGTTCCATTATAGATTGTTCCATCCTATTTTGTGCAATTTTTAAAAAAGAATGCTGACCACTGGATCTTTGTGAGGCTTCCACAGCAGGTCTCTCTCTCACACACTTTCTTTCTCTGTTCCAAAGCCTTGTGTGTGAGAGAGTGGGGGTGTTGTTGCAGGGAAGATCTCAGATGAACTCCTCTAGGTTGATCAGCTCAGCCAAGTGCCACGCTAGCAAGTTGCAAGTCAATTTCTTTCTTTCCTTTTTGTCCTCCCCCCTAGCAGACTGAAATCACCGAAGAATATGCATGGCATCTGTAGTCTTTGCTGGCCTCTGGCCGACCCATTATCTGAAGTGGATTTCTGCTTCCAGGCTCCAAGACAGCAGCACGGTGTTGCTGCTGCTCCTGCTCTTTCTCCCTTCCTACTGGCATTTTGCCCAGTGCCGGAAGCCCAGTGTGGATTTGAGAGCAGCTATGGGTTGCCTGCAGCAGCAGACTTAATCCCGGAGTCCCTTTCTGAGCAGGCTCAGTGCCAGCTTCTCGAACAACCTGGAAAAGTGCTCTGCAGGTGGTTGTTACTTCATGGCTGGGAAGGAGGTTGGCTGCAAAACTCTGCAAAGTGTAGAACTATGACTTTAGATGCAAGAACTTCTAGCCCTCATGGTTTCTAGTTCAGGAGGGGGGTGAGGGAGACTGAAAATTATTGGAACCCATAAGAAGAACCCTGTTGGTTCACAACATGGAAGGTCTGTTTCATCCAGCACGCAGTTGTTTCACCTTTCTATAACTCTTCTTTCTTTCTTTCTTTCTTTCTTTCTTTCTTTCTTTCTTTCTTTCTTTCTTTCTTTCTTTCTTTCCTTCCTTCCTTCCTTCCTTCCTTCCTTCCTTCCTTCCTTCCATTTCCAAAGGTCAATCAGTGTCAAACTGAGATGGTTGCTGGCTGATGGAGACAATGTTGTCCTTTGTCCTCTATAAGCCAGCTTTACATGCACAAGCAATGGGAAAGTTATGGGCTGCTTTTCCTGATCTCAGTGTTAACACCAAGGGGACTTTAAAATAATAATAATAATAATAATAATGATGATGATGATGATGATGATGATGATGAAAACCTTATGATTACAAGTTTCATCAGCCTGCATTGATGTTAACTTCCTCCTTGACCAACTGTTTGATGCACAAATATTTTGCTTTGTGGCCTACGTTGCAAAGGCCATATTGTTTCAGAAAGTTCAAATTTAAATGCTCTAAATGTGAACGGAATCAGATTTCTCCCCCGCCCCTTCCCCAGTCTGAAGTGGGCAGTTTTCCAAAATGCCGAACCAAGGTTCAAACCAAATCTTGTGGCTGGTGAATACTAGATATGACTCAATATAGCAAATTAGGCATATGGAAAGGGGAAACAGGAGTTGATTGTTTTCCTTGTGGCTTTGAACACACTGCCTATAATACTGAGAAATGTCAAGGGGTTTTAGGGTAAGTTTGGGACCGAGACAGCACAACAGATAGTGTCTGTGTACTGGGAATTGTTACATCATTGTTGCTGGAGGCTCCTTCTAAAAAAGACCACCAGCATCATCTAGAGACTGCCATTATCCTAAGAGCAACCCACGGTCTATTTGTTTTCATGCTTCTGGCAGCGGTCGCCAAGCATACATTTTTTAAACAAGATGAAACCAGATTCAAGACATTCAAGGAACCTGAGATTGAAACCACGGAGAGAAGCAGCCTCGCCCTCCATTTGATCAATCTTGTCAAAACACAATCATTCAATTCCTTATAAATAAAAAGAAGATGTGATTTAGAATGTCATCCTTTGGGTCTACATGCTGGATTCCTATAAATCAATCACTCCAGGTAAACTGCAGTTATTTAGAAGCCATCTGACAGCAGACAAGTTAAAAACATAATTTTAAACGTATGCGCCGCATGGCGTTGTGATATAGAGCCTGTTGATCAACACACTCGGTTCCTTTTTATCGCGGATATCTGCTTCTTTTGCAAAGGTTCTGCCAGGCATTCACACAGCGAGGTGTGGTCCCCGCATTGGAACGGAAAGGTCTGTGTGAGGGTGGAAACACAGAGAAAGATTCTACATCTCAGAGGAAACTTTCAGGCAGACGTAAATAAGCATAGTGTGTTTTCCCCTAATTATTCAGTTCTATACACACACCAAAAATGTGAGTGGTTGTTGTTTGAATTGCAGATTTAGCCAAAATAGAAATGGGTTTTGTTCAGTTAAAATGTTTATAATCCTTACTCCCTCCCTTCTCCTGCTTTTTGAGGATGCTGACAACATCACTGAACTACAACAGTAATAAATAATGATTATATATATTTATGTTGTTGTTGTTTAGTCATTTAGTCGTGTCCGATTCTTCGTGACCCTATGGACCAGAGCACGCCAGGCACTTTTGTCTTCCACTGCCTCCCGCAGTTGGGTCAAACTCATGCTGGTAGCTTCGAGAACACTATCCAACCATCTCATCCTCTGTCGTCCCCTTCGCCTTGTGCCCTCCATCTTTCCCAACATCAGGGTCTTTTCCAGGGAGTCTTCTCTTCTCATGAGGTGGCCAAAGTATTGGAGCCTCAGCTTCACGATCTGTCCTTCCAATGAGCACTCAGGGCTGATTTCCTTCAGAATGGAGAGGTTTGATCTTCTTGCAGTCCATGGGACTCTCAAGAGTCTCCTCCAGCACCATAATTCAAAAGCATCAATTCTTTGGCGATCAGCCTTCTTTATGGTCCAGCTTTCACTTCCATACATCACTACTGGGAAAACCATAGCTTTAACTATATGGACCTTTGTTGGCAAGGTAGTGTCTCTGCTTTTTAAGATGCTGTCTAGGTTTGTCATTGCTTTTCTCCCAAGAAGCAGGCGTCTTTTAATTTCGTGACTGCTGTCACCATCTGCAGTGATCATGGAGCCCAAGAAAGTAAAATCTCTCACTGCCTCCATTTCTTCCCCTTCTATTTGCCAGGAGGTGATGGGACCAGTGGCCATGATCTTCTTTTTTTGATGTTTAGCTATATATTCTATCTAAAGTCAGTATTGATACCTACATCGTGCAGGGTAAATCTGCCTCCAGGACAACATCACCTGTCCTCCACTTTTCATAGTCCTGCTAGGCTTTAGCTGAGAAAGAAGATGCACCCAACCAGTTCAACCTGGAACTGCCACAGTAAGACCTGTCATTTTAGATCTCCTGTTCAGCTAGCAAATGCCTGTAATTGGGATAACCTGCTTTTCTTTTTCTTCCTTAACAAAACAGGTACACATACCTGAGAATTTGTGCCAAAGCCTCTACTTTGAACAGCTACAGCCCAAATTAACTTGGGGGATGGAAGTGAGGGGTCTTCAGCTCTTCATGCACACAAATCTTGACCACGATGCATAATATCAAAGAAAGAGAAACCAACATCATGGAATCCCACCTAAGTATCCAATCATGTGGTCCTGGAAACTCAGAATTTGCAGTACTTTGCCATCACACCCGTAAACACAACTCAGGACACCATAACTTTGGTGGACAAAGGTTATATTTGTTTAAATATAACAGTATAGAACAGGCTTCCTCAAACTCAGCCCTCCAGATGTTTTTGGCCTTCAAGTCCCATGATCCCTAGCTAGCAGGACCCAGTGGTCAGGGATCATGGGAATTGCAGTCTCAAAACATCTGGAGGGCTGAGTTTGAGGAAGCCTGGTATAGAAGATATGCAAACAACCAATTAAACAGAATTCCCTAAGAAGAGAGGAGTCAACTTCCTCCACTCTCCTGGGTATGTTTACCAGTGCCACCTGTAGCTCCATAGCAAAGGATGGAAGGAATTACTCTTCCTTGCTATGAGAGCCTTGGGTATGTGAACCCACCAAGTGAGCCACGGCCCCACCAGTCAGTGTCCCCCCCCCAATGTGTATGCCAAGCCTGAAGGGCACCCCCAGGGTGTAGGGTGACCAAAGATTATCCTTAACCCATTACAGTTTCAGGAATTCACTCCACGAGATCTTATTTTTTTTATTTCCTGCCCAGACTGAAGGCCAGATTAAACCACATTGCAACACCACTCCAATGAATGGACTCCCAACAATGTGAAACAGGTGAAGGAGAGAAATCGCTAGCCAATCAGGGGCACCACCCAAAAAAATAACCCACTCATCCCCAGACAGACAGCTAGCAAAGCTCACACTGCAAAGGGAGGAAGGCAGGGGAGGTGCTACAGAGAAGAGTGGAGACTTTGGGGAGGAGCCAATTTATAAACTTTGGCTTCATCCCCTTCTCGATTGGTCCATTGGCCAGCACATGCCTACCTGAGCTCCTCCCCTGGGTCAAACCAACTTGACGCTTCTTCTTGGGGGAGTTGGGGAAAATTGGCCTCCACTCGAGGGCGGGAACAGTATACACCATGGGGAAAGGTGCATACGTCAAAGGGAAGGTGGATTTCAAAAAACCAAGCAAGCCAAGCTGACAGGGCTGACAATGGACAGGGATTGGTTGGGATCTGTATTGGTTCTGAAGGTGCTTGTATTTAAAACAATTTGTTAGGCACCGTGATTTACTGCCAAGGTGGAAAATGGGGCAGAGTATTGATTCTCGTCCTTCTTTCTATTGCAAATGAGTGTAATGTTTTATAGTATGTCAGAATAATACCGGCAGCCACTTCATCAATGTCAAATGTTAAAAATGATTGGCTATTGTGATGTAGGAGATTAAATATGAAAGCTTGATGGGTATATAAAAATGAAAGGGTGATGATAAAAAGAGTTTTTATGTCCAAGTTGCTGCTCTCCTGGCTCTACCTGGGGAAGCCTTTAGAAGCGGTTATGCAATCGGTGCTGTTTCACAGATTGGACAAATTCATGGAAGATAAGGTTATCAATGGTGAATGGTCATTCTCCAGAAGAAGAAGCTGGTTGGCCAATGAGGGGGAAAGGATGCTGGACTAGGTGGGCCCTCTTTAGTCTGACCCAGCGGTCAGGGATTCTTCTTATCAGGGATTCACAGTCTTGGATTTGCCTTTGTTCTGTTCCCCGTTGGCTTCACCTCCCAGACTGAGACCTGATAGTTTAGAGTGGGGTGGCCTTTCCCACAAACTGATGTTGCTGATCCCACATTAGAATGTATTGCGTGTGAGCTATGGCCTTTCCATAGGCCTAATTTCATTGAATTTTAATTTCATTGGGGAAGTTAATTTCAATTCCATTGAATTTAATTCTGCTCCATTTTAGATTGTTCTATCCTATTTTGCGCAATTTTTAAAGGTGTGCTAACTACTGGATTTTGTGAGGTTTCCACAATAGGTCCCCCCCCTCCCCGTGTGTGTGTCAGTTGCCATGACAACAGTCACCCTAGAGCATGGGTAGGCAAACTAAGGCCCGGGGGCTGGATCCAGGCCAATCACCTTCTAATTCTGGCCCGCGGACGGTCCAGGAATCAGCATGTTTTTACATGAGTAGAATGTGTCCTTTTATTTAAAATTCATCTCTGGGTTATTTGTGGGGCATAGGAATTTGTTCATTTTTTTTCCTTTTCAAAATATAGTCCGGCCCCCACAAGGTCTGAGGGACAGTGGACCGGCCCCCTGCTGAAAAAGTTTGCTGACCCCTGGGCCTGGAGTATCACCCACCAGAACAGAATTTCACATCTCTGCTTGCTAACCTAGCCTCCACGGTGGTTTAGGTCCCTGAACCTCTGGAATATTCTGGAGACACCACCGGGTCGAAACTCCTGCCCAATGATCAGTGCTTGGTGCACCAGACTCTTAACCTGCCATCCCTGCTTCCTGGTCTGTAAGACTGCGCAGTCTTCAGACTCTTCTACTTCTGTTGGGATTTCTCCCTCCTCTCGTGTGCTGCTTTTGTTGCCGATTGGTTAAATGCTGTGCAAATAAGCTTTGACTTCTAACAGCATTGTTGAAGATGGGTTAAATGGCAGAAGTTCCGAGCTCCGAGCAAACTGGAGTTGCTTGCAAGTGTCTCCCATTATAAGCAAGGCCATCTTTGCAAGTGCTACTTGGAAACTTGGGAGGCAAGACAGGCCTTGTATCAAAACCCTGTATCAAACTCACCGCTGTTCGTGCAAGAGCATGTCTGTTGTGGAGAGTGGTGTGCACTCAAAACGCTGTCACCCAGGGCAGTTATCAAAGGGGGAATGTTTGACTGGGGGTATATTTTAAATGCTGATTTCTGGCTGAGTGACAGCTTTCTGAGCTGGAAATGAAGTATGACTCCCACTTTCTCAGCTTTGCAGTTGTGCAAAAAAAAAGGGGGGGAATACTCACACAAACAGGTTTGGCACTGACACATCACCCGTAGACAGAAGATAAATCCCAAAGGGAACCTCTTGTAGCTCCTGCAGGGAGAGAGATCTCTCTTTGCTATTCAGTCTCCCCCTGGAGACTCTCGTTTCATTCACTACCCTTTGAACAACTGAGAGTGGAAACAAAAAAAACTTTTAAAACTTGTTTTATCCCTCTTGATAGTTTTAATAAATTCCACACATGCTTCCTTAATGCTGGGTTTCATTTAGAAAATAAATACAGTACCAATAACTCTTGGAGGCCTTAGACTAATTATTTCCCTTTTAATTGTTGCAAGGAAGACTTAAAAAAAAATACAAGGCAGGACAAATGTTCTTTTAATTAGCCGAGGACTTTATTAGCTGGCACTAATTAAAGTATTTCTTCAAGTCTGAAAAATGTCCAGAATTATCCCATCTAGCATACTGTTGAGTCTCGAGTAATTTATTGACGAGAAGTTGATTCAAACATTCCGTATGTTTTTCTCTCTGTGTGTGTCTCTTTTCTTTCTGCTAAAGATAGATGGACAGGAACAATTTGACAATGATTACTTACAGGGTGATATCATAGCCAGGGAGGAACTGACTGCCTTTCAAGGGTCCAGGCCCTAGGCAGAGGCTTTTTAAAAAAGCAAAAGTTATTTTCAACTTAGGTAGGGTTGCCATATTTCAAAAAGTAAAAACCAGGACCCCTGGTTGAGCTTTTCGTAGACAAATCCCCCCCAGATGTCAATTCTGCCTTTGAAATCCCAGTAATATCTGGGAAACTCCAGACATCTGGCAGGCTTACAGACTATGAATCAGGAACCTGATCTGAGGACTAAGATTTACTTGCTGGCCCAGTGCCACACAAAGGGGAGGGGATAATTGAGGAATGCATCCTCCTGGACCTTCATGACTAGCCTTCATTAGTGGAACTCACTACAACTGCCTTTGGGGACAGTGGGCGGGCGGGTCCGGAGGATTCCCTGGTCCTCAGTGGGGTAACTGTGACCCTGAAGGACCAGGTGCGCAGCCTGGGAGTCATTTTGGACTCACAGCTGTCCATGGAGGCGCAAGTCAATTCTGTATCCAGGGCAGCTGTCTACCTGCTCCATCTGGTACGCAGGCTGAGACCCTACATGCCCGCAGACTGTCTCGCCAGAGCGGTGCATGCTCTAGTTATCTCCCTCTTGGACTACTGCAATGCATTCTACATGGGGCTACCTTTGAAGGTGACCCGGAAACTACAACTAATCCAGAATGCGGCAGCTAGACTGGTGACTGGGGGCAGCTGCCGAGACCACATAATACTGGTCTTGAAAAACCTACATTGGCTCTCAGTATGTTTCCAGCACAATTCAAAGTGTTGGTATTGACCTTTAAAGCCCTAAACAGCCTCAACCCAGTATACCTGAAGGAGCATCTCCACCCCCATCATTCTGCCCAGACGCTGAGGTCTAGCACCGAGGGCCTTCTGGTGGTTCCCTCATTGAGAGAAGCAAAGCTACAGGGAACCAGGCAGAGGGCCTTCTCGGTAGCGGCTCCCGGCCTGTGGAACACCCTCCCATCAGATGTCAAAAAGAGATAAACAACGAGGGACTTCCGGAGGCGGCGCCTCCGACAATGGCTGATTCCCTCTAACTCAGGGGGAGACAGCTCCGCGGAAATCGGGTCCTACCGCTGCAGCGAAGCGGGGACCCTTTAAAAACCGCAGGCGGAAGAAGCCTGCGGCCCTGGGACTCGGCGGGCACCGTTTGCGCCCCCCTGTTTGGCAAAGGAACCCTATAAAGGGCTCCGGAGTGAGACGGGGGCTGGCGTGGTGCTGAGAGTCAATCGCTACCTCTGCGGAGTGAAGCTGCACAGCTGTTGTCGGAGAGCGCTGTCCTTCTTCCTATGACAATTCGGATTTTAAACAACAACCCGTGAGTAGGACAATTGGAAATTTTGGATTAAAATATTGCTTTGAATTTGACCTGAAACGGGAAGGTGCAAAAAGGAAGTCCACCTCCCGTTCTTTGTATAAAGATCAAAGCAAAGATTTTACAAGCTAAAAGCCGGGAAAACAGATAGCCTGAAGTTTCCTGCACTTTTAACCATCAAACCCCCCTAGACAGCAGGAGGAAAGGGGGAGAAAATTTGACTTTCTAATCCTGCAGAGAGAGAGTTAAGAAAATAAGCTTCCACTGTCCCTAACCTGGGGACGGAATGACATTTCTCCTAGTCCTGTTAGGGAAGTTTTTACTGTGTGACATTTTAACGTATTTTTAATCTTTGTTGGAAGCTGCCCAAATGGGCTGGGTACAAATAAATTATTATTATTATTATTATTATTATTATTATTATTATTATTATTTCAGGACTTTCAGTGTGAGGCTGTCCAGAATGCTGCCTGAGGGGTTCTGAAGAGCTTTAGTTGTTGTTGTTAAGGCAAAGCAATGTAGGATTCATTATTATTATTATTATTATTATTATTACAAAGAAAACTTAGATGAAGCTTTAAACTTTTGTTCGTTTGTGTGTGTGCTTAACAACAAAAATCCAAAGCTTTCGAGTGCTCTGCAGACCTTTTACCAACCCCATGAGAAACACAGAGATAAACAAAAAACAGATAGCTACTCTGTACCAAAGATTACATGAAGAGCAGCAGAGTGCTCTGTGACTTTGTGGGGGCCCCGATTCAATTTGGAGCGATTCAACATCATGTTTCAACATGGAAAGCAGGACAAGATCCCTAAATCGACCCTACAATGAGAAATATCCTTAGGGACAGGGAAATCAAAAGGCTTACCTGGACACCAACTTCACGCCCCTCCTTGTGTGGGTCTAGACTGGAGACATGGACTCCATGCTTTGGGTTACATTAACCATTAATAAGGTTTTCAGGCTGAGGTACAGAGACATTATTCATATTCTGAAATCGTACAAGGTAGGGCAAAAAGAAATTCAAAATTGGACCCTTGCAATATTAAAATATTTTCTTCTAAATTGGACAAAAGGTTGCAAGTTTGACTGGAATCCAGGAATTTGTGCCCCTACCTTTTTATTTTATGGAGCAAAACAAGACTCCTGCTCCTTACAACTGGGGGTTGGGGGAGGGGCAAGCAATAGATCTTTGAGGAAAATAGGTGTGTGGGGTTACGGGGTCGCTGTTGCCTCCTCTGCTGATTCACCAATAAGCTGAAAGCTACAGAGACCATATCAGAAGTGCAACCTGACAAACCGAAAGGGCAAGCCTTCCACCATAGGATCCTATATTGCACCCAGCAGCATCCTTGATTGCCCAGGACGTTTCAAATAAGATGGCTGTTCCTATCTCACTCCACATTTCGTTTACCAGGGTGGAGGAGTGGCTCAGAGCATCAAAGGAGCACTGGACTTGATCACTGCACCACTCCTCTTGCTAAAAGCACTTCAGAGTGTTTCATGCCAAGCAGCCTCTGCAGTTGACAAAGGTTTTGCCGGCCACTGACTCATGCCAAGCAAAATCATTGCGCTGCTCTTTGGGTTTGGAAAGAGCTGCCTGCCCCCTGCAAGAGCCACAGTTGAGGTTTGCACATACAGAAGAACCAAGTGGGTGGGAGAGAAGCTTCCTCTTCACGCCTCCTCCCTCCAGAGGGAGGAAGAGTCCCAGCGGTTTCTTTTGATGAGCAACTAGGTCACTGAGACTTATTTGTAGCTCACTTCCAACAACCTCATTCAGATTTGCACACAAAAAAGGCCAAGGCACTTGGCATCGCCTTGCAGTTGCAGATTTCCCCCCAACCAGTGTTCCCAGAACATTCTCCACCCATAAAACAGGTAGAATTGTGTACCATCCCACTCACTGCTGCATTTCCAGTTCTGCAAACTTGCTGGATCTAGGGTTGCCATACGTCCTCTTTTTCCAGGACACGCCCTCTTTTTCAGGGGTGAAATCCCAGTCCAGGTAGATTTTTTAAAATTTACCAAAATGTCTTTGGCTATACTTTTTGGATGAGACATAGACATAACTGGTGGCTGATGACTTGCTTTCCTCTTCTCTTCTCTTCACCTGCCCCCCCCCCCCCCCAGCAATATATCACAGCTTCTATAGCCTACATATAGTAAAGGTAAAGGTACCCTTGCCCGTACGGGCCAGTCGTGTCCGACTCTAGGGTTGTGCGCTCATCTCACTTAAGAGGCTGGGAGCCAGCGCTGTCCGCAGACACTTCCGGGTCACGTGGCCAGTGTGACGAAGCTGCTCTGGCGAGCCAGCACCAGCGCAGCACACGGAAACGCCGTTTACCTTCCCGCTGGAGCAGTACCTATTTATCTACTTGCACTTGATGTGCTTTCAAACTGCTAGGTGGGCAGGAGCTGGGACCGAACAATGGGAGCTCACCCAGTCGCGGGGATTCAAACTGCCGACCTTCCGATCGGCATGCACTAGGCTCAGTGGTTTAGATCACAGCGCCACCCACGTCCCTAGCCTACATATAGTAGGGGTATTTAAAATGAGAATCATCATAGAGTCCTCTTTTTTGCTCTTCAAAATATGGCAACCCTACGTAAAGGAAGAACTCTGCAGCTAGATCAGTCTTAGAACCCATCCAGCATTCTGTTCTCACAGTGACCAACCAAATGCCCCATGGGATGTCCCCAAGAAGGATCTGAGTGCAACAGCAGCATGCTCCCTCAACATGATTCCCAGTGACTGGCATTCAGAGACATAATACCTCAGACAGTAGAGGTCATTTTGACTAGTAAGCTTTCCTGCCGCACAATTATTAAAGATTCAGGAGCCACGGGAAGACACAATGGCATGGCAATCCTACAGAAACAAGGGGCTTTTCTTCAAAATCCATATTCAGCTTTCCTCAGGATACTTGCTGATTCATTTGTGTCTTGGTGAACCCTGCAAAGATGCCTTAGCGTGGCTGGCCAGAGGGGGAAAAGGAATGGGATGAGTGCAGAACTGGATGCTGGGGAGAGTTCAGTAATTTGGGAAGTGCTGGTCGGCATTTGGGGAGCGGCCCAGCTGGCTGTCAGAGGAGAGGCCCACAGTAGAGCCAGCTGATTTGTCTCTGGTGCCACCTCCTGTCAGTGAAATGCTCCCTGCAGCCATGGAGGTGCCTGAGTTTAGAACAGAAAGTAAGCCAGCCATGTCAACTCCATGGCTGTGTCTGTGTAAGCAGACACAGTAGGTTCTGCCTACTCATAGGTATGCATTCTTGCTTTCCCAGTCCTGTGTGTAGGAATGTTCAGGGTGGCAGGAGAGGATATATTGTTTATTAATATCCTTCCTAATTTGCACTCAGTGGGACACGGGTGGCGATGTGGGTTAAACCACAGAGCCTAGGACTTGCCAATCAGAAGGTCGGCAGTTCGAATCCCCGCGGCGGGGTGAGCTCCCATTGTTTGGTCCCAGCTCCTGCCAACCTAGCCATTCGAAAGCACCTCAGAGTGCAAGTAGATAAATAGGTACCGCTCCAGGGGGAAGGTAAACAGTGTTTCCGTGCCCTGCTCTGGTTCGCCAGAAGCGGCTTAGTCATACTGGCCACATGACCCGGAAGCTGTACACCGGCTCCCTCGGCCAATAAAACGAGATGAGCACCGCAACCCCAGAGTCGGTCACGACTGGACCTAATGGTCAGGGGTCCCTTTACCTTTTTAACTTGCACTAGCAAGTTCCTTTACTTAGCAGAGTTTACATTCCCCTTCTCATTCACAGCAGAAATCTGGTTGCAGGCTCATTAGAACCTCTTACTATTATGCAATTCGATCTCCCTCAGATTGAATTGTATGTTCCCGGTAAGATCCCCTTTTAAATCCCTCCTAAAGGAATAAAGGCATCACAGTCTTATTCATAAGCAATAAAAATAAAGTTTACTCATAATCAGGCAGAGCACAGTGTGATCGTTGAAGGCAGGCTTTAGGCTTAAAGTTACAAACTTATACTAACAGGTTTATCCCATAAGGGAGATGACCTGGGGGACTGTTTGGCTGGCAGCCAGCAGTTCATTCTAGGAAGTTCGCAGGACAAAAAGAAGATGGAAGAGAGAGAGAGAGGCAGGATGCCTTGGCCTTTTATCAGGTCTGCAAAGGTCACGCCCACCCGCTAGTCACATGCAAGGAAGAATGCTCCAGGCCAGAAGGAACAGGAAGTTTTGACGGGCTGGACCAAATATCCCCTTGCATGTCCACTCTAGCAAAACAAGGAATGTTGTATTTGACTGCTCCCAGTGGATTAAATCCCATACCGTATCCCAGGAAAATGTGGAAACTCATTGTAGCTTTTCCTCCTTGAAGTAAAAAAAAAAACACAATTTGTGAGATTACGGCCAAAGAGTGCAAACAAGCTTGCCCAAAACTCGAAAGGTTTTTGGCTGTTTCACAAATGCAAAACATTTGATTACTGTACAGTAGATGACTGGAAGCTGAATGTGTGACTTGAGTCCTCTGAAGAATGTGTCATTCTGAGTTGACATGAAAATCCTCTCCTTATAACTGCAATGGCTCATTCACACAAGCAGCTCATCCATGGCTGCTGCCACCATCCAGGGAACTACTCCAGTCGATGGAGAGACTGTTGTTGCAAATGATGGAGAGCAGAATCCTGGTCTCTCAGGTCTCCAGCACATCAACCAAATTACTTTTCCAGAACAGAAAATGGGCACCGTAGATCTGATACCTGAACGATTATATGCCTCCTACCTCTGCTTGGCTTTCACCCTCCTAATTGGCATTGCTTTGTGCTTTTCTTCAATGGGTTGGAAGACGCCATCGCTCTCTTTGCTCTTTCTTTTTTTCTCTCTCTCTCTCACACACTTTTCTTTAAAATGAGCTGAGCAAGGCCCTTGAAGCATCCGCTCGCTTTGGAGGTTAAAGGGGGGGGAGGGGGTTTGACAGCTATGCTAATGCTCCGCTCTTTAGAATGGGGAGAATGACATGAAAGGGTCCTGGTTCAAGGCACAACTTGGTGTCGGAGCAATTTAATGAGGTGTGACATGGATCTTGACCTTTGTAAGGGGAGCGTGATAAAGGGGACCATTGCCAGCTGCCCTGGACATTCAGCTCGACATCAAGAGAGCTTGCCAATGTCACTGAGGGGCCTGGTCATACCAGCCACAAACACCATTCTGAATTTATTTGTTTATTTTTAAATTGCTCAGGGAAAGGGACTTGGCAGGATGAAAGCCTCAACATACACAGCTACCAAACACGCCTACAGAATGAATATCATGCTTGGTTTTGCCTTCCATGTTATCCTGGGGAACATGAACAACAGCAGAGGATGCGGGACAAAGAAGAGCTCTGATGCAGAGTCTGCAACATGCCCCCTTCAGGTCAAGAGGACCTGTACAAAATGGATTTGTGAACATCTCCATGTTGAAGATGGTCAGGTTCCAGCAAGCCAAAAAGCACAAGAGACTTAGCTAAAGAACCTGACTGTGGCTATTTACAGACTTCCTCATTCCTTGGAATCTCTCACTGCTCAGATATTGGGGTGGTGTGTGACAATATTCTCTAAGGGGCTGGCATTATTTGTGGCTGTGATGACTGGTTGTTCTGGAAGGGCACATCTGGTATGTCAACCGACAACTGGTAAAGCAAACTGTTTAAGTGTGTTGGAGAAACTTACACAATATCAATGAGTGCCCCCGAGGTCAATTGCAAGTAGACTCATATATATTTTTTGAAACCTGGAAAAGCTGATTTTATTCATGAACAGGACTGCCATAGGCAGACACTTTCCCTCCCCAGTGTGAACACATTTGGAAGGCTCAAAGGAAATAGTTGCACTCTGATAATTCCACACACAGAGTACTTCCTGGTGACTTGTCGTCTACTCTGTGAACATGATACCTGTTGTCATATGCTATTGATGCATCCTAAGTGTGTCTGTTATGATGTATCAGACTGTTGACATTCTTCTAGGTGCTGCCAAATGAACAAAACAGGCTGCTCCCCACCAGAATGGCTTGCCACAAAGTTAAAACATTTTCATTTAATTTCATGCTCTCTCATCTTCCTCCATTTATTATCTTGTTTATTTGTTTATTTACATCCCACCATTTTATTTACATCCCACCATCCATGGAGCTCAGTGGGGTTGTACATGAGTCTCCGCCTGCTCATTTAAACCTCGCAACAACCCAGTGAGGTAGGCTTGATTGGAAGGCAGTGGCTGGCCCAGAATCACTCAGTGATCATCATGCCCAAGAGCAGATTTCAACCGTGATCTCCCAGGTCTTAGTCCAACAGTCTAACCGTTACACTACACTGGCTTGCATAAGGTGATCTGTGTTATTGCCAGGAGGAGACAGACAGACAGACAGACAAGCAGGCAGGCAGGGAGGGAGGGAGGGAAGCAGACAGATGGTGTTCCACCAGGCTGACATTTTCCCGCTTTCCTCATTTAACACCTCCTCCTCCCCCCCTTCTTTTTTATGACTGCTTGGGTTTGCTTTGTTTCATTAGGGAATTTCTCCCTTCTCACACATTTCTTCTTTTATAATAGGACATTTTCCTCTAGACAAAGCCGGTGATTTTTTCACCAGTTAAAATAATGTGTGGATTTAAAGCATTTAGAAAGTTTAAGGATCCCACTGATGGGCATATAAATCTGCCTTCATTCCCGCCAGAGTCCTTGTGTCAAACTGAACTCTTCCCCCCCCCCCCACTGTCTCCGGCTAGAAAGACAAAAGGGAGAGAAGAAAAGGGAGAGAGGATGGCATATTTTTAACTCATTTAAAAGTCGAAAGAACCCAAACTGTCAATTCTCTAAGTAATTTATTAGCATCTGCTCACACTTCCCCAGTGCGTTATGTGCCTAATGCCAGTGTTAGACAGTACATACAATTCTTCAAGCATGTACCAGTTTAATAGAAAATAAAGTGGTGGTTGATTTGGTTCATTGTTATTTACTACATAAAAATCAGACTCTGCTCAGACATTGGAATAAATGCGTTGTGGCAGTTTCCAGTAATGCATCTGTGAATTACCCCTCCCCCCTTCCAAGAAAGGACTGATAATATAGGGAAGTCTATTACCCAAGTGCCGTGTGGTCTGAGCTTGATCATGCCATGGTGTCCTGAGGGAAGAGGGCCATAGTTTGGTGGCATGCAGAAGCTCACAGGTTCAACTCCCAACATCCCCCCCAGAATAAGATCTCAAACAACAGGGCTGATTGTGATCCTGAAAAGTCACCAGCTGCTTGATGGATGTTCTCAAACAGCTTAGTATGAAGATTTGTGTTAGAAATGAGGAAGGGCAAAGCTCAGCTGTGCAACACATGCATTGCATGCTCAAGGTGCTGTCTTCAAGTCCTGAACATCTCCCACCAAAAAAGAAGTTTAGATGACAAAGCTAGCAGAGCTTGAAGAGGTGGTCATGGAAAGCAACACAGAGACAAAGCCTAGCATAAGGCAGCTCTATATAGCCATAACATGTGGTCCATGGAGGGCTCACACAATGGTGAAGGCCAATATGATCTCACAGAGGAGAGGGTGTTAGACTTGCTGCCCCAAGATCAGACACCTCCTCAGCCAGGGATTTACCACCTCTCAACCTCAGTTTCCCCATCTGTAAACAGGGCAAAAACAAGATTCAGTCACAGCTTTCTCACCACAGTTCACTGACTTAGGACTAAACCAGGAAAGAAAGAAGAAGTTAACTGGGAAAGAAATAGGATGCTGAAAGAGAGAAGGGCTTCTTACTGATGTTGCACCCTTAAATAATACTATTATCTTTCTCATCAGTCCAACAGTGGCAGCAAAGAGTCTTGCATCACCTCAAAGACTGAACAGATTTATTACAGCATCTGTTTCCATGGACTAGAGTCCCCTTCATCAGCCAAAGGATAACAACCAAGTTGTCTCCAGTGTAGGGCTAAGTTAAATTCATGTACTGAAATATTTGTTGCACCAGCAAGATGTTGCTGCATAAGTGAAAACATAAAAGCATTAGTGAACGTTGGGTTCGGCCCATGGTGATTTGCATAAAGACAAGTATGTTTGCCCCAGGAATGGATAAAGTGAATAGGGAAAAAAAGTTTTTCTCCCTCTCTCAAGGGACACTGGTCCCTTTCTCCTCTGGTCAAGGGACACAGGGGTTCTCAATTGCCATGCAGTCATCCTCTGCCACTATGCACTGGGGACAGAGAAGTGGCTATCTGCAGCTTACACATTGTGCCTCCCAAATGTCCTTTTCGAATGCCCCTAAACATCTTCAGAACCTCATTTCTCCTAGTCCTGTTCTGTGGGGGCCTCTCTCCTTCCTTCTCTTTGCAAAGTTGTTCCCTTACATAAGATCACGTAACAAATCAAAGAAGGGACAGGACCTATTGTTTGGAAAGAAGAAAGGGGAGAAAGTAATCAAGAAAGCCAGACACTTTAAAAGGAGCAGAATTATTTCTCCAATAAAAAGAACATTCTTTTCTTTTCTTTTCTTTCTTTTTTTTTAAAAAAATAAACCTAACATGCCTTATCGCTACTGAGAACAAGGCTCTGTGCAAATGTGTGTGGGCCGGTGACTGACACACAGGTTGTTTTGAATAGACATATGACATTGTCAAAGAACCTGCTATTGTGTTAGCAAAAGGCACTCACAACACTGCATAGAAATCAGGCTCTCGTGTCACCCTGAGATGAAGCAAAAACTGCGCTGATTTCCACCCCTTCAGGAAATGTCACCAGAATAAGACCTTTAGTACCAAATAAAGCTCAGCTCTAAAAGGGAGGGAGGAGAAAAGGGCAAAAAATCAAAGCTTCTAGGAGAAGAAAGTATGGGAACATTTTGTAAAATCATCCCTTTGCATTCATTTGACCTTATCTCTGATCCATTTGAAAAGCACTGGCAGGACTGTGCAAACTTAGCAGACATTAGCCCATCCTCCTGCAACGATCCATTGGCTTCTGTCAATGATTCCTTGAGTTCGTGGAATGCTCCTGAACATTCGAACCACTCAGGCACACGTGTCAGCGACAGAATGTTGACAGTCAGTCAGTGCAGGGAAGTGAAAGATCAGCTCGGCTGGGGAAAACTTTACATGGGGTCTAGGAGGAAGTGTGCACTAGAGGAGTGAAGAGGGAACAGAGAGATGAGCTGCTGAGCAGTCATGTAAGAGAGACCTTTGAAGATTTTGGTGGTAAGAGAACAGGGCTCTGAATCAGGCTGAATGCTACCAGAGGAAAGAGCTTTGCTACCAGTCTGTCACTTATCATATAGGCCAGACAATGTTTCACTTACACGTCTGATTGACCTTCCAAGCTCTTTCCAGACAGCCTAGCTCTAAGGTTGCTTTCTGCTGCGAAGTTCAGAGGAAGCATCCCTTTTCTCAGTCCTAGTTATTGCTCTATTGTTTTGGAATTTAGATAAGATGTCATTTTACTATGTTATTGTTGTAACAAACAGGTTTTTAAATGGCCCTTTTTATACAGCTACACTGCATTTGCTTTTTGTCAAGCTTTGTGATAAAGAGCCTTGAACATCATGCATTTTGAAAAGCTTTGGACAAATCAAGTGACTACGACTACGATTACTGCTGGGGAGAATTAGGGAGCTATTGAGGAACATTGGAAGCTGCTTGATGCTGAGTCAGGCCACTGGACGATGTAGTCTCCACCTTGACTGGCAGTAATTTTGGTGGGAGGGTTTCAGGTGGGGAGCCTTCTTTCCCAGCCCTACCTGGAGGTGCCATTGGGGATTAGACCAGGAGCCCTCTGGATGCAAAACAGGTGCTCTGTCCCTGAATTAAAGCCCTTCCCTAATGGGGAAAGGGGTCGGAGGAGTCCAGGAATGAAATCAATGAGAAACGAGGGTGTTGTGCAAGCCTTTACAGGGGTGCAGCTGCCTGCAGATTTCATGCATCTTGCAAAATGACTGGGGTTATCGTTTGTATAGAGCGGTCAGCCAAGAATGGCGAAGAGTTCTGCAAATGCTACATATACAGGGATGGAAGGTGAGCAATTGGGATTTGATTTTCCTACAAAGTCCCGAAGCTTGAGCTGCAGTACAACAGGATCTTTTGGGACATCACATGGTTGCCACTCAAACTCCCCCCTCCTCAGTCAGAGGTTGATGGGTGGTCCTGTCCCCTCCTGTCAAAAGAAACAAGGCACTCGGATCCATTGTGCACCCCAATTGTTATTCCATCTTGCCTAATAGCATTTTTGACAGCTCAGTGAAAGCACAAAATTATTATTTTCCCTTCTTTAATAGTAACAAAAAAAGAGAGATTGCATATGTTCTCACAGGCCTCCTTTTATGTTCAGTGCTTTTTAATTAGGCTTCCATAAAATAGTTATAAGTGTGAATCATATATCCATTGTGCTTTTGATAGTTAATCCTACACACTGGCTCACGTTTTTGACTAGGGAGTTGTTATTTATCTTCTCTTCTCAACCCCTCCTCCACCTTTTCTTTTCTTTTGGCAATACAAGAATCGCTGCATGAGTGAAGAAATGAAAAAGAAAAACTGCTGTGCTTTCCTCACAAAGAAAACAGACAAGCAGAGCTGCTGATGGGACAGCTCTAAAGGGTTGGGCTCTCTCAACTAGGCATACTGTGGATGAATCCCATCTTTACAAACTCCAGGTTGTGATGGATTCTGGATCCCTTCAATGAGACACAGAGTGAAATGTCCGGATCTGGTGGGTTTTCCCTGGCTTGAGAGAAGAGCCTCAAAGAGCCTCAAAGGAGCCCATCTAGCCCAGCATCCTTGTCTGACAGGGGCAAACCCAGTGCCTGTGGGAAACCTACAAGCAAGACCCAAGCACAAGAGCACTCTCTCCTCTTGTGCTTTCCAACAACTGGTATTCAGAAACCTTACTGTCTCCAGCTGTGGAAGCAGAGCACAGCCACCATGGCTAATAGCCATCAATAGCTTTATCCTCCTTGAATTTGTCCAATCCTCTTTTAAAGCCATCTAAGTTGCAGAAAGTGAGGAGAACCTTTTAATGAGGGTGAAAGGGGAGAGCGCAAAATAGGGTCTGAAGCTCAACATCAAAAAAGTGAAGATCATGGCCACTGGTCCCATCACCTCCTGGCAAATAGAAGGGGAAGAAATGGAGGCAGTGAGAGATTTTACTTTCTTGGGCACCATGATCACTGCAGATGGTGACAGCAGCCACGAAATTAAAAGACGCCTGCTTCTTGGGAGAAAAGCAATGACAAACCTAGACAGCATCTTAAAAAGCAGAGACATCACCTTGCCAACAAAGGTCCATATAGTTAAAGCTATGGTTTTACCAGTAGTGATGTATGGAAGTGAGAGCTGGACCATAAAGAAGGCTGATCGCCAAAGAATTGATGCTTTTGAATTATGGTGCTGGAGGAGACTCTTGAGAATCCCATGGACTGCAAGAAGATCAAACCTATCCATTCTTAAGGAAATCAGCCCTGAGTGCTCACTGGAAGGACAGATCGTGAAGCTGAGGCTCCAATACTTTGGCCACCTCATGAGAAGAGAAGACTCCCTGGAAAGACCCTGATGTTGGGAAAGATGGAGGGCACAAGGAGAAGGGGACGACAGAGGACGAGATGGTTGGACAGTGTTCTCGAAGCTGCTAACATGAGTTTGACCAAACTGCGGGAGGCAGTGGAAGACAGAAGTGCCTGGCGTGCTCTGGTCCATGGGGTCACGAAGAGTCGGACATGACTAAACAGCTAAACAACAACAACAAGTTGGTGGCCATCCCTGCCTGCTGTGAGAACAAGTTCCATAGCTTAAGTATTGATATGCAGTTGTAAATAATATCATTAGGATCCATGGAAGGGATAGAGGCAACTCAGGAGATTCAGAGTAATCTCAGTATTTGGATTTGGAACTGTTTTTGATTGTATGTTTATATTTTTAAAAATCAAATAAAAAATAATAAAATAAAAAAGGAAGGTGACTGCTGTCCAGACTGTAGGAATCAAGTCTAACTTCCCACTTGGGATACTAGAAGTGGGTAAATATGAGAGACAACCCCTTGTTCGCTAATGTCTGAAGCTTCCCTGTCTAGGGAAATCTGTCCACAAGGCATCGCTCTTGTGAAGGCATCATGCTGATTACCATTTATTTTACTCTGGATTTTTTCATATCTTGCTTTTCCAAATATCACTCAAACCAGCCTACATAAATACACAAAATGTCAAACACACTGACAAATGTTGACCTGCCACTGAGAATATCATGGAACGCCAAACCCTGATGTTGAATACTGAATATTCTTTGGATATTTGCATTTCTTAGAGCATAGTCAGAGAATGACCACTACTGAGATTTGCAAAGGAGAACATATTGTTACACACTACCCCAGTGGCAAGAGACTCCAGGGATTTCTGTGCTTACTCAGGGTTTGGTTTCATTGGAAGGAAGGTAAATTGAGACTGTGGTTTATTTTATGATATATATGGTTTTATTTACACATATATACAACCTGAGCATAGGACGGAGAGGCTCACAGCGTTAACACCCCCATAGAACTTGCTTTCCCATTAGGTTTCCAGGCACCCAAAGTCCTGCACAGAAACAGACATGCCTCTGTGTCTTCAGCTTCCAGCATCAGTCAACTCACACTCAAAACTCGCACATACACAGACCACCACTTGGCCTACTGTTTTTCAATCCAAGACAATGTAGCACCCAGTCACATGAGGTGGGAAAAGGCCTGCCCATTTGCCCACCTATTCTGTTGAGAGCACTTACCTGGCCATCTATGCCATTATCTTGACAAAGGAAGTGGTTTACTGGTTTCTTCTTAGAGATTCGGGGAGCAGCGATATGCATCTCTGTGACCCATGTATTTGGGACCAATAACCAAAGAATCAGCTGAGTGCCTAGATTCAAAATGTGAGGCTAAATTCAGTCTCCAGCAGGAAAGAGACCTGCTTGTAAGTTTAAACTCACAAGCAGTACAGTGAGGTTTGAGGAATGTAAACTGCTAAACCTTTTGCATACAGGTGGTGACATTTTGTTTGTGTTCAGTTGGTGCGTGACAGCTGATGTGCATGCCATTTTCAGCCCTGGAAGCGGGTCGGGTGGGCTTATATCCACCAACACGTGTGATGACCCTGAACACAACCCCTGTGCAAATGGGAAGTTGCCTGTAGCTCATTTTGTCTGCTTGGAAAGCGCTGCCCTCTTTCTACCCATCTTGCAATGGACAGACCACACACTGTTAAGTAAGTTTAAAAAGCTTTACTTACAAAACATTCCTTTCATAGAATCATAGAATTGGAAGGGACCACGGGGGTCACCTAGTCCAACCCTCTGCAATGCAGAGGGGGTTTTTTGCTCAACATGGAGCTTGAACCCATGATCCTGAGAGTCTTAGAGATTCGGGGCTACCAACCGAGCTATCACACAGGTCAACGGTCAGATTCAAGCAGCAGCAAGAAGACCACAGGCAGAACGCTCTTGGGTAGGAAGTACAGAGAGATAGCTTCAGACACATGCTCTAAGCTTGGAGCTTGTGTAGTCTTCCTTGGTCTGTTACATAGAGACAGTGAGAAAGGAAGAGAAGCATCTTTACTTCCTCCCTCACAGAGGTAAGGGGGTTATGACCTAGCTGAGCCTAGCAATACAACTCTATGGTCTTAACCCCTTTATGCACTAACTAGTACTCATGCATAATGATCTTTGTCTACAATTTCCCACAGATTCTACCCCACATACACAGGATTACAGGTTTGGAAGGGACCCAAGGTATCCTCCAGACTGCCCCCCAATTCATAACAACATATATTTTGTGGGGGGGGGGCAATTAATTCCAGCTATATCCATATCAAAAAACCTAGGGTGCCAGAATTTCAAATGGAAAGGGATTTGCTGCTGCGACAGAGTCAAAAGCTCTACCTTTCTTGCAGCTTTAGCAGCCAATTCAAGAGGCTAGAGAGAACAATCCTTTTTTCCCCCCAAAGGGAGGGGGGTTGCGAAGGTGTGGTGGGGCATAGACGGACCCAAAATTGCTAAGAGGAAAAGGTGCTCACATAAATGGTACAGACAAAGCCAGCAGCCTGGGCTCTCTCCGGCGCTCCGAATTGCCAGGGGGGAGTGCAAGGAAGTGTCTCATTGTCTCCAACTGTCATCCTTCACTCTGACGAGCACTCAGGAGAGCGTGACCCCTTTCAGCAGCTCCACGCAGGCAATCAGCTCCGCACATCGGTCACTGCGGTTTGCCTGCTGCATCTCCAGCTTATTATAGGGATGCGTTCAGAGAAGAGTATTATATAATAGAGAAACAGTGCATGTGGGTGGGCTGTGGCTGTCTGGGCCGTTCCAGGCGGGGCGGAGAGTGTTACTACCTTTACTGAAAGCCCCTTGCACAAATGATATATCTCCACTACAGTGGGAGGGGAGAGAGCGTCACGGGGATGTGGGAAAGGGCATGCGTGTGTGTGCCTTGTTTTCCCCCAAACAGGATCTGGGCTCTCTGCAGAGGATGGTAGGTGGTTGCATGACTGACAGGGGGCTCAAAGCAGATGGCTTTTGCATAACGCTGCTCATAAGCGCCACATATGGGCATGCTACTCCTTGCATGTGCAATCTGCATATGAAACTTGCAATTTGCAACTCTTTATTTTCAGTTGGACAACAAAACTCTGAGGCCATCATACTCGTTGGACATATGTGGTCTATCTAGCCATATCCTGTCAGGGATTAGAGGCAGGAGTCTTTCCCAGTCCTACCTTAAGATGCTTCCAGGTGTGAGATATCCAAAAAGCAGTCAGACCAACAATTCGTGTTTTGCTAGATAGGCACATGATAAGAGCTGAAGCTCACAGAGTGTTCCTATAGGTTTGCTAGAGAGGACTCTGTGAGACACACTCTCACTGTGCCCCAACAGGGGTGGGGGACTAGCTATATATTTTCCTACCTGCCTAGGCACACCCTCTTCCACTTTCCTTTTTTCCCTGCTCTTCCAGCAATATGAGAGCATCTGCAGAGTCTGAGCTCCATGCTCATACTACATTTTAAGCTAGACTTAAGCAGGGCTTCTTCTTTTTTCCCCAGCGGGAACTCAGTTCCAGCACTTCTCAGGTTGGTGCCATTATAACAGAACAAGGGAGGCATGCTTGGTGAGTTCCAGCACCTCTTTTTTTAGGAAAAAAAGCACAGGACTTAAGTATGTCTTTGTAACTGAATTACCATTTAAAGCCTGCCTGAACAAAGCTGTTGTATTGGTTACTCTTCAAGAAGCATACTGAATGAGTAAATGCTGTTTTTACCTTTTACAAGATTCTTTGCGTGTTATTGTTATTTTAGAGGGGAGAAAAGGGGGTAATACCAGGAAAATGCAGTGTGCCTTGAAGGATTCTGGATTACTTACACTAAAGAATGAACGCTAGCCTATCTAAGCTCCCCTTTAAGCTGCACTCTGCTGAACTCACAAACGTGAGGAAGAAAGGATAATATCTAATAGATATAGCCTTTCCTGGCATCTCTTCACATCCCAACACCGGGGACTGAACCTGGTACCTTCTGCATTCAGAGCAGGTGCTCCACCATTGAGCTATCCCCTCAAATATATTTAATATCCTTGGGGTTAACGTATGTTATTAGTAAATGTAAAGAAAGGTGAAGGACCCCTGGACGGTTAAGTCCAATCAAAGGCGACTATGGGGTTGCAGCACTCATCTCGCTTTCAGGCCGAGGGAGCCGGTGTTTGTCCACAGACAGCTTTCCGAGTCATGTGGCCAGCGTGACTAAACCACTTCTGGCGCAATAGAACACCATGACAGAAACCAGAGTGCAAGGAAACACCGTTTACCTTCCCGCCACAGTGGTACCTATTTATCTACTTGCACTCGTGTGCTTTTAAACTGCTGGTTGGCAGGAGCTGGGACAGAGCAACAGGAGCTCACCCTGTCATGGGGATTCGAACCACCAACCTTCTGATTGGCAAGCCCAAGAAGCTCTGGTTTAGACCACAGCGCCACCCGTGTCCCATATTATTAGTATGATTACTTGGCACATATAGAGTAATGCATTCCAAGTGTCTGAGACATGTGCTTCAGTAATCATTACAACAGCTCTTCGAGGTAGCTCGAGGGATTATTATGTCAATACTGCCTTGGGACCAAGGCAAGACTGAATCAGGGGCTTCTCTTTACTCTGTACTCCATCAGAAGCATATTTCTATGCTCTCTCAACAAGGTGACTGCCTTACTTCAATGCTTTGACCTTGTCTTGTAATCATCAGCCACCCTTCTTCCAAATTATGCAGTGCATTCAGCATATTATCCAAAATGGTAGCCCATGTTGTACCCAGGTTTCAGGCCACCACAGCAGGAAAACCAACCAGGCACATGGTAGGATCTAAATTTGGCTTGATAGGACACATTTCAGGAGTAGAGGATCTGACTTTGCATACAAATGGTCACAGTTTCAATTTCTGTATCTTCAGCCAGAGCTGGAAGCAGCCCCTGTCTGATATCCTGGGCAGCTGCTGCCAGTCAGTGCAGACAATGCTGAACCAGATGGACCAAGAGTCTGACTCGGTTATGTGGCAGCTTCGTATGGAATCAGTGCTTTCTTTAAAGTGTCACTCAAGTGAGCCTGTCTTAGTGGGAAGAGCAATCTGGGTGCTTTCCACCGCCATCCCCCAATTGCAACAATGACCAATTCCTTTGTGAAGTTGGTGCAACAAAAAATACATCACCTTATCTGTGTTTTTCTCCTTCAGCAGTGACACACACATGTTTTTCACAATGACAGATGATTCCCAGGCACGGAGCGTCTGAATGAATGAGTTTGTCATGGAACAGCGAACTGGGATCATTAACATTCGGGGAAAGAACAGCTCCAGTTGTGCATTGTGCTCATTTGGCTTTGTTTCCTGCACCCCAAATACTATTTTTCACACTGAGCACTCACTCATTCTGCTGGACTATTTGCTTATGGTGAACAGCCAGCACAGAACAGAAAATATTTCGCTGGAATAACATCTAACATAATTAACCCCAGAAAGATTCTGCACTGTAGTCTGGAGTTAAGATACAATGTTGATTAATTCAAGATAATAGCAAGTTGTTTAAAACATTAATAAAAAAAAGGAACATAGGAAACTGCCCTACACTGAGTAAGACTATTTGGTCCATCTAGTTCAGTCTTATTGCAGTTTGCAAACACCGCCCCTACCCCCCACTTGGAGGCAATTCGAATCTCAATACAGACAAGTGACTATTATTTACAAGCCAGCTCTAGAATAACTCATCTCAGCAATTTACACATAGTCAGCTCAGTATTGCTTACACAGACTGGCAGCAGCTCCCCATGATTTCAGGCTGGGGGTCTATCCCAGCACAACCTGAAGGTGGTGGTGGTGATTTGATTCACTGGAAGGTGCAAGGGTGAGTCACAGCAATGTAAAATACAGCATTAAAAACAGTTTAAAACAAATGTTAATCACAACTATAGCATGTCAAAGGACCAGGGTACATAGGTGCCTCTTCAGCATATGATGAAAGCTATACACCAAGGATTGGACCTAGGACTTTCTGCATGTAAAACAGATGCTGTACCCAATAATTAAACATCTATTAAAAACACCAAAGACAACAGTGATAGAAAGCATTTAAGGAAGCCACAGCCTTAGACTGGCCAAATACTTACATAATCCACATTCTGGTGTACATATGTTGATTTGCAAGTAAGTACAAATAGAAAAGTTGGTGTACAACTCCCACCCAAAGCTGGTTGTGTACAAATAACACTTATGCACTGAAATTTCAAAACAGCCTTCCTTCTTCAGCTATTTCTCAACTGCTGTTCTCGCCAGGCACCTGTAACTTAGCCGGTATTCAAAAGAAACACTCTTTGATTCCATTGTCGCTGCAGGCTTTCCTCTTGTAAACTATAGCATGCCCACAAATTTTTAAAGCCCTGTTTACTTTTTAAAAACCCTGCTATGTCTAGTTTTGGAAATGCCAGCACATTTTGAAGACCCTCTTCAAATTTACCAATATCATTTTCCTATTTGAGCAGCTGAACTAGAGCACCTTTGGAAATGCGTTTCTGAAGCAGTGATGTGTTATGCTATATGGAGGGCTCATCCAGACTTCCCTTTGCACCACGTTTGTAGGTCCATGTTTTACAGCTCCGCAAAAGGCCACTCTTGACCGCTGAATCAGATCAAATGGCAATTCCTGGAGAACCCATTGCCATTGTTCTGATTCAGCATTAAAGAGCAGGTTTTCTTGCAGAAAGGGACGCGGGTGGCACTGTGGGTTAAACCACAGAGCCTAGGACTTGCCGATCAGAAGGTCGGCGGTTTGAATCCCCGTGACGGGGTGAGCTCCCGTTGCTTGGTCCCTGCTCCTACCAACCTAGCAGTTCGAAAGCACATCAAAGTGCAAGTAGATAAACAGGTACAGCTCCGGTGGGAAGGTAAACGGTGTTTCCGTGTGCTGCTCTGGTTCGCCAGAAGCGGCTTAGTCATGCTGGCCACATGACTGTACGCCGGCTCCCTCGGCCAGTAAAGCGAGATGAGCGCCGCAACCCCAGAGTCGGCCACGACTGGACCTAATGTTCTGGGGTCCCTTAGCCTTTACCTTTACCTTTCTTGCAGAAAGTGGAGGGGAGGAGTGTTCAGATGTGGACTGGGAAATCACAGACCTGTGGTTAGTAAGCACAGGGTGGAGGAAGGTAAGTGTGGATGAGCCCTCAGTTTACTTTGAATGCTCCTGGCTCCATTCTTTAGTCTATTGCCAAGGTGTGTTTCTGTGAGCAAACTTTAAAAGGGGAGAACATAGGAAGAACCTGCTGGATCAGAAGAATGGCCCATCTAGTCCAGCATCCTGTTCTCACTGCAGTCAACCAGGTGCCCATGGCAAGCATGCAAGCAGGACCTGAACACAAGAACACTTTCCCATTCTGTGGCTTCAAGTAACTGGCACCCAGAAGCATACTGCCTCTGATTATCATAGCTGTCGTGGTTAGTAAACCATTGGCAGCCTTCTCCTCTATGAATTTTGTAATCCTCTTTTAAAGCCTCCAGGTTGCTGGCCATCATTGTCTCCTGTGGGAGTGGGTTCCACAGTTTACTTGGGCACTGCCTTAATAACTAGGGGAGAAGGCTGTGCGCTTCACAAAGGCATCTGGGTGACCACTGTGGGATGCAGTAGCTTGGCCTGGACTGATATAGTCTGATCTTGTATGTCCCCTCTTATTCTTCTCAAGCTCCATGCCACACCATGGCCAACTTCATTTAACTTTCACGAGACTCCTTACCAGTTTTTGCAGTCTGGGCTTCTGCTCACACATTGCATTGCACAAGGAAAAACATTGGTCAGTTGGGCAAGGTTTGGAAGGGCAAGGTGATCCACTATGCCTAAGCATCAGTTGTCATTCCTTGGTTTTGAATGCCATGCATTCAGGGTTGAGGGACGATTTGCAAAGGATCTGTGCCAGCAAGAGAGGTTCAAGTCTGGGTTTACTATGATAGAAGATTACTCTTATTATCCTTGGTTGATTTTCTGCTGGTGATTGCCAGGAGAGGATTCCTCTTCTGTGTCATCTCTTGCAAGCAAAAATGACCCACTCCACAGTAATTCTTGCTGTTCATTCCAAGCCAATCTGTTGCTATGGCATCCTCCTCCCCATCTCCCTTTCCTCCTCCCCTTAGCCAAAAATATCAGAACAAAGGAAGCTGCCTTATCTTGAGTCAGACAATTGGTTCCATCTAGCTTTGGGTTGTCTACACTGACTGACAGTGGTTCTCTATGGGGTTTCGAAGAGGAGGATCTTCTTGTCTTAGCTGGAGATGCAATTGGAGGTGAACATAGGACCTCTTGTACACAAGGCTCTGCCACTGAACTATGGCTCTTCCTAGTCCTAGCTTTGCCAGCTTCACTCAAAGGAGGCAAGATATGCTCCAACTTTCATTTATGTACATTTTGCTGCATATTCATTCAGTGTCGCTCACTTGCTGCATTATTTAATGGGACTGATGATGTAATTAAGGCACAGGCAGGCATCAACTACCAGGCCGTGGCAGAGTATCAGGATCCGATACTGCTCCGTTCCTTAGCTTTTCTAGACAGTGTTGCATTGTGTGATCATCGCTCTCACTGAAGGGTTAAGAGAGTGCAGGTGACTCTATCGGCACAGACAGAATGCAAAAGCCAGCCATCTCAATCAATGCAAGGCCTTCCCAGAAGGGCTTCCTCATGTCTCCTCTTCCCTTGGTTTGTTTTAATCTCTCTCACTTGCCTTCATGCTCTTTGGCCTGAGGTCGATTCCACAATTGCAGTTCACGCCGCAACTCCTCAGAGTAAAGCAAAGTCCAAGTCTGGACAAATTGCAGTGGGCTGCAGGGGCGGGGGGAGAAAGCAGGGAAGATTCAGAAAAACTCCCCAGTCTTTTTTGGGGGGTGGGGTAACACCGATGGCCATTTCACTGCAGTTTTTCCACCAGAGCCCCATTAAGGCTGATGGCAGAGTAGTGGCGAGGTGGCATCTGGGATACAGTCCAATTATTAGTATGACTTGCATCGCACCAAATGTGCAGGAGTGTCATAATAACAAAAGAAGACGGCAGGTCTCTGTCTTGAGAAGTTTTCAGTCTAAATGTCAACAAAACAGGAGAGAAGGGACTGGGGAGGTTAAGGGGACACCACCAGGGATGTGTCTGAGCAAGCCCATTTACACCGGAGTAGGTCTCATTTTGACTGAGGTCAGAGACAGGAGCCCTTTCCCACACTGGTTTAGCTCCCCATCATTTTTTAGGGCGGTGGGGTTTTGAGATCAGTTGCCCTCCAGGCCTCCCCTCTCTCCTTTCAGCCTCTGGGGTCCTCTGCAGGTCACACTCCTCACCTGCCCTGCTCTGCTTGAGTGTTTTTGCCTGGCTGGAATCATGCCTCTGGCTTGCCTGAAGGGAGAGGTGTGTATGTAACAGGGAGCACACAATGTCCTTGGTACAGCAGCTCCACACACTCCCAGTCTGTTTCCAGGCTCAATTCAAAGTGCTGGTTATGACATATAAATTTCTACATGGCTTAGAGACAGGCTAACTGAATGACTGTATTCTCCCATATGAATGTGCCCGGGCTCTGAGATCTTCAGGGAAGACCCTTCTCTCAGCTCCGCCTATTTCTGTTGACCCACCCACTTTTGCCTTTGGCGGCAGCAATGGCATGTGGCCCTTGGAAGGTTGCTCTAAAGGGGATGTGGCCCCTAGGGCTGAAAAGGTTCCCCTCATGCCTTAGGTCAGTGGGCAGGACCTGCCCTACCCCATGGCTTCACTTCTGACTCAACCCTGTAGGATCTGTCCCCAATGCTATCCCTTCACACACACAAAAACAAAGTTCAAGAATTGATAACCCTAATAATAATAACATGTGGAAAACACACAAAGAGAAAGAACAGGGGTGGTGAAGTTTCACACAGATAACTAAGTACCTGTAGTTATCAAATGTACATCTTAAACTTACATTTCAGCACTTCACAAGGCATGTTCTTCTGATCCACTACACACACACCCCATCCCAGGCTTCAAACAAGTGGCTCATCCGTTGATCACTTTGATGAGCTGCTACTGAGCACGAAATGTGTGTCTTTATTTCCACCTGACACCAGTTGGAGAGGCTGCTGAAGAGATCAGTTCCAGGCTCCTTATCTATCTGGCAGTATCAGCACAAAGGATCTTATCAAACGGCAATTACCCGGCCCAGCTTTGCACTAATTGGCTCGCTGGAGTCCAGTCATGTTACCTCCAACCTGCCTGTTGTGGGTGTTCAGAGCAGGAAGAAGAGATCAGGGAGCCAGCCCACTTACCTGCAACTGCACACCCCGGGGAGCCCCAGGAGAGAGCGGGTAGCTGTGGAACGTCCCAGGCAAAGGAGATCTGCAATACACAGAGATGAAAAACAACTAGCTAGCTAGCTGAGAGGCCATTTTCTTGTAGCCACTGCTTGCTATGGGCTTGGGGGAACAGCAACACCAGCAAGGGGGCTGGATCCAGGAGGCTTCATGCATTCCTGTCTCCCCAGTGCCTCCAACAGATACAGCTTCTAAGGTTTCTACAGACTGGGGCCCACTGATACCACCTGTCCAGAAGCATCTGTTTTCACTGGGTGGTGGATCTGACCCCGGAGACCTCTCTTGACTCCCATCACCATTGAGGAAGTGCACAGCCAGAAGTCACAGGAACTGGTGGACTTCAGCCCAGGTTTGTTCATTACCGGCAAAATCACCAAGTATTCCCAAGGCAGATTACTTGAAGAGTCTCTCCAGTTTCGAGATGGAATTTTCTCAGACCAACAGGAGAACCAATACCTAGAAAGGTTCTTCTCCGAAGCCAGGATATAGTTTATATGGTACTCCATATTGTGATGGCTGTATCTTCAGCCTATAGATCGGGTTTTATTTTTGAGAATGTCTTGGAGAACCTTTGTGGTTGGAGAGCAAGATACAAGGCTGGCAAAACAAATAATTCCATGGCTCTGCAGCAAGGATGGTGGAAGATAGACATCTATTTATTGCATTTAAACCCTGCTTTTCCTGTAAGGGGTTCAGGGCAGTTCGTGTCCCTCCCGCATTTTATTCTCACAACAACCCTGTGAGGTAAGTTGTGCTGAGAGATGGCTGAATGATTTGAACTCAGATGTCCCTCCTTCTAGTTCAATGCTCTGATGTAGACTTCCACATCCCGGAGGCTTCTAGATGTTGTGTGACTACAGCTCCCATCATCCATGACCATTGGGCATGTTGGTTGTGGGTTACAGTCCAAGAAAGGGCACTAGGTTTAGAAAGGTTGCTCTAACGTTTGGCTCCGCAGTCTCTGTTTATGCAAAATATACTACTACCATAACTGAGGAAATGTAGTCACCAGTCATACTGAAGATGGCAGATATTTCCAGGTTTGAAATGCTTAATTCACTACTGGGGTATCTATACAAGCCATGCCAAATGCAGTAAGGTAAATTAGTATTCTCTCTTCTTCTCTCTCCATCAGAAACTATTAGGGGATATGAATTGCAAAGACTCTGATTTATCCAAACAAAATGTTGACTTGTTTGTTCAACTTGAATATTTTCCGCCAAATTGATCATGACATGCTGTGACATCACAGTAGCTTGGCCAATAGCTAGGGAAATCTCCCATGTGCCAGACAAAGGAAGCCTAACACAGCCATGTGGACAGACTCGTTACTCCTACCAACAAGCAGTTGATTAATACCAGCGAAGTGTTGTGCAGAACATAAAGGCGGCAAGACTGTTGTCTGGATGGTTTAATTATGAAAGTCCTTCGTCTCCCAAAATATTGTGGGCAGGAGATTACTCTCTAGATCCAACGATGCCACAATAAATGCAAGTACACAATGAGAGGAGTGGGGAGGAATGTTTGTATAAAAAGATTCTGGCCACTTTATGTGAAACAGGGTATATCACTCTGCACTCTCACCTTTAATATACCGTACATACAAAAGAGATCCTGTTTGGCAAGCACAGCTCCTCACAATTGCCGCAATGAGAGGGCTACAGCTGCAGCTATAGAATTTCTCTCCATCAGGACAGTGGTGCCATCATCACAGGACTTTAGGGCAGATGTCTGGGGGGGGGCAGGGGGCACACAACAGAATGAGCAGGAAGAACATGGCAGGACTGGCTTCCCATAATCTTAAGTAAATGAAGAAATGCATACAATATCTAAAGAACACATACACTAGGTCATTAAATCCAGAGTCAGTATCATCAGTATAAAAACACCTGGGATCACTGCCCTGTATGAACTAGGTAGCCTTCGTTTCATACCCAAGTATCCATCACCCAAAAAGATAAGCGAGGCATCTCCTTCCCACCTACTGCAATTAGTGCCTATTTGTCTCTGTGACTTCAGATAATGTTTAGAAAGAGATTGGGACCTAGGTTTTCTTTAAAAAAAAATGATAAAAAGGGAAGAGAGATGTAACGGAAATGCTCCTGGGCTCCTGTGGGACTTGGGTAAGTTTCTTCACTCTGCAGAATGATAAAGATATGTTGCCCTGATCAGAAGCAGATAAGCAGGCAAGCTGATTATGTAGCGTCCCAGAGGCAAGGCCTAATCTAGGAGTCTGTTTGTTAACTACCAGCCTTTTTTGTGATATTTGGTTTGCATAATGTGATAATGTAACACAAGAGCTTTTTTAAGGTGGAAAGGAACCTAGATTCAGGAGGGAAAGGCGGGGAAAACACTCTGCTTTGCTCTCGTCGTCTGTACAGATCATCGGTTCCTATCAGTACAGATTGCTTGACTTTGCAACGCGCTTGCATGTCTTTCTGGCTTCATGTCTTCCTTGCAGCACATATACCCTTCTCAACAGCCCTGAGAGATAGGTTCTCACTTTACAGAGGAGGAACCAGGACCAAATGATAACAGCTGCCTACAGTTCACACCTAAGGGATGCGGGTGGTGCTGTGGGTTAAACCACAGAGTCTAGGACTTTGCCGATCAGAAAGTCGGCGGTTCAAATCCCTGCGACGGGATGAGCTCCCATTGCTCAGTCCCTGCTCCTGCCAACCTAGCAGTTCGAAAGCACATCAAAGTGCAAGTAGATAAATAGGTACCGCTCCAGCAGGAAGGTAAATGGCGTTTCCGTGCGCTGCTCTGGTTCGCCAGAAACTGCTTAGTTATGCTGGCCACATGACCCGGAAGCTGTACGCCAGCTCCCTTGGCCAATAAAGCGAGATGAGCGCCACAACCCCAGAGTTGGTCACGACTGGACCTAATGGTCAGGGGTCCCTTGACCTTTACCTTTTACAGTTCACACCATAAACAAAAATCACAGTTGAGCTTTAAACACAGGTATCCAGGCTCCACTCTCTGGGTGCTGGACCACCTGGGCCTCACCAAAGGTAAGAGCAGCAGAAATCTAGCTAGCAGATCTGCTATGGTTTAAACCATGGGTAGGCAAACTAAGGCCCGGGGGCCGCATCTGGCCCAATCACCTTCTAAATCCAGCCCATGGATGGTCCGGGGATCAGCGTGTTTTTATATGAGTAGAATGTGTGCTTTTATTTAAAATGCATCTCTGGGTTATTTGTGGGGCATAGGAATTTGTTCATTTCCCCCCTCAAAATATAGTCTGGCCTCCCACAAGGTCTGAGGGACAGTGGACCAGCCCCCTACTGAAAAAGTTTGCTGACCCCCTGGTTTAAACCATGGGTAGGCAAACTAAGGCCCAGGAGCTAGAGCCGGCCCAATCACCTTCTAAATCCAACCTGCAGACGGTCCAGGAATAAGCATGTTTTCACATGAGTAGAATGTGTCCTTTTATTTAAAATGTATCTCCTGCTGAAAACGTTTGCTGACCTCTGGTTTAAACTGTCACAGACTATTCTTGGCTATTCCTTCCATGGAATAACCTTTACCTTTTTTTTCTTTTTTATTTCTTCCCAATTGGTCAGTGGGCTTCGCCTGTAAACAGCCGCTCAGCTGTTGGCTCTGAGGAGTCTAGAGATTGTTCTCCACAGGCAAGATGAGCTTTATGAAAGTTGGCTCTTTATTCCCATTCAAGGCCAGAAAATACTAGCCTGGGATCATAGGTTTTCTGCAGCTGCTGATGTAAGCAAAAGGATTCCCTCCCCCCCCCCCAGGTTCTTGCAATAGCAGATACTCTGCCCTGCACTGTATGATTTTAGCCAGCCAGTTGCTACCACCCTTTGCCCATCTGCCCCCTCTCCACCCCATCGTCCCTCTGTCCCTGTTCTTCATCCCTTCTGAAATATACTCAGAGACGCTGAAGAATATCACCCTCTTCTTGGCGTCTTCTTCGTCGGTGACCCCTTTGGCTTCTAGGAGGAAGGTGAAACGGGAGGCGTACGCTTCCCGGTCTCCAGATGCTGGGTTGAACGGCGAGAAGCTGCTGTCGGTGGCCATTCTGAGTTCCTTGTGTCCTGGAGCTGAAGCCTGGATACACGGTGCGGGGCAGCGGTGCGGCAGGTGGCGGTGCTGCGGTGCTGTGTGTGGCAGTCAGCTCAGCGGGATCCCACCTTTGTCGCCAGTGAAATACACTCAGAGTCGCAAAGTGATTTCATGCTCTTTATTCAGCTCATAGTGGTGAGGAGGAATGAATGAATGTCCCCTCAAAGTATCTGCTTTATATACATTATTTACACAATGGGCTGCACATGATTGGCTAATTCTGGAATTCTACTGTAAGCCAATCAGGTTGTGGATTCACTTATATCTGGAGCATGATTGCGTGGTTCCTGCCAACCAATCATACTGCTGCTTTGTTCTAGGACCAATCAGACTGCTGCATTCTGAATCCTATTGTTCTAGGACCAATCAGACTGCTGCAGTTTGGATCCTATTCAACTCAGTACATAACACCTTCCATTCCACCACTGGGGCTGGATTTTCAGTTACAGTCCTATAAATTCTTGCCCATCTCTATATTCTAGAGCAGCCTTCACTGCCCCCCTGCACAGTTTTGAACTACATCTTCCACCAGCCCTGTCCAACCTGGGGGGGGGGGGCAAGTTGAGGGCACCAGGTTGTTAGATTAAACAGCCTTGGCTTATCCTTGACATTGGTCATTTCTCCACCACCAGAATGGCCCTCCCAGGTGATGACTAACCTCTATCTGCCCCACCAGGCCAAGACACCTTCCTCCTCATCCAGTGATCAACAGAGGTCAAACACAAGTAAGTTGCGTGGCGAGTTCCCGCCCCCCACCAGTAGAAATAAAGACACATGACACAATTATTAAGGTTAATGGGCTAAATAAGGCCACAACTTTATTGGTTACTGGTGATGAGCGGTACTGGCTTAGGCATTGGTCCTAACCGACTATATCTGACTTCAGCCTGTCCGCTTGAAGTCCAGGAAGGGTTAACCACTAGTAGGGGGAGTCCTGCTGATGCACATCAACTAGGAACTCCCTCGGGGTCACCACTCGGGGGCGTGCCTTAGGCCCTCACCTCCATAGGCTTCGGACAGGGCCATGCCCCCCGGAATCCTTTATCGGACTACCCTTCAATATGCGGGGCAGGTGATGGCGCTTCCTCCCCTCTTCCATCTACAGAACAATACCAATGCCTAACCACCAATACCAAGAAAGTTGTGACGATTTGCTACAAGGTAGGCGAAAACCAAGTGGCTGGTGTCAATTTGCCAACTGGAAAAATTCCTACCAGGCCCCTCAACAGCGACCAACCAAGGTCCATAGCAAGATTAAGGAATGAAAACCTAATAGGGCAGGAGGGTGGGAAAAGCAGGAACAGCTGGCAGGCAGGGAAAGAGGGAGATCCCTGGCCGCGTCCTGCCTTAAGTAGGGCAGGTCATGCCCCCAGAGCCAGCCAATTGGCTGGCCAGGGGATAACGCAGCCAGGAATCCCCCCAATCACTGGACTCCAGCCGTCGCGTGCGTGGTGGGGCCATGAAGCCTGCAATTCCACCTCCTTCGAAGGGCGGAAGTGGCTTTGGTGGGTCCCCTTTTACTCTTTGTTAGGTATGAGCTGAAAAAGAGATTAAGAACAAAATGCCAAAATGAACTGCTTTTGAATTTATTTTTTAATTGGGATGGGGGGAATGAAAAAGTTACATATGTGTGGGGGGTGTTAATTATAATTGTTACCTACCTGTTTCATATATGTTACCTTATCATTATATCACTTGTACAGGGCTTGCTTTTTGCCATATGGGGGAAGGAAAATATGGCTGCAGCTGCTAATAGCAACAAATTGAATTAGGCAGTGGGGATGTGGCTGCAGGGAGAAATCCAGGAATTGGCCTTGGAGTCTGGTGTTTCTCTCCACTAAGCAGGTGCAGGAGGAGACAAAACATGTCTTGCGTGTGTGTGTGCGTGCACACACACAAAGTGCCCCAGGCAGATTTGCTTACATGGTTTTGCTATCTCACTTGCAACTTCTGCAAACTTAAAACCAAAAAGTGGTGGTGGGAGGGAGGGAGAGCCATACATGAGGAACCGGAATACAATTTGATATTCCAAATACAGACAGCATTACCACTTCCAACACAGCAGACATTCAGGCCAGCTCTGATTCTGCCAAAACAGAATAGATACTGCAACATTACCTTTGATTTTGGTCATTTAAAACAGTGCTTTAAGCAAAAAAAGGGGGGGAGCCAATCTAAAATTCTAACAGCAGGAGACCTGATCCCTTGCATATTTACTCAGGAGTAAGCCCTCAGGTGTGCTTTCTTCTGTCAATCTAAACAACAGGTATATGTCTCCAACCGCTGCCTGTAAGTCTGAGCTTGGAATCTGCTGCTGTACAGTGGTACCTTGGGTTACATACACTTCAGGTTACATACGCTTCAGGTTACAGACTCCACTAACCCAGAAATAGTACCTCGGGTTAAGAACTTTGCTTCAGGATGAGAACAGAAATCGTGCTCTGGCGGCGTGGTGGCAGCAGGAGGCCCCATTAGCTAAAGTGGTTCTTCAGGTTAAGAACAGTTTCAGGTTAAGAACGGACATCCGGAGTGAATTAAGTACTTAACCCGAGGTACCACTGTACTCACTTGCATGTTCTGGATCTGAGACATCTAGCACTCAATTTAGCCATTTGCAAATCACAATACAGTGGATCTTCTACATCAGGGATGGGAAATATGAAGCTGCCCAGATGTTGTTGGACTTCCAGTGATGATACAATGGGCTAAAGATTTTGGATATAGTATTCAGTTAGAATCTTGGGAAAGGTTGTAGAAGGAATGTATTAATTTTACTGCATGCAGTGCACTTAAAGAAAATATTATGAAAATGATTTATAGATGGTATTTAACACCAGTTAAATTGGCAAAATGTAGGGACGCGGGTGGCGCTGTGTGTAAAACCTCAGTGCCTAGGACTTGCCGATCGTATGGTCGGCGGTTCAAATCCCTGCGGCGGGGTGAGCTCCCGTCTTTCAGTCCCAGCTCCTGCCCACCTAGCAGTTCGAAAGCACCCCTAAGTGCAAGTAGATAAATAGGTACCGCTTTATAGCGGGAAGGTAAACGGCGTTTCCGTGTGCTGCGCTGGTGCTGGCTCGCCAGAGCAGCTTCGTCACACTGGCCACGTGACCCGGAAGTGTCTGCGGACAGCGCTGGCTCCCAGCCTCTTAAGTGAGATGAGCGCACAACCCTAGAGTCGGACACGACTGGCCCGTACGGGCAGGGCTACCTTTACCTTTAAATTGGCTAAAATGTACAAGACAAGAAACAACGAGTGTTGGAAATGTAAAGAAAGGGATGGTATCTTTTGCCACGTGTGGTGGACTTGTAAAGAGGTAAAGGCTTTCTGGGGAATGGTATATAATGAGTTAAAGAAAATGTTTTAAAATACTTTTGTTAAAAAGCCAGCAGCCTCTCTATTGGGGATAATGGGTGAAGAGATACCAAGGGAAGATAAAAAACTGTTTCTGTATGCAACAACTGCGGCAAGAATTCTTTTAGCCTAAAAATGGAAACAACAAGAAGTACCAATGAAAGAAGAGTGGCAGATGAAGATGATGGACTTTGTAGAACTGGTAAAGCTGACAGGAAAAATCCAAAACCAGCATGATCAAGTATTTCAAAAGGACTGGATAATTTTTTTTTACAATATTTGAAAGATTATTGTAAGCAATTAACATCACTAGCAGAGTTGTCCGAAGACCTGTAATGAGAAATTTTCTACCTTTCTATATTTATTTAAATTTTGAGTTATTTTGTAATGAGTGTAATTAGAATTGGATAACGTATAAAATGCAATGATAGAAAGGTTAATTTTGATAGCCATGAGGTGGGAGGGAAGGAAGCTGATAGGCTCTAAAGAGCCAAGGTGATAAAGTGGATAATGATGATGTGAATGTATATAATTAAATGGAAAATAAATAAAAAATATATATGATTATATATATATATGTGTGATATATATATATCTGTGATTTATATATGATGTTGTTGGACTTCCAACTCTCCTCAGTTCCAGCTGAAGTTCAATCACATCTGGAGGGCCATGGGTTCTCCCCCCCTCTCGTGCAGGGAGCCCATTACCACGCCCCTTCTTTTCCAATTTTTTAATCAGCATCTGATTATTCATTTCTTCTTTACTGTCAAACCCCGGTTGTGGAATATACAGTGGTGCCTCGGGTTAAGTACTTAATTCATTCCGGAGGTCCTTCTTAACCTGAAACTGTTCTTAACTTGAAGCACCACTTTAGCTAATGGGGCCTCCTGCTGCTGCCGCCGCACCGCTGGAGCACGATTTCTGTTCTCATCCTGAAGCAAAGTTCTTAACCTGAAGCACTATTTCTGGGTTAGCGGAGTCTGTAACCTGAAGCGTATGTAACCTGAGGTACCACTGCAATCCATTCCGGAAGTCCATTCAGCTTCCGAAATGTTCAGCAGCATCCTGCACTCAAGCAGAAGCCACGTCGGATGGTCGGCTTCCGAAAAACTTTTGGAAATCAGAGCATTTACTTCCGGGTTTTCTCCAAAATGGAGGTGTTCGGGAGCTGAGGTTTGACTGTATTCATGTTCATTTCGTCATGGGCATGTGTGCTGCTCATGTATCGTATATTGTCAAATTTCGGCCGCAGGGGTGGAGGCAGGGAATGGGGTTCTGTATGGGATGGAGGAGGAGCACTCTCTGTCTTGAGGGGGTGGGGGGAAACCTAGATGAGGACCAAGGGAAAATGATGAAGCCAAGAGATTGTGCTCTGCTTTAAAAAGGAATTCATTATACTACTTCTCACCCCAAAGCACCTCTTCTTATCTACCTTGTTCAGATATATATATATTCATACCTGCAGGTGGATAGGGGAGACTCTTTGATCAACTGGGATTACAGCAGCATTACGAGCTTTCAAACAACAGTAGGTGCCTGGGATACAAAACTGGGTCACGTACAGTTCGGTGCAAGAGAAATTCTTTGATGCATAACGAGGGAGGAGGGCAAAGCGAGAGAGAGAAAAGAGGACCAAGGAACTCCCTGTTGTCTAGGACTTTCTGGATACTTGGGAGGAGATGTCCTTCCTTGTGCATGATGGATCCTGCCCCTGAGTTGTTCAGAGCTGTTTGTTCCACCACACAGCTGAATACAGTGGTACCTCGGGTTAAGTACTTAATTCGTTCCGGAGGCCTGTTCTTAACCTGAAAATGTTGTTAACCTGAAGCACCATTTTAGCTAATGGGGCCTCCTGTTGCTGCTGCGCCGCCGGAGCACGATTTCTGTTCTCACCCTGAAGCAAAGTTCTTAACCCAAGGTACTATTTCTGGGTTAGCGGAGTCTGTAACCTGAAGTGTCTGTAACCTGAAGCATCTGTAACCCAAGGTACCACTGTACTATAGGGCAGGGGTGGCCAACTCCCAAGAGACTGGGATCTACTTGCAGAGTTAAAAACTGGCAGTGATCTATCTCCCCTCCTTTTTAGGGGTTCAGGTCAAAGTTGTTGAACTTTTTAGGGAGGAGGAAAGCCCCAGTTTTTGGGGTGTGGGGAAAACAACTTGGGCTTCTTTTTAGGGGTTCCAAAGTTGTTGAGCCTCTTTGGAGGGGAGCCAGTGATCTGCCAGTGATCTACCACAGACGTCCAGTGATCTGCCGGCAGATCACGATCTGCCTGTTGGATGTGCCTGAACAGCAGCATGTCACCACCAGCAGCAGAAGAACAGCAAAGTCTAAGTCAGTGTACATCACCAAGAAACAATGCCTGTGGCACCCAGGGGGGCTGCTGCAGTTCAGTGAAAGAACACTTGGTTTGCATGCAAATGGTCCCAGGATGGATCCTAGGCAGCCCAGACAGAGCTGGGAATGTCCTCTGCCTGAAACCCTGGAGAACCATTGCTGTCAGCAAGTTTAGAAAATACTGGACCAGATAGGCCAATGGAAGCTTCCTGTTTTTGCAAGGTGAGGGGAAGTCCTGCTGTGTGCTTTATTGAGAAGACCTTTTTGTCAAATTCAGGACTCATCAATGCTTTGGTTTTTTTCTCCCCCAAGTAAGGTTGAGGGATGTTAGGCCATAAAACAGCCAAATGGCAGCATGGTTTGAAAATCATATGGATTTTAATGAGGATCACAGCAGCATTTTAAACAAAGCAAAAATAAAAATAAAAAATCACAGCAACAACAACAAAAAGTTCCTCAGACCACACTAAATTAGCCCCAGAGCTGAGTTTTGGCCCACACCCAAAGGCTGGTAAAGAAGATGACACTCTCCAAATCTCACAAGCTGTTTCTTTGCTTTTGGTCCAAGCTGGAAGTACTGCTGAAAGCACAAGAAGAGTCTGACAGGATCAGACCAAATGCCCCCCACCATGTATTCTGTGTCCGTCAGTAGCCATTTTAGAAGCTTCCAGAAAGTGGCAAGCAGGAGGCATGGAGCTAACAGCTCTCTCCTCTTTGTTTGCTTCTGGTACCTGGTATTCAAAAGCAAACTGCCATCTAGTTATCATAAGTGATAGCCGTCTCCTCCTGGAATTTGTCTAAGCTAAGCTAGCTAAGATAGTGGCCATCATCACATGTTTAGGGGAGCAAATTTCAAACACCTTCTGGTGACATTGTACTTTTTTGTGTCCATCCAGCATTGCTGCCAATTAATTCCATTGGGTAAGCTTGAGTTGTAGGAGGGGTGTTATGAGAGAGGGAGGAAGGAGGTATCTTTCTTCATCTTTTCCACACTGTCCCCAGTTTGCTTGCCAGGAGCAGCATGGGAATTCTACAGCAGGGCCACCAAAAGCTACTTCATGCCAACAAAGGGCAACTTTCCTGCCCCTTCTCTGTGCTTCAAAGATATTCAAGCCCAGCTGCTCCCCTCTCCAATTAACCTGAGCCAACAAAATGAGTTCAAAGATCTCATTCAGGTACTTAAACAGCCACCTTATATTTGAGCTCTGATTCTGCTCAAAGCATGACTGGGCTACCCTTGAGAAATGAGAGTCCCTTCCACATGCTCTGCCTCCTTTTTTGTATTTCTCCCTTCTCTTTCTCTCTTGGCAACAAATCAAAAACACGACACCCTCATTTGTTAATAATAATTACACAAAAGAAATTTTAAAAGGCATTTCTCTCTTGATATTTCAAATCATTTCTCTTTTTAAAAAGTCCCATAATTATAAAGCCTCTCCCTTGCCCTCCCCCGCCTCCACATTCCCTCGGGACACTTCAGAGAGTTATTCCCACCCAGTGGCTTTTTTTGTCTTTAGACTCTAAGTTTAGAGAGAGGTTCTGACAGCCTCCCATTGACTCTGGAAAAGCAATGGTATCAGATGGCTCCTTATAAGGGACTCCTAGAAAGGCAGGAAGGTGGAAGGTCAAACACAAGAGATCTTTCTGACTTGAGAAGGAACCAACAAGGCGCTAATTGGTCTGAGGAGGAGGCAGCAAATCCAAAGCACAAAGCAGGGAGAAACAGCCTCTGGAACAAACACTATGAAAAAGCAAAACTTTGAGGATAGCCACCGTCTCCAGAGCTGGCAAGAGACACAAAAGGCAGTGCAACCTCATTGCGGGCTCATTGATATGCAGAGGAGATTGGCAGAGGGCTTTGGAAGATGAAAGAGGGACACAGCTGCCTTGGGATAAGGACAGTTTCCAAACACCCAGCTTCATGGCCAGTCTCCACCCAAGGGATGATGTAGCCAACAGGAGGTGGCAGGTTTCAGAGTTGCCATTTTTCAGGATTCTCACTCAAAGTCTAGTATCTAAAGGTGTTTCATTAGCCTTCCAGCTGCTAGATCTCTGATCTGTTGAGCTGTCATTAAAGAAGCAAGTCTCCTGGTTTTGTAGCAGGAAGGAAGACGTGACAGAGAATGGAGTCCACATCTTTTGACACTAGTCGACACTCCCCACCCCTCTTGAAAGAGTTACTATGCCTTCCAACTTTTAGCAGAGGAAAACTGGAAGAGAAGGAGCCCTAGACCAAGAACGCTTAGATGATACTTTTGTTATTGTTATATATATATTTTAATATGCTGCCTTTCATCCAATGGATGCCCTTAAGCTGGCTCACAAAGTAACATGCAAATGGAAAATGCAAATGAAACGTTTGAAAATTCAAGACAACAACTTCTTAACCCTAAAAAAAACCCCATAAAATAAAATAAAAAGTTGTAAATACAACTTTGATTAACACAACGAGAAACAATATTATGGAGAGAAGATTGCACATGGGTGAAGGGAAGCAATGGGTCGGGGGTAGGGAGGCTTAGGGCAATACTTGGGAAATTGTTAAGGATACATAGGCGATTTAATAGGCTAAGAACAAGGAGTTAAAAGAAGAAGACTAACATTAAAGAATAGAAAAACAAGGGAATTTGAGAAGAATTTGGTACAAATGAAAACATGTGAGTCATGTTTTTGCTTGTATTCTGGTTTATTTTGGATGTAAAGTCTTCTGTTGAAAGGACTGTAGATAATAAAATTAAAATAAAATAAAATAAAACACTGATGTTGGGAAAGATTGAGGGCACAAGGAGAAGGGGACGACAGAGGACAAGATGGTTGGACAGTGTTCTCGAAGCTACCAGCATGAGTTTGACCAAACTGCGGGAGGCAGTGGAAGACAGGAGTGCCTGGCGTGCTCTGGTCCATGGGGTCACGAAGAGTCGGACACGACTAAATGACTAAACAACAACAAAAAATAAAATGAGCAGGAATTCCCACATGCCTCGAAAGGACTGGTCCAGGACATGTTGCTGATCAGGGCAAAGCAGAATATGCCCTCCATATCTGCCTCACTGCCACCACCTGTCCTATAGTGACTAGAGGTGGCCTGGGGAAACCCCAGCAGGCCAATGGAGACCGGAGAGGAACAGGTGGCAGGGGTAGGGCAGAGGAGGTGGAGAAGGAAAAGATGGACAACAAGTACAGGAGGCAGTGAGCTGTTCCTCAGGGTGTGGATCTGCCACCCCACCTAACTGTCCCCAGCCTGCTACATGAGGCAGGCTGGTTCTGCACCTTGACTGCTCCATTGGGCAAGTGGTACAGCTGGGTCCAGAGGAAGAGTTAAGCAAATAGACAATCTGGCCCAATCTGTAATCAGCACTAGGGCGGAAACAGTTGGAAGAACTCCAGTGCCTGTGTGTGTGTGTGTGTGTGTGTGTACATACATGAGACATCTTCCAAAGCAACTACTCTATTCCAAACTTAAAAATGGAAAGCGTAATGCTGGTGGTCGACAAAGGAGGTTTAAAGTCTCTCTCAAGGCAAATCTTTAAAAAAAATGTAGTACAGTGGTACCTCGGGTTACATACACTTCAGGTTACATACACTTCAGGTTACAGACTCCTCTAACTCAGAAATAGTGCTTCAGGTTAAGAACTTTGCTTCAGGATGAGAACAGAAATTGTGCTCCGGCGGCTCAGCAGCAGTAGGAGGCCCCATTAGCTAAAGCGGTGCTTCAGATTAAGAACAGTTTCAGGTTAAGTACAGACCTCCAGAACGAATTAAGTACTTAACCCGAGGTACCACTGTATAAACACCAACTACTGGGAAACACTGGCCTGTGAGCACTCCAATTGAAGAACAGCCTTTACAAAAGGTGTCATGGATTTTGAAGACACTCAAACTCAGGACGAAAGGGAGAAATGTGCTAAGAGGAAGGCACGCTTGGCAAACCCTCACTGTGACCAACTCCCACCCAGAAACCTATGTCCCCACTGTGGAAAGATGTGCGGATCCAGAATTGGCCTCCACAATCACTTATAGACTCACTGTTAAAACCATGTTCATTGAAGACAATCTTACTCAGCTATGAGGGATTGCCAAAGAAGCAGCAGCAGCATACATACATGGGACAGTGGCCTACAGGGATGAGAAATAGGGCTTGCCCCAGTTAATAGGGCCAGCTGTAGGGTAGAAGTTACGGATTTCTCTGTGCTAAAGGCAGCAGTCAGTAATCCATATCCTCTAGGTGGGGATGCTTCAGATGAAAGAGCCACATTTCTGTGGGTCTGTTCCTTATTTTGATGGCAGCTGTTTCTATTCTTGCAGATCCTATTAACTGCACTCGTAATTCAAGAGAGAAATCATGCAGAGATCTCACATCTGTATGCAGCACCATTTAGCTCCATGGAGGGAAGAGAGCCACACATACCAAAAAATGAGTATGTACACAGATCTGTACAATGGCTGTGTACACTGTATGTACCCTGAATAGGGCCATGCGATAAATCGCCCTATCGTTGGATACCAGTATTGAAATAACATCGTGATAAGTGTTTCAACAAGGCAATATACCGGGTGAACAAAAGGTGGAGACTTGACAGCTTCCCAGGGGGTAGCTCAGTTGGATCAATACTTTACATATACTTTGCAGATAATTTGCAGGCACCAGGAGTCTCCTGATAAGAAATGAGGATAAGCCCTCTCGCAAACCAGCAAACTCTTTCAGCTTCATAGGTATTCAGCTAATTATGCAGAGCCTGCTAACAATCCAGGAGGAACCGCCCATGGCTAGACAATCAAAGATCCAGAGGCAAACAAAGAGTAAACAAAGAATGTAAACAAAGAACTGGAAAGCACTTATTTCTTCTCTCACACTCACCCCCACCACTGAAAAAAAGAGGGGGGGAGAATCCCCCCCGTCCCCCCCCCTGGTTTTTATGTTGTTGGTTCCCCCTAAATAGCTTTCCTCTACAGTATATCAAAAAGGGTTTTAAAAAAAACTTTTAAAGGAGACTATCTTTTTGCTTGCTTGCTTGCTTGCTTGCTTGCTTACTTACCCTCCCTTCCTCCCTTTGATAAAAAGGGAGAGATTGGTTGGATGAGGGCTGGGGGCTTCTGGGGGGGGGGGGGATGGAGGCGAGAAGTTTTAGCTAGCTGCCATGCTGAAAGGGGAAGTTGGATACTATGTGAGAATGATGGGGAGGGTGTTTTTCCAGGAATCAGTGCATGCAAATGCATGTCTAGTCACAAGCAAGCTCCTGGAAACATGGTTGCTGCGTGGATGGAGGCTGAGGGGCCTTCACACCTGTCACTGCAGTGAGATGACATATTGATACAACACACAAACACACACACACACACACACTCCCTCTTACATCATGCAGCTTCTTACATTGTGCCAGGACCCCAAAGCTGGGAACCTTCTGCATGGGAACTCCCGTGGGTTGTCTGAGTTGACTGAAGAGGAGAGAAAGAACACAGGGCAGATGCCGTCTCAGACGCAGCAGAGAGATGCCACAAGGCCTGCCCATCACGGACTACCTGGTAGCTCACGACTGAGGAGCCTGCAATCACATTGGCAATCAAGCTACGTGGCTGCAGGGAGAGAACAGAAGAGGGAGGTATAACCCAGGAAGGAAGGAAGGCCCAAGACCTGCCCCATCTATCTACATGCAATGCTCCACCACCACAAATGGTGGACTGCCCTGCAATCCTCGGATGAAGGGCAGCCTGGAAATATAGGACCCATAACCAACTTTGACTGCAAATGACTCCAGGTTCAAACCCCGGCATCATTGCCAGTTAACACAACACTGAGGTAACAGCCATTTGAGGCACTGGAGAGCCCAACTGCCAATCATGAATAGAATCATAGAATCATAGAATCATAGAATCATAGAGTTGGAAGAGACCACAAGGGCCATCGAGTCCAACCCCCCTGCCAAGCAGGAAACACCATCAGAGCACTCCTGACATATGGTTGTCAAGCCTCTGCTTAAAGACCTCCAAAGAAGGAGACTCCACCACACTCCTTGGCAGCAAATTCCACTGTCGAACAGCTCTTTTTTTTTTTTTTTTAAATATTTTTATTTTTCCATATAAACACAATACAACAAACATAAACATACAAAAACAAAAACAAAACAAAAAACATGTATCATTTCATATCCTAATTTCATATCCTATCTTCCCCGACTTCCTCATGCTTCCCCTTTCTGTATTCCAAATTCTTATCGATTGTTCAGCAAATCTTCCCTTATTTTAATTTAAATTTAGACTATTCTTCCTTATTTTCCTTGTCTTAACCATTGCTAATAGTAACCATTTACTTTCCAGTCCAACATCATTCTAACTTTCATTAACTTTATGATATTTCTTTAAATAGTCCTTGAATTTTTTCCATTCTTCTTGCGCTGCTTCTCTTCCCTGGTTTCGGATTCTGCTCGTCATTTCTGCCAAGCCCATATAGTCTATCACCTTCATCTGCCATTCTTCCAGTGTGGGTAGTTCTTGCGTCTTCCAGTACTTCGCAATGAGTATTCTAGCTGCTGTTGTAGCATACATAAAGAAAGTTATATCCGTCTTTAACACCCCTTGGCCGACAATACCCAAGAGAAAGGCCTCTGGTTTCTTGGGGAAAGTATATTTAAATACCTTTTTAAGTTCATTATAGATCATTTCCCAGAATGCCTTAATCTTCGGGCAGGTCCACCAAAGATGAAAAAATGTACCTTCAGTTTCTTTACATTTCCAACATTTGTTGTCAGGCACATGGTAAATCTTTGCAAGCTTGACTGGGGTTATGTACCACCTATATATCATTTTCATAATGTTTTCTCTTAAGGCATTACATGCCGTAAATTTTATCCCGGTGGTCCACAACTTTTCCCAATCAGCAAACAAAATATTATAACCAATGTCCTGAGCCCATTTAATCATAACCGATTTAACCGTTTCATCTTGTGTATTCCATTTCAGCAGCAAATTGTACATTTTGGACAAATTCTTAGTACTGGGTTCTAACAGTTCTGTCTCCAATTTTGATTTTTCCACCTGGAAGCCAATTTTACTGTCCAGTTTAAACGCTTCATTAATTTGATGGTAGTGGAACCAATCTCTCACCTTCCCTTTTAATTTCTCAAAACTCTGCAATCTCAATTTGTCCCCTTCCTTTTCCAAAATTTCCCAGTATCTTGGCCACTTGGACTCCATATTTAACTTTTTAACTGCCTTAGCTTCCATTGGCGACAGCCACCTTGGAGTTTTATTTTCCAGCAAGTCTTTATATCTGTCCCAGACATTTAGTAGTGCTTTTCTGACAATATGATTTTTAAAACTTTTATGTGCTTTAACCTTGTCGTACCACAAATATGCATGCCACCCAAAAATGTTATTAAAACCTTCCAAATCCAAAATGTCTGTGTTTTCAAGAAGTAGCCATTCTTTCAGCCAGCAGAAAGCTGCCGCTTCATAGTAAAGTTTAAAGTCTGGCAGGGCAAACCCCCCTCTTTCCTTTGAATCCGTTAGTATCTTAAATTTAATTCTGGGCTTTTTGCCCTGCCAGACAAATTTAGATATGTCTTTTTGCCACCTCTTGAAACAATCCATTTTATCAATTATTTGCAATGCTTGGAACAAAAACAACATTCTTGGCAATACATTCATCTTTATAGCTGCAATACGGCCTAACAAGGAAAGCTTCAAGTTGGACCAAATCTCCAAATCTTTTTTCACTTCTCTCCAAGTTTTTTCATAATTATCTTTAAACAAATTCACATTTTTAACTGTCATATTTATACCCAAATATTTCACTTTTTTAACCACAGTCAACCCTGTCTCATTCTGGAACCTTTCCTTTTCTATCTGTGTCAAATTTTTCTCCAAAACCTTTGTCTTAGACTTATTCAATTTAAATCCTGCCATTTGACCAAACTCTTGGATTATTTCCAAAACTCTTTTCGTGCTAGCTTCTGGCTCTTGCAATGTAAGTACTAAGTCATCTGCAAATGCTCTCAGTTTATATTGTTTAGCTCCGACCTGAATCCCTTTAACCAACTGGTCCCTCCTAATCATATTAAGCAAAACCTCCAGGACCGATATAAAAAGTAATGGGGAGATAGGGCACCCCTGACGTGTCCCTTTTTCAATCTTGAACTCTTCTGTAACCACATTATTTACAATTAGTTTGGCTTTCTGTTCAGAGTATATTGCACCTATACCATTTTCAAACCCTTGGCCTACCCCCATCCCCCGGAGGTTCTTCAACATAAAACTCCAAGAAATGTTGTCAAAGGCTTTCTCGGCATCCACAAATATCAAAACAGCTTTAGTGTTTATGTTCACTTCCAGCTTTTCCAAAATGTCAATTATATTCCTTACATTGTTCGACAAGTGCCTTTTTGGGAGAAAGCCCGCTTGGTCCCCGTGAATCTCCTCCATCAAAACTCTCTTCAGTCTTTTTGCCAAAATATCAGCAAAGATTTTGTAATCCACATTCAATAACGAGATGGGTCGGTAGTTTTTAAGTTGGGTCTTTTCAGTCTCTGTCTTTGGTATAAGTGTAATGTAGGCCTCTCTCCACGTATCGGGTGCCCTTTTCCCTTCCATAATCTCATTGCAGACTTCCTTCAAAGGTTGTATCAACCCTTCCTTCAAAACTTTGTAGTATTTGGAAGTCAATCCATCCGGTCCAGGGGATTTGCCCAGCGTCATGCCTTGAATGGCATCTTCTATTTCTTGTGCTGATATCTCCTGGTTCAATATTATCTTACTTTCATGCGAAACCTTTTTCAGCCCATTTTCCTCGAGGAACTGTTGTATGTCCATTTCTTTTTGCGGCCCTTGTGTGTAAAGTTGTCTAAAGTAGTTCTGAAAACAATTCCTAATTTCCGCTGGGTTGCTTATGTTTTTTCCTTCCACTTCTATATTTGTTACCGTGTTGAGTTTTTGTCTCTTCTTTATTTGCCAAGCCAGTAACTTGCCACATTTATCAGCAGATTCAAAAGTCTTTTGTCTCATTTGTTTAATTCTCCACTCTAATTCTTGATTCATCAGTTCCATATATTGTGTTTGATGAAATTTGATTTCTCTTAGAATCTCTTGGGATTTTGGCTTCGATCTTAATTGTTTTTCCCCTTCTTTTATCTTTTCCAAAATTCTCTCCTTTTTCTCATTTTGCTTTCTCTTCTTTAAAGTATTTTGCTGAATCAAAAACCCTCTCATCACGGCTTTGCTTGCGTCCCATACTATTCTTTTTTCTACTTCAGACCTTAAGTTGATTTCAAAATAGTCTTTCAAGGTTTTTTGGGCCTTCTTACAGATCTCCTCGTCTCTAAATAAGGTGTCATTCATTCTCCATCTGAAGGAACCAGTTGTTGTTTGCCTCATCACCATCTTTACAGCATTATGGTCGGAGAAAGTTTTTGGGCAGATTTCTACTTTTTTTATATTCGGAGCCATACTGCTAGTCACCCAGATTTGGTCAATCCTTGTCCATGTCATTTTGGCTTCAGAAAAGAAGGTTCCCTCTCTTTCTAATGGGTGTTTTGTTCTCCAAATATCAATCAAGTCCATATTGTCAGTCATTTCAAAAAAAGTCTTTGGTAGTCTTCCATCTTTTGTTATTACCTGTCTTTGTGCCTTGTCCATATTTGTTGAAACCACTCCATTCATATCTCCCATCAAAATTAAGTTGTAATCCATATGGTCCATCAAAATTTCATGCAACTTCTTAAAAAATTCAGCTTTCCCTTCGTTTGGTGCATAGATTCCCACTATCAAATACTTCTCTCCTTGAGATTGAATTTCAATTGCCAAATATCTTCCTTGATCATCTTTAAAAATTTGTTTCGGTTGCAATTTTTCTTTTGCATAGATCACCACTCCTCTCTTTTTTACTCTGTCTGAAGATATAAATTCCTGTCCCAGTCTTTTATTTATTAATAATTTTCTGTGTGCTCTTGTCACGTGGGTCTCTTGTAGGCAAATCAAGTCCAATTGGTCTTTCTTTAAGGCATGAAATATATTTTTTCTCTTCCTGGGAATATTTAAGCCATTACAATTCCAGGTTAGAAGTTGCAGAGCCATGATGGGATTATTTACTCCTTCCTCCTACAGCTCCCTGTTTTTGTTCCTCGTCTGTCGGTGGTACCGTGTTCGTGTCCAGTGATGGATGCCCTTGTCCTGGAAATGTCTCTTTCTGTAGGTCTTCTTCGTGTTCTCCCAAGAACTTGTCTTTATCACTTACAGTCTTTATTCTTCTCTTCTTTCCCTTATATTTAAAAGACAAGCCTTGGGGAAATTCCCACCTGAATGGTATGTAGTTCTTCTTCAGCAGTGTCACCAGGTCTTTATAATGTCCTCTTGCGTCCAAGATACTCTTAGGGATGTCTTTAAAAATCTCAATAAAAAAGTCTTCAATTCGAAGGGCTGTTTGGTAGTGCAGGTTCAATATTTTATCTCGCTCCTCCTTTGATCTTAAGGTAATAAGACAATCTCTGGGTCGATTTCTCTTCTGTCTTATTCCCAATCTAAATGCACTTTCTATCTTAAAATCTTCTTTCTTCAGCTCCTGCTTCCAAAAGTCAGAAAATTCTTTTGTCAAATCATCCACCAAGTTCTCTCCTTCCTTTTCCGGCACAAGTCTGATCCTCAGGTTCCTCTCCTTGCGTTGCATATCCTGCATAGAGAGTGCCAGTTCATATTCATCCAATTTCTTGTAAACTGGTGGAAATTTTTCCTCCGCAGCAGTTGCAATTTCCTTAGCTTCCTCGGCTATCTTTCGTGTTGTAGATGAATCTTCCAATAATTTCCCAATTGCTTCTGCATTTGAGTTCACTTTATTCCCTAGGTCAGTTATACTTTTAGTATTTAGGTCAATTTTCCCAGAGATTTCTTCAATTTTTTTATTTGTTTCAGCAACTTGTACTTTAGTTTCAGCAACTTGCAATTTAGTCTCCGCACCTTGCTTTTTTAGTTCCTCCAAAGAGTCATTTATCTTCTCCAATACCTTGGCAAATGATTCTTCTGTAGACATTGCTTTCGCTTTTGGCTTTGCAGCCACTATAGTTCCAGAGGCTCCTGTTACAGAAGCCCTTCTTTGCATGTAAGTGTCAATTTTGTATTGTCTGCCAGATCTCAAGGTTGTTTCTTGTAACTCCCCTTTCTCTTTACCATCTGCCATAACAAAGTCTTTTAGTCAAGGTCATTCCCAGACTTTGAAACTCACAAACAAAGTTCTCAAATTTTAAACTCCACTTGTTGCTGAAACAATTTGTAGGTCCTCTAGGGGGCGTAGAGTCAGTTCTATACTTCTCAAAGTAATCCCACACTCTTCAAAAAAGAAGGAATAAAAGTTTCCTAGTCCCTTTCAATTTTTCTTTCCTTTTTCAAGGGGATCCCAGTCAATAGTGTCCTGTAAGTAACTTTGTAATGCCACAGAAACAGTGTTTCAAATTGGAAGTAACCAAAGTCAATTTGAGATATTTTTTAGCTTCTTATGGCAACAGTCCTTAGCCGGTTCCTTTTCTCCGGCAGTCCGATCCCAGGTTAAAGAGCAGCGATACTTAATCCAATTCTTTTAAATTGGCAGGGAAATACTTTTAAAATCTTCTTCCCCCTCCTCCTGCCTTCGGGGGGGGGAGTTCTTTGCTTTGGTGGTGGATTTCTTAAATCCCGCAAATTTCCTCTCAAGCAGTTACAGCTAGAGTGCCTTTCGCTTTGATCTTGCTACAGAACGGAAAGCAGACTTCCTTTTTAGTGCTTGTCCGTCTCGGTGCCCAATTTCTTTACTTTTAGTGTCCAGTTATATTTTAGCGGTCAATCCTACTCACGGATAGTTGTTCTTTTAATCCAATTTCCCGGGAAGAAGTCAGCGCTCTCCGCTAATGGCGACGCGGCTTCGCTTCGCAGGCTGGGTGAAGACGACTCTCAGCACCGCTCCAAGACCCCTCCGCTCCTCCGGAGCCTTTAAAAAGGCTATTTCGCAGCGTCGGGGGGGCGCAAAGGTGCCCGCCGAGTCTCCAGTTCACAGGCAACGCGCCTGTGATTTTTAAGGGTCCCCGCTTCGCCGTAGCTGACAGGACCCGAACCCACGAAGCAGATCTCTCCCGGAGCTCCGGTTGAGATCCGCCATTAAGCGCCGGCGCTGACCGGAAGTCCTGTTGAACAGCTCTTACTGTCAGGAAGTTCTTCCTAATGTTTAGGTGGAATCTTCTTTCTTGTAGTAGGCTGGACTAAATGTACCAATGTACCAATGATATAACACGGTGTAAGGCAGCCCTGCTATGTTTGTGACTCGTCAGCCTCCTCATACAGTGGTACCTCTGGTTACAAACTTAATTCATTCTGGAGGTCCGTTCTTAAGCTAAAACTGTTCTTATCCTGAGGCGTGCTTTCGCTAATGGGGCCTCCCACTGCGCACACTCCTCCGGTGTACAATTTCCGTTTGCATCCTGGGGCAAAGTTTGCAACCAGGAGCAGCTACTTCCAGGTTAGCGGAGCTTGTAACCTGAAGCATTCGTAACCAGAGGTACCACTGTAATGCTGGACAAAGGGCTGCCCTATACTGATGGGAGTCCAACAACTTCTAGAGGACCGCAGATCCACCTACCCTGCAACAGAGGGACCACAAGCCTCTATAGACTTTTTCAACAGGGGGCCGGACCACTGTCCCTCAGACCTTGTGGTGGGCTAGACTATATTTTGAAGAAAAAAAATGAACAAATTCCTATGCCCCACAAATAACCCAGAGATGCATTTTAAACAAAAACACATATTCTACTCATGTAAAAACATGAGGCAGACCCCATAAATAACCCAGAGATGCATTTTAAATAAAAGGACACATTCTACTCATGTAAAAACATGCCGATTCCCAGACCGTCCATGGGCCTGATTTAGAAAGGCGACTGGGCCGGATCTGGCCCATGGGCTTAGCTTGCCTACCCATGCTCTATAGCCATGGTGTGGCTTTATTTTCCCCTCATCCCTCCGATCCCTTTGCATGCCCCCCTCCAGCTACTCTCCAGTATTAACTCCAGACATACGGTGGAGCTTGAAATCTCTTCCTCGCCACGCCACCCCTCCCCTTCCCCTGTTTCTCAAACGAACTCCTTCAAGAAACGAATCTTTCCTTTGCTGCTACACAAACACTGAAATTTCACAGGATCTCCCCGGGGATGAGACTCTGCAGAGTGAGCACAAGCTGCTTTCATGTCTCCAAGTGTATTTAATGTAGGGGACTCTCCCCAGTTCAAGGACATTCACATTTTTCAAGATGGGGGGAAAGAAGTAAAAAAAAAAAAGTATATATGGTTTGAAACAAAGTTTTGATCCCTAAAAGAAACAGACTCTTAAACAGACCTGATTGATAAAACATCACACTTCTGCCGATTAAAGCTGGAGGCTCAGAAGTTTTCGGGAAGAAAGCAGCCATTGATTTTGGTGCAGAGTTTCCATTACATTGCTGGAATAAGGGTTGGCTGTGGCTTTAAATATTTATGATTTAGAGGGGCGGGGGCAGCAACTTGTTGGTGGGGGGCAGAGGAGTGGGAGCGGTAAGAAAGGAGGCTGCTCTTGCTGATCCCACCAACCAGGGCATCAATTTAACAGAAACAGCTTGGCCGCTTTGATGGCTTTGGAACCTGGTGGGATTTCCGGAACAAAACGGACCTTTGATAGATTTTGGCCTTCACTGCACCCAGGGCAAATGCAAGCACACTCCAAAGGAGCTCCGTGTGTTCCCAGAATGCATCTTGCCTGGGGAGCAATGCAGGCACTGTGTTGTCTGGGCTCTTCTTCCTCTGCTTTGCGAATTGTGCTCTAAAATGGTGGCCAACTTGTGGGGAGTATAAGAGAGTTCATTCCCCTGCCTGCCTGTGGGACTGCCTGGAGACTGGGTGGGATGTGGGCATTGTTGCTAACACAGTCCCTGATTGGTAGGGTTTCCAGGGAAACGGGTAGGTGAAATATCTCTTTTTTATGAATTTTGCATTTTCAAGATTTTCCCCTCTACTCCAGGGTGGAATAGGCATAGAATAAGGGAGCAGCTCTGTTGAGCAATATCCCACTCACCCAGTGAAATTTGCAAGGGTAGGCAACTGGGCTACTCTAGATGCTGCTGGACTATGGCGCCCAGAATCCTTGACCACCGGCCACATCAGTTGCTGGTACAGATGGGAGTTGTAGTCCAACAACACTGGGAACTGTGGATACCCCAGAGGACCAAACTGTCCTGCTACAACAAGCGGTTGTGATGACTAATAAGACTGCCGCACATATCCCCAAAATGGTGGTGTGCCATATATTATTTTATCATTACTACCTGCCCTGGAGGCCAGGTGGGAAAATGGAAAGCAATCTCTGCAAGACGTTTTTAAAAAGTCCCAAAGCCCATAATCAAAGACTAATCCTAAAAGCTTTCTTTTAACATTTTATTATGCTTCCAGAGCTGTTTTTTTCCTTTCATCTATGACTCTGCCATTTAGTTATTCTAGGATTATGGAAGCCATCAGGCTATGAAAGAAAGCAAAAAGATTCAATTAATGAGCACGTAAGCAGGTGTCACCCCCCCATCTATCCTTCCTTCCTTCTATAATTTTTTTCCTGAGTTAATTTGGAAGGCAGAGTCTATAACATTAGCTCTTTGGCAGGCTGGGATGCTCATTTTCCTCCTTAAATCAATCTTTTTTCCTAAATGATGTTGAGATCCAATTTGCATAGATACATTTAACTATTGTCCAGGGTGCTCACATGTGTAAGGGAAAGTGTCTGAAAATGAGCAAATGCTCATAAACTTGCTCTTTTATGCTTTAGCGCCTTATTGCTATGCAGAGGTTCTTTCACAGTGGTCTAAGAGCATTTGATTCCCTCCTTCCCTCAGTCATTTTGCACACTACACACTCTGCAGGTGATGGAACTGTGGAGTGGAAACATTGCTCATAGTAGGTGACCACCCCTTCCTCCCAGGAATTAAATTTATCTCTCCTTTGATCAATGCTAACAAAGAATCTTGCAGCACCTTAAAGACTAATCCCAAATTTACTCTGGCACAAGGTTTCATGAATGGAAGTCCAACAGATGTATTGGATGAAGTTGTACTCTAGTCCACTAAGGTGCATGAAATAATAAATAAAGAGAAAATGTTGGTAGACAAGAAAGAAAGAAAACCAAAGTGAACTAACTATAACTGTGTGTCATGTTGTAAAGGTATGGCTCCATCATAGATTATGAGGTTGATGATATATGGTTGTATATAAAAAATGTAGTTTGGACTTTTTTATTATTAAAGATTTCTTGGTTTACAAAAGTATGTGCAATGCCTCTTTTTTCAAGTTACGTTTTCTACAGATCAGTTTCATTTGTTGAGGCGTTAGTGTTACATTAGGAAGAAAAGGGGGGAAGAGGTGGAGGGGGGCATGGTGAGTTGGGGTGGGGTCGGGTTTCTATTTTACTTATTGTATGTGTGGGGTTTTGTGTCAGTGTCACTTGTATGGGTTCTCTTTGCTATTCGCTTGTGTTCCTTTGGTGGTGAGAGAGGTTGGGGTTGATCTAGGGCACGCATGACCAAACTTGGCCCTCCAGATGTTCCGGGTCTACAACTCTCACCATCCCTGACCACTAGTCCAGTTAGCTAGGGATGATGGGAGTTGGAGTCCCAAAACATCTGGAGGGCCAAGTTTGGCCATGCCTGACCTAGGGTGTGGTTGACTTTTGAGACGGTCAGTAACTCAGCTTCACATTGCCTCTTCCTAGGTTGTGATCCACTTTCCACCTTAGTCCCAAACCTGTCAAGCCTCTTTTTCAGTCACTGGGCTACCTACTTGAATCTAGGGCTGGTTCTGTAAGGGAAGAGCACCTCTGAGTTTGCTCCCAATCACAGTCTCCCATAACACTGGAACTTGGGAACATCCAATGAAGAGTCAAGATGAACAAAAGCAAGTTCTTCACACAATTGTTGTTGTTTAGTTGTGTCCGACTCTTCATTGGACCAGAGCACACCAGGCACTCCTGTCTTCCACTGCCTTCCGCAGTTTGGTCAGACTCATGCTGGTAGCTTCGAGAACACTGTCCAACCATCTCGTCCTCTGTTGTCCCCTTCTTCTTGTGCCCTCCATCTTTCCCAACATCAGGGTCTTTTCCAGGGAGTCTTCTCTTCTCATGAGGTGGCCAAAGTATTGGAGCCTCAGCTTCACGATCTGTCCTTCCAGTGAGCACTCAGGGCTGATTTCCTTCAGAATGGATAGGTTTGATCTTCTTGCAGTCCATGGGACTCTCAAGAGTCTCCTCCAGCACCACAATTCAAAAGCATCAATTCTTCGGCAATCAGCCTTCTTTATGGTCCAGCTCTCACTTCCATACATCACTACTGTGAAAACCATAGCTTTAACTATACACACAATACACATAGTTAAACTATGGGATTTGCTCCTGCAGGAGGCAGTGATAGCCAAGAGGATTAGACAAATTAATGAAGGAGGATCCAGTTATCAGTGGCTACTAATTGCAATGGCTATGTTCTACCTTTGAATATGAATTATACAGGAACACCAGTGGGATGAGTGTTCTTGTGCTCAGGTCCTACTTTGGGACTTCCCATAGGTATCTGGTTGCTGCTGTAATAATTGGATGGTGGACCAGGTGGTCCACTGGCTCTTCTTACATTCTTCTAGCTCCATCCTTCACAAATTCCCAATAGGGGTTCAACATGATGCACCATCATGGTAGGAGGAACTGCCTTGGGTGTTATATGTAGACTGAAGGATATACATTGAAACAAGCAAAAAAACCTTTTAAATTCCAGTGTTGGGTTTTCTTTATGTCAAGGTGGTCAATGGTGCTACTCAGAGGTGTATGTTTGCAGTTTGACCCACTTAGCTGCACACCTGTGTTCTCCTGACTATTTGACTAATTAAAAGGGGAGTTACTTTCTGCACCAGATGCAGGAAGGGATGTGATAGGATAATTGATTATTTGAAAACTGTATTTAAGTTGATTAAATGTTTTGTATGCTGCTGGTGAGGAGTAGCGGCTTGCAGCTTTTGACTGTTATGTTTTTGAAAATAAAAAGAAGCAAAGATGTTGCGGACAGCATTTTATTTCTTCATCCCAGTCACTGCACACACTCTGTGTTGGTGCTAAAGTCCAACACCCAGAACATTTGAAGGGTGGGGAAATGACAAGCACAAATGGGGGTCACTATGTTTCTGAGGTGAGTGCTATTTTGTTTCTTTCACCATGTCCAGGAATTGTGCCGCATCTGAGGCATTTCAGGGAAAGCAAAATGAGGGCTGCATAAATTTGAGTGCCCCTGCCTCAGCCCTGCTGGCAAAACATAGGAGATGAAATGGGGGAGGGGAGCCAAAGGTAGATTGAGTGTCAAAATGACATGCTAGTGAACACCTAATGGGGGGAAAACGGATTTTGCCAAGCACAACACTAGCCGAATGAGGCTTCTGGTGGAAAAATAGAAGAGGAATCTCCATCATGTCCCATCTGGTTCTTCCAGAGCAGAAGATACGACTTTACCAGAGTCATCCGATCCAGAGGCCTGTCTCTCAGTGCAGGCCATTGTCATAAATTATTCACTGATTGTTGAATAAAGCAATGGCCCTTTAAGAACTGCAGGGAGTAGAGCCAAAAGAACCATGAGGCTAACCAAGTTTTATAAGTTACAGATAGGTAGCCGTGTTGGTCTGCCATAGTCAAAACAACAAAAAAAATTTTTTCCTTCCAGTAGCACCTTAAAGACCAACTAAGTTAGTTCTTGGTATGAGCTTTCGTGTGCATGCGCACTTCTTCAGATACCAAGTTTTATAAGGTCTCCGAAGGCTCTGGCACATCATTGAAGCAGCAGCTCCTCTTGCCATAAGGGTCCTTTGCCAAAGGCCAAGTAAGGGGAATTTGTGAGCCCTGAGGAGGTGGTGCTGATTGGGCCATGAAGGTTGTTAGATGTGCCCCAAACTGATTGGCTGGCATGAAATGCAAGTACTGTATTTAAGTTCCATTGCTGAAGAATTTCAGCATTGTTGGTGTTCCTTCTAACAACCTGAAGGCACACACTACGCCCCAACCCCCAATCTTCTTTGTGTTTGCCTCTCTGGCTCCGATGTTGGGGGTTTGGTGCCAGGAAGGAGGCAAGCTGCACTTTCTGCCTTCCCCAGGGCTGGGGCCAAGAGAGAGAGAGAGAGAAAGCAATTTGAATTTGGCTAATGCTTATTTTTCATCCCAACTTGGCAGCTGGAGGAAGAGCCTGTTAGAAATTGAAATGGAGTGGGGAATATCAGATTTGGCAGGTAGGAGAGGTTAGGACAGCTTGCTGAACTCTCATTGCTTTGACATCATGGCGTGAGAGAGAGAGAGAGATGGATGGCATAGCTGGGTGGATGCTCAATGGCTGTCATTTTCCTTCGGGCATGGTTGCTGGCTTTGCATCAGGATAACACAGGTTCTCCTCCATCATCACCCTTATTTGCTTATTTAAATGTTACGGCAATTTTAAAATATGCACAGCGATGGTATTAATAAGTCTGTAGCCTATTCCAATCCAGCCATTGTGGCTTGTCTATTCATCATCCTTGCAAGTGAGAAGCATTCGGGCCATTGTCCTGATCTGATTCTACCCTGGTTCTGCTCTATAAGCTTTGCCTGGACCTTGCAGACCAAGAACCACGAACCATTCTGCTCACACTTACGGTACTTCCATTTTACCTACTGGAACCTGGACCTCAGGAACATGGCTCTACCGCACAGGCCACTATGCCACTTGCCCCAACTTCATCTCGCCTCCTGAGATGATCAGAGGACAGTGTCAGGGACTGGCAGGAGCCCAAGGAGTGGTGAGGAACGATGATATGTGGGCCAAGGAGACAGGTTGGGAGGAGGATAATTCAGGGGAAGGGGACCAGGAGCAGGAGACCATGCAGCCAGAGACAGGGGTGCAGGGGGCAAGAGAAGAACTACGGGAGGTTCCAGGGCCAGGAGAACCTATGGAGCTCCAGGAGAGAGGGCGGGGCTTGAAGCAAAAGAAATAGCTAGAGCAACCTCTAAGGTGGAGCCAATTAGCTGCTTGAGCACACCACATCATCCATGGAGTTTTAAGAAGATATTGGGGTGTGAAGCTAAACTGTTGCTCCAAGTGTCTGAGATGGGGTACAGGTTTGCAGACAGGCGTCCTGGCCAACAAGACCTCAGAATGGGGAAGGATGCACACAAGGTCCCTCCCCAGTAACCGTAATGGACGGTCAGTTTCATACAATGCATCCTGGTACTGAGCCATTTAGGGCTTTGAAGGCCTTCAATCTTATGCCTGCCTAGAAGGCTTGGACTTAGGCTCTGTAAGAATTAGATTTACCTGCCTTCAGAGGGAGTCCTTCCCTTGTGTTTCTGCATGAGTCACTGATATGGGCATGCCTCTCATACTGAGAGGCGACAGGCACATCCTATCTTGAAGGCAGATCAAGGCTGAATTACCTGCAATCTCCAATGGCAGATGATTAGAAGGAAGGGCAGGTCAGAGCAGCAAATTACTCAGAGAGGCATCAGATAGCCTCTTCGAAGGCCTTGGAAAGCCTGTGTAAGTATTTATTTCCTCAACCTACCAATACCTCTCCAAAAGAGCATGGTTTGAGAATGGCTGTCCTAATAAAGATCAGGGTGGTCTGGGAGCCCACCCGCAGCCCTGGCAGTCTTTGACGTGATCATCAGGTGCTTTCTCACGAGGGTGGCTGTTCTTTCATGCAGAGGAGAGCTGAAGCATCAAATCAATGAAGCGTTCAGATGGAGAGAAAGCTGAGCTGGGCGCCGCATGTGATTTATGATTTCACAGGCTGTCTGAAATGCTGTGATCGAATTTCTTATTGTAATGGTCTCTCGGTGAGCAGTATCCAATTAGGTGACCCCCCCGGGTCTCTCCTATCGATTTCGTGCAGGGTGGGGAGAATTGGCCCATTGTTTTCTCATTACTCTTCTTTCTCTGGTAGTTGCGCTATCTTCACAGGGATGAGATGATGCTTTGCAAGGCACTGCAGGTGACCCCACAAGGAGTCAGAGAGAAAGTGCAGGAGGCTTCGGGATCTGGGAGAGGATAACTCATTGTCTGGTAGGAGTGGAAGTAATCACTGCAGCGGGGGGGGGCGGGGTGAGGAGACAATACAAATGCCATCTTGCCATCTTCCTTCCTGGGTTTCTTTTTCATTATTATTATTTAATTATGTGACTCTCAATTAGCAAAGCTGTATTTATCTGGCCAAGGATGAAGGGGCAAGAAGAACCAAAGCTGTTGGGCCTTTGTAGCCAAGACCATCATGGGAATACTCTCCCATGAGTTCTCTGAAGACACAAGGCTAGTGGAGAAGCATGTTGGTGAAGCTTTGAATTCTGCCATCTGTGGTTTCCAACAAATGCTATTCACAAACATTCTTTCTCCAGTTGTGGAGGCAGAACATAGTCATCAAGGCTAGTAGCCACTGATGGCTTTACCCTCTGTAAATTTATTCAATCCTTGTCAAAGCCACCTGAATTGATGACTACCACTACCTCCATAGTTTAACTGTGTGCTGTGTAAAGTGGTACTTTCTTTAATTTGTCCCGAATCTTCCAGGATTCAGCTACATTGAATGTCCATGATTTCTAGTGTTATAAGTGATGGAGAAAAACATGTTTTTTTCTGTCCACTTTCTCCATGCCATGCATAATATTATACACTTATATCATGTCACCTGCTACTCTCCTTTTCTCTAAAGTAAGGAATCCACAATGCTTCCACTTGAAAGTAACTTCAGGTCAAGCTTTCAGAACTCACTCATTCAGATGGGCCTTTAGCTCCCTAACAATTAATCAACGAAGACAATAATAACCAGTGCTATTTTTCTAGAAAAAGAGTTGCCGGAACTCAGCATGAACACCTCTCTCATTCTCTTCAAATAGCACCCACCTGAGAGGTGCCGGAACAGAGTTCCAGCAAGTTCCAGCTGAAAAAGTGCCTTATAATAATGTAGGGTTAAAAGATACTGGGATGCACCTCCTTAACAACAATACTGTTGCTAGAACCAGTACTGCACCATTGTTGTTCTATAGAGCCCTGCAAAGAATTCTAATTGCCATCCCTGACCTCCTGCAGGGGAGTAAAGGAAAGCCTTTCCCTAATTAGGGAACCAAATGTTCATCGTAGGCTTTCCTGAATGCACTTTCTGTACATTTCAAACATATGCTGTGGTGGTGGAAGGAAGTGGAAGGGGGATATTAAGTAAGACTTCAGAAGCCATCGCAGGTTGATTAAATAATCATGGACTACCCACTGCTGCTTAGTACAGAACAAACATGTAATAAAAAAACAAGGCTGCAATTGATTCACATAATTCCTTACAGGAAAGGTTTTCTATCAGGCTCGTGTCTGAAAAACTAAAAAGGGAAAAGGGGGTTTCCAGGGAGGAGAACCTGAATGAGATGGGTGCAGAAGGACACTCATCACTATGGGTCCTGTGGAGTTGCTCACAAGCAGGTCAGTTGTTGCAAAGCCACAGAGAGCTCCTAATGAGCCAATTGCTCCAAAAAGGGCAAGATGTGAACGGAGCCCCTTTGATTATCTACCAGCAGGCCACCTTTCCAAGACTCTTCACCCCTTTGAAGAACTAGGGCCTCTTAAATGGTGAACCTTCTGGTCTGAATATGGGTAGTTCTCCTACGCTCCTTGGCCTGGGGAGACCTGTGGCGCTCTCTGAGTTTTTGGATTGGTGAGGTGTTGGGGTGTATAGAAGCCAACTCCTAGTGGCTGAGGTCCCTTCACCCCCAATAAAATATTTGAGGGGACTGCCCCCCAAAGTTGATGGGCATTGCCAATCAAATGTTCTGCATGTGTCACATCTTGTGGATGATTATGTTGGGTGGGGCTTACCTGCCCCCCTATATTTTATTCAAGTTGGCACCCCTGATCTCAGAAAGGCACCTGTGAGGATGCAGAATTGAGACTGTAGCCTCTGTCTTGGAGTCCTGGTAACTGCTGGGCTCTGAGGTCGTGATACATCTGTCCAGCCAATCCAGCACCACCATTCCTTCAGGAGAGGTGACCACCATTCTAGGACCAATCAACTTCCCTGGATCAAATCTGACACTTTAAAAGGTTTTACTCTACCATTTCACCCAAAGTGCAAGTTGTTTGAACCAAGGAACCAGCATGATTAGGGTACTTTGCACACCACAAACTTCTGCAAGCGAGATTGGACAGTCAAACAAGATCTCTCCAAGTTGAGCTACATGTGCTCTTTTGTCAATGCTGCCTAACGCCAAGTAATGTTAAATCCAGCATATGAGAGAACTGGATCTTCTCCCCCTCTCTCCATGCCACAAAGATCCAGGGTAGAACTTTGCAGCTGCTGCTTTCCCTGCAGCAGAAGCTTTTTCCTTCCCAGTTGATCTGTGTCCTTCTTGGACTGAAGTGCTCCAAACTGAGAATGCTGTGCAGCTCTTGAAAAAGTAATGCTTCTTGATACCACCTAAAGGGGAAGGGGCTTCTTCAGAGGCTGCTGTGGGATGATGGCACCTTCTAGGTTTCTTTACTAACCCCGCCCCCAGATAATTTATTTGACTCATGTTGGAAGGATGCCTCTCCTCTCAGCCTGAAAATGGTATAAAGGGGAAATTTGGGCCAAGAATTCCAGCTGGTGAGAAGATGTCCCAGCAGCCCACCACCCACACTAGCAACTCTCACTAGCCTTCATCATCTCAGATATATTAATTCTATTCTTACTTAAGACTAATTACCACTTAACCCAGAGAAGGGCTGCATCTATCCAAAGGGTCTTGTCGTAGCTCAATAGATTCACCACCAAATAGCTCTAGCGGCTGCTAATTAAAAACCTCCAGAGCTAAAGGATTCTTTGGCCTCCCTGAAAACCTTGCAAGGAAACTATTATTGAGTTTTGTTCTGTTCTGCAGAGCAAGGCCTTAAGAGAAGAAGCCAGCTGGCATTCCGGCTCCCATTACATTGGGGACCTTCTCCTGCTCTAGGGGGAACAACAGAAAAGTGAAATTCTCACTTACCCAAATGATTCAGTGACAGGTCCATCCTGTCTCTCCAGTGTGCATATCTTGCCACCTTGAGACCAACTTTCTCTCATCAGATCCTGCTTCCAAGTGCTTTTCCTGCAACACTCCCACCCCTGCTGCCCACAGGACAAAAACCGCCTGGGTCCTTTTGGCAGAAGGATTGGCCCCCAGGAGTCCAGTAATTGCATTCCACTTCCTCCCAAGGCCACCCATCGTCTTCCATTTGACTCAGCCAATCTCCAAAAGCATGGACAAGCAGGTATTCAATCATAAACAGAACCTCCAATTAATGGTGAGTTACACAAACCGTCCCTTGTCTTTCCAAAAAGGCCCATTTCAGATTATTTCCCTTTGCTGTTGCTTGGAAATCTTTCCCTTTGAATAACTCTTATGCACTGGACTAAGTTTTGAAGGGTTGCTTCCTGCTTTGAGAAGCTCGGTGCATGCAGAACCCTGGGAGAGAACACAGAGTCCCTTTCCCTACTTGAGACAGCCAATTTAAGACATCTTATTTATGTGACACTCTGGAGACTCGGTACGATGAACTTAGAACCTAGTCACTTTTCTTCCTCCTCCTTTCCTCTCTCCCCACAATCTCTCACACATGGGGGGGGGGAGCCACTGAACAAATAATACTGAAAAGCTCCCAAGTCGACCCTCACAGTTCAATCTCCTGCAGTGGGGCAGGATTTTCACAGCCTAACACATACCACATGATTTCTTTTCCAGTCCAGGCATGATCCAAGCTCTCTCCCAGGAGGAGGGAGTTTTGCATCCGCTATCATCTGCCTGCTCTTTTGTTCTTCTACTGAGCCAGTAGGCAGGGAGGGAAGGAGGGAGGAAGTGATTCCTAATGTTTGATTTACATCCCAGTAATTTCAAGTCATTCCTTGCTCCTTTGCCTATTCTCTGAAAGCAGGGTAACCAGTTTCCTTCTGAAAGACATTCATACATGCACTGGATCTTTATCTCAACTGGAAGCCCTGGAGACATGAACAATTCTAGGCCACATGGTCCAGGAGACTCTGTCCTGGAATGAGAGTTTCTTGTATGCCTTCATTGCTAACTTTGATAGCCTTTTTTCAATACAGATTCAAGATCGGGATCCCAGACTACAAACACACACACACACACACACACACACACACACACACACTTATTTTCCTTTAAAAAGGATGAGATCTGAATGGTCAGAACGTAAGAAGAGCCTGTCAGTGGCCTGTCTCTGAGATATTTACAATGCAGTCTAGCGTTGCCATATTTTGAAGAGCAAAAAGAAGGACACTATGACAACTCTAATTTTAAATACCCCCTGCTATATGTTGTCTTTGTCTTTGTCCATGGAGTTTTCTTGGCAGGGATACTGGAGTGGCTTGCCGGTTCCTCCTCCAGGTGGATCACGTTTGGTCAAAACTCTCCACTATGACCTGTTCATCTTGGGTGCCCTGCTCGGCATAGTTCATAGCTTCTCTGAGTTATTCAAGCCCCTTCGCCACGGCAAGGCAGTGATCCATGAAGGGGATGCTGTCTATCCATGATAGACAGCATCTTAAAAAGTAGAGACATCACCTTGCCAACAAAGGTCTGTATAGTTAAAGCTATGGTTTTCCCAGTAGTGATGTATGGAAGTGAGAGCTGGACCATAAAGAAGGCTGATCGCCGAAGAATTGATGCTTTTGAATTATGGTGCTGGAGGAGACTCTTGAGAGTCCCATGGACTGCAAGAAGATCAAACGTATCCATTCTGAAGGAAATCAGCCCTGAGTGCTCACTGGAAGGACAGATCGTGAAGCTGAGGCTCCAATACTTTGGCCACCTCATGAGAAGAGAAGACTCCCTGGAAAAGACCCTGATGTTGGGAAAGATGGAGGGCACAAGGAGAAGGTGACGACAGAGGATGAGATGGTTGGATGGTGTTCTTGAAGCTACCAGCATGAGTTTGATCAAACTGCGGGAGGCAGTGGAGGACAGAAGTGCCTGGCGTGCTCTGGTCCATGGGGTCACGAAGAGTCGGACATGACTAAACGACTAAACAACAACAACAACAACAACAACAACAACTATATGTAGGCCATAGAAGCTGTGATATATTGCTGAGGGGGCAGGAGAAGAGAAGAGGAAAGCAAGTCTTCAACCACCAGTTATGTCTATGTCTCATCCAGAAAGTATAGCCAGAGACATTTTGGCAAATCCAGCCAGACAGAAATTTTACCCTGGAAAAAGAGAACAGATGGCAACCCTGATGCAGTCAAACCAACAATGCATGTTTACTACATAGGCACATGATAGGAGCCGAAGCTCATAGAGTTTTTCCGTAAGCATGCTAGAGAGAACTCTGAGGGACACTTCCACTGTGCCCTGATGGGGAAAGGCAGAGCACTCTTTCTCTCCTTACCTGCCTGGGCACATCCTCTTTTGGCTCTCTTCACTCTGACCTCTTCATCTCATCACCAAGCCAGAAATGTGAGAACAACTTCTAAGTCTGAGAATCCATCTTAAAGCTAGACTTAAGCCAGTCTTTGTAACTGAATGACCATTTTAAGCCTTCCTGAACAAAGCTGCTGCACAAGTATCTGTTGTTCTGCAACAGAAAACTCTGAGTAAGTAAATGCTACTTTTTTTTACCTTTTACGAGACTATTTGTGTGATTATAGTTTTAAGTGGGAAGAAAAGGGGGAAATGCCAGGAGAATCCAGTCTGCCTTAAAGCGTCCTGGATTTCTTAAACTAAAAAGCTAAAACGAGCCCATCTAACCTTCCTTTTAAACTGAAAAGGGTTGCACTCCACTGAACTCACAAATGTGAGAAAGGAATAATAATAATAATTTATTATTTGTACCCCGCCCATCTGGCTGGGTTTCCCCAGCCACTCTGGGCAGCTTCCACAAAGACCAAAAATACACTAAGATGTCACACATTAAAAACTTCCCTGAACTGGGCTGCCTTAAGATGTCTTCTGAATGTCAGGTAGTTGTTTATCTCTTTGACATCTGATGGGAGGGCATTCCACAGGGTGGGTGCCAGAGAAGGCCCTCTGCCTGGTTCCCTGTAGCTTTGCTTCTCGCAATGAGGGAACCACCAGAAGGCCCTTGGCGCTGGACCTCAGCATCTGGGCAGAACGGAAGGATAATATTTAGTAAATACACCTCTCTTAGCATCGATACACTTCCCTACACTGTCTAGTTCCAGCATCCTGTTTTCACAGTGGACAGCCAGATCCTGAGGGAAATCCAAAAACAGGAGCTGAGCACAAGTGCTTTCCGGCAACTGTGGGGGCCTCTTGGAAGTTCTTCCACCTTCAGAAATTCAGGGTGGCAGTGGCCTGGGAGAGGGCATTCTAAGTGGCAACTCCTAAATAGTGAACCCCCCCCCCCCCGTAGAGCTGCAGCTGGCACCTTCATTATACAGCTTCTGATGGCTGAGGACGTCCCTCTTAGCCCTGGCTTTTGACACTCGAGGTGTATATTTTTAGGTCCCATCTTTTTCTTTTCCTTTTTGAAATAGTTTTCATTTGATTTTACAAATATATAATTATAACAATACAACCATTCACATCCACATTTACAGATTCCTCCGAATCTCTGGACTTCCCACCTCCCCTGCATGGGTCCTATTATAAAACCTTTTCTACTGCATCTTTTCCAATAATCTACATTTCATATAACATCATGGTCTCCATAGCACTTTCTACATTACAAGTATTATTGCAGTCCTGCTAATGTTTCCACCTATTTACAGTGGTCTTCAAGAGAAATTATAAATTTTTCCCATTCTTTATTAAAGTTTTGGTCTTCGTGGTTCCTGAGCTTTCTGGTCAGTTTTGCCATTTTGGCATAGTCCAACAGTTTAATTTGCCATTCTTCTTCTTCTTTCCATCTCTGGGCTAATAACATCCGTGTGGCTGTTGCCACAGGTCCCATCTTATTTCTCTACTTCTAAGTTGTTTAAAATTATTTTTTAAAATATTGTGTTGCAATCTTGTGTTTTAATGTTGTAACCTGCCCTGGGACCTTAAGGGTGAAGGACAGGTAATAACTGAAGAAGAGGAAGAGGAAAAATCAGGAGCATTGCTGCCTCCTACTGTGGAAGCAGAGCATAGCTGTTATGGCTTGAAGCCATTGATAGCTTCATCGTCCATGAATTTCTCTAACCTTCTTTTAAAGCCATCAAAATGGTGGCCATCATTGCCTCCTCTGGGAGCAAGTTCCATACTTTAACTATTTGCTGCATTAGAGAGTTGTGTGTGGTTTTTTTATCTTGCAAAAAACTTTCAACAAAAATCCTCCCCATCAAGCCCTGGGGTTCAGTCTTGTCATCAGAGACACAAGAAGTGTCTGCTCTTCCATTCCCCCCATGCCTCACTTCCCCAAGATAGGGAGACAGACAGACAAGTCTCCCATTTATCCTAGGAGCATCTGCCTTGCTGACACAGACACAAAGGTTTGTCTAAAGCCTGCTGGCCCCAGCAAACAGCTGGTTCTTGCGGCTCTCAGCCATCCATCATCCCTGACATCCCTTCCCCCTTGGTCAATAGTTTGGTCCTCACCTTCCTCTGAGAGGACGGCTTCCTTGCCAGTTGGAAGCTCATAAATACCACTTTGCAGGCACAGGTCAGTTAATGATAGATGGCAGCCGGCAGATAATGCCAGAGGCTTTGGCCTCCATGTCAGTGAGAAGACTCCCTGATTAACTAATAGAAAAAAGCGCAATTAAAAAAAGGCACCCAAATGTTCCTTGCTTCTCTTTCTCTTTACTTCTGTGCGCACACCTTTGTCTCACCTTCATTTCCAAACCTCCTACAAATGCAAAACGCAAGCAGATATTTTAGGGGAAATGAGTTGCTATTATCCGCAACAACTGGGGGGGTGAGGATGTTTCTCTGAAGTGGAACAAATTCTTCCTGTAAATGCTGACCAGCTCATCATTTCCCAGCTTTGCTGCCTTGCAGAAAGGATTTGAATCTGGTTCCATATCCGTCATCCCTTGCAGGAGCAATGCGGAGGGTGAACAACAAGGATTTGAAGTTTAAGTCTCCCTTCCCACTAATTCTACTCCCTGACTTTATGCTCAGAATATCTGGTTGTTCATCCAGGCGATCAAGCAGATGGTGACAGTAGATACACAATGCAGGTACATAAAGTTTAATATGGGAATACCTCCCTAAACTGTAAACTTTTTTTTTAACACTATCAATTTTGTTGCCACTCATAGGCTGGTTGGTTTTCTCTCTGATTTGAAATTATAGTCACTCCCTGTATTTCCAAAGTGCCCTGGCTTCTGGTCAGGGACACAAAAGCTTATGATACAATATATTTAATAGTCATTAAGGTGCCTTGAGATTCTTTGCTGTCTTTACTATGCAGAGAAAACCAGGGACTGGACTTTCCATCCTCCTTGGAAGGGATTCTGAGTTCATCAGCGTATCAGAATGTTGTGTGTATGTATGTTTGTTTGTGTGTGTGTGTGTGTATTCCTCAACACAGAAGCAGGAGCCTGCTTAGAGCTCCCACTTTGATTCACAATAACTTAATTATTTTAATAGGTTCATCTCTCTCCCCCTCCTCTTTCTCTCCTGGCAGTGAGTCACATCAGCCATTCATACACAGACCAAATAATAATGTTTATTGCTGAAGATCCTGGTGGCCATAGTTCTAAATTTAAATCTCTCAATATATTTATAGTTACACTTACACACCATTTAACCTATTTATTCATTTTTTTTCCTGGCTTGGGGAAAAGGTTGCATATAAATAAATATAATAATAATAATAAAATAATAATAATATTTTTTCTTTGAAAAATATGGTGCCTGAAAAATCTCCACAAATGCATGGTTCATTTGTATACCCAGGGCTACAGCAGACTGAGAGACAATAGTTTGTTCATACAATGGTTAGGAAGGATTACTTTCCTGGCTACTGGAAGAGTCCCAGCCAGCAACCTTCTAGACTGAAAGGGCCAGATCTGAGAACCACCATAGCGAAACCCACTCTATCTGAGTGCCAGTTCCGCAGTTCACTCTATGCCATTAAACTCAGTACATACACTTCAGATTAAAGAGCTGCTTCCTGCAGGCATGTTGATCACAGGATTGCCCCTGATGACTGTTTAGTAGCTGAATGTGTAAGGATTTGCATTTCAGGTCATACAAGTTTCTGTGGAAGACTTGTCGATTTTCCCTGTTGCCCTGTTCGTACATCCAAGTCGATGCCTAGTGGGCAGTGCCGGATTTACATATAAGCTAAGCAAGCTATAACTTAAGGCCCCACTCTCTTGGGCCCCACAAAAAAAATTAAAGGGGAAAAAACTGGATGTACATTTCCAAAATATAATACAATTACTTTGATAAAATACATATTTTGTTATGTGCAAATGGCTTTAGATACCTATTAGGTCCATAAATTACCATACAGCATATATTCAACACGAAAAACAGAGACAATTTGTTGTTGGCAAAGGACAACTGGACATATAAAGGGGCCCATTACCTTCAGTAGCTTAGGGCCTCATCAAACCTAAATCTGGCCCTGCAGCACCTCCTCATCCAGCCCACAGGATTCCCTCCCTGGCTTCTCTCCCAAGCAGCCTTTCACCTTTTTAAAAAGCTTCCATTGGGAGCTATTTAAGAATCCTGATTGCTGCACAGGAGGTATTTTTGGGCATGGGTCAGTCACAGTTAGTGAGAGGACAGTTAATACCTTCACCCCATGTGCTGTCGCACCCTCACTCTCATCCCCCGTCACAGCAGTTCATTAAACCTTCCATTTGAAGCTTCTGAAAAGCCTAATTATCACATGGGGATGAGTTTCAGCATTGCTGGTCATGGGCTGCAGAGGGAAATGTTAACTCCCTTTTCCACCCCTAAAAGTGCTCCCTATTCATCATTGGGAAGGGAGGAAGGATGAAACACAACACATGGATGCCGTGAATGGATGGATGTCGGGGGGGGGGGCAGCTGGATCTGGCCCCACCCCATGTTGGCTCCACCCACTGTTGGCATGCAGACTCAGGAAAGTTTACAAGAAGGGAATGTGGTCCTTAGACTCAAAAAAGTCCCCCATTTGCCCAATGATGAAGGTGAAAAGGTGAAAAAAAGGTAAAGGACCCCTGGACAATTAAGTCCAGTCAAAGGCGACTATGGGATGGTGGCGCTTATCTTGCTTCAGGCCGAGGGAGCCAGCGTTTGTCCACAGACAGCTTTCTGGATCACGTGGCCAGCATGACTAGACCACTTCTGGTGCAACAGAACACCGTGATGAAAATCAGAGCGTATGGAAATGCCATTTACCTTCCCACCGTAGCAGTACCTATTTATCTACTCACACTGGTATGCTTTCAAACTGCTAGGTTGGCAGGAGCTGGGACAGAGCAATGGGAGCTCACCCCCATCACACAGATTCTAACTGCTGGCCTTCTGATCGGCAAGCTTGTGTGCCCTCCTCCACCACTCTGCAATCACTTGTGGGCCCAGGTGGGTAGGGGAGGAGGGTTGCCAGGAATCTTTGCCAATTCAAAGTTGATTTGGGGCAACTGAGAGTCAAGATCTGTATGTTGAGCCCATTTATGAAGTGAGCCATATTCATGTCCTGTAAGACTTCACCCCACTGAAATTGCATTGCACCTTGAGTGATCCTCTGTGCAAAAAGCGGGAAGGGACAGCTGCAAAGGTTGCAGGCTTGGGAATGTGGAAAGCAAAGCAATTTTGCCATCTCTCTGCCAGATGTTTGCTAGCAATATATTTAAGCATACTTGTTAGGCTGACAGGAACAAAGGGAATCACAGATGTCGCACAAGGTGACATATGCACACCGGAAACCTCTGTCTTTTTTTCCTGGGCCCTGCTGAGTGCTCAGACCTTCACTCAGGGTTTGTAAGCTGAGGCCAAGTGTCATCTTCCATGGAGCTAGAAAAAGGGCTTCTGATGGACCAGTGTCTGGCAAGTGGGTGCCCCCCACCCTATGGGAGCTAAGCAGATGAGAAGGACTTTTCCATCTCAAGAAGTAAGGTGCCTGTTTGGAGGAAAGTGCACAGGTTCCAGAGGAGTATATGCATTAGTCTCTTCTGCAGCAAAAGCAACAGAGCCTCTTGTGACACCTTAGAAAGACAAAAAGTTATAACAGCAGAAGCTTTTGCGCACTACAACCTGCTTTATCAAATGCATTGAATCAAGATGAACAAATGAACCCATGTAGCATGGTGTTTTATATATATATATATAATATATATATTATAGTTTTTTATATATATATATAACTATGCTACATGGGTTCATTTGTTCACCTATGCTAGGTTGTCTGTGTTATAAACAGTGACCTTTTGTTTGTAAATAGCCACTGCTAATAGCATAATTGGGATGCGGGTGGCACTGTGGGTTAAACCACAGAGCCTAGAACTTTCCGATCAGGAGCTCGGTGGTTCGAATCCCCACGACGGGGTGACGGGGTGAGCTCCCGTTGCTCTGTCCCAGCTCCTGCCCACCTAGCAGTTCGAAAGCACGTCAAAGTGCAAGTAGATAAATAGGTACCGCTCCGGCGGGAAGGTAAACGGCGTTTCCATGTGCTGCTCTGGTTCACCAGAAGTGGCTTAGTCATGCTGGCCACATGACCCGGAAGCTGTACGCCGGCTCCCTTGGCCAATAAAGCGAGATGAGCACCGCATCTCCAGAGTCGGTCATGACTGGACCTAATGGTCAGGGGTCCCTTTACCTTTAATAGCATAATTATAATCTGTCTGCACTTTTCAGTATTTCAGGTCCCTGTGACCTTGCTATTTACAATTCTCTCTCATTTGCACCACTCGCACCATGTATACCTTCAACATGGGATAACACTTCATGCATCTGAGAAAGTAGACTCTGCTCCACAAAAGCTTAGGCTTCAATAAATGTGTTATGTTTCAATGTGCCAAGACTGATATGTGTGGGGTATGCTTCACCCCTACCTGTTGAAAATGTTGTGCACCTTGAGCCTTAGAAAAAAGGACAGAGTTGAAACTGAGCTAGAAAAATCCAGCAGTGTACAATTCCTTTAACATTTCCAATTCAAGTTATTATTACTTCTTTCCAATTTCCTAGTTTTATAAATTTTATTTCATGAAACTTATATACCGCTTGATTAGAAAAAAAAACCCTCAAAGTGGTTTACAAAAAGAATAAAGCAGTTTATTGGCCACTGAAAGCAATTTAAATCCTACCCTTGTTCACAAGGAATAATAGAAATGCAGAGTTGGGACCCTGAGGATCATATAGTCCAACCCGCTGCAATGCAGAAATATGCAGCTGTGTTATCAGCATCATACTCTAAGCAACTGCCTGCTCTGCTGCTGGCTGCAACCATACTTGAAATCACCAGGCATTGGAGGTTTGCAGCAAGTCCCTTTAGGGATGGATGGTTTGCGAGTGTAGGGTACATTGCCTTATCTGAGAATTTAACCCATCACAGGAGGGTTCAAAGAGGGGTTACCAAATAAGACCATTTAGATGTTGTATGGTACCCATTTATGTGCTTTATAGTTAAAAATAACATGCTACATAAGCCCCCAATGACACATTCCTCTATGTGGCCAGGCTACCTTACCGTTACGTGACTTTCACTTCCAAAACATCCCTTCGCAGGAATATGCAGTCGTCACTCTTTGTTTCTTTATTGTTTGTCTTGTTTGAATTGTTGTTATGGAAATCTCAATAAATACTTCTGGTGGAATTTTTTTTTTAAAAAAGAAACTTTTTAACAATGATTAACAATGAGCTAAAAGCCAGATTAAAACACATGTCAATATTCTGCCCATATGGATAGGCTTGCCTAAACAAAAATATTTTAGCAGGTAGCAAAAAGAGCACAGTGAAGGCACCTGCCTGATGTCAATTTGTTGTTGTTTAGTTGTTTAGTTGTGTCCGACTCTTCGTGACCCCATGGACTAGAGCACGCCAGGCACTCCTGTCTTCCACTGCCTCCCACAGTTTGGTCAAACTCATGCTGGTAGCTTTGAGAACACTGTCCAACATTCTCGTCCTCTGTCATCTCCTTCTCCTTGTGCCCTCCATCTTTCCCAGCATCAGGGTCTTTTCCAGGGAGGCTTCTCTTCTCATGAGGTGGCCAAAGTATTGGAGCCTCAGCTTCAGGATTTGTCCTTCCCGTGAGCACTCAGGGCTGATTTCCTTAGGCAGGGAGTTTCAAGGTGCAACAGGTGTTATGTGGCACCTGTAATAGTGTCAGTTCCACAGATTGAAGTGGTCAAGTGGACTTATATGGTGTAAGTTGATCTCGCAGTTGTTCTGCATGGAAGGAGCCACTAGTTTCACCTAAGTTCTGAGCAATGAAATCAGTGAGGTTTCCCCTTCCTCTCACCCACCCCTCACTCCTTAAGCCCAAGCACATTATATCTCACTGCAATGAAGGCACTGGATAATGGTGGGGGCTGTGACAGAGTCTATTCCTCTGCAGAATCTGTCTGGGGTTCCCATTGGTTGACCTGAAATCCTCACTTTGCTCAGGTATCAGATTCAAGACCTTCTTTGACAAGGCGAGGGCAGGTGCCAGGGGGGCGGGGGTTGGATCACTGAGTGCCTTTGCTGCTTTTCATTGCTTCTGATGCACTGCGTCTCAGTAGGAGGCTGCAAATGACTTTATCACTACTGTTCCTCAGAATTGGACACCCCCTTGGAACTCAGAGAATATGAGATGAAACAGCCTGCAGGGGTCTTCAGTCAAGTGGCATTTGCATGGGGGAGCTCTTGTCTATCCCCCTCCACCCCCTCTTAAACCCTGCCTCCCCCAGTTCTCTAGAAACAGCAGCTGCTGCCAGCGTGATACCTTTTGTTCAGCCTCCACGGCTCTCCTGACTTTCAGTTCCTAACAGAACTGCACCTGGCGGAGCAAAGGTAAACTGGGGTTTCGTTGCCCTAAACCCTGCTCAATCCCCTAAGGATGAGTGAATTTTGCATGCGCAGATTCAAAGAGGAGAGATTTCACCCTCAACTCTAAAGAGGACCAAGGAAGGGACAGATGCGGTTTTGCCTCTTTCCAGTGCTTCCGACTGAAGTGAGGAAATGTTATTACTGGTGAAGGAGATGTACAGTTTTATTTCCTATTTTGCCACCCAGAATCAGCAGAGGCAGATGGACCTTGGAGACAGGCTGAGAAAAGGCAGCAAAGGGGTGACGGAAATAGAAAGCGATGGGAAGAAGGAAAAGGGCAGCCGGGCATCTGCTCTGCATGCGAAAAGGTTTGGTCCCTGCTGGCATCTCTAGGCAGGGTTAGCCTTGTCCCCTGTCTGACATCCTTGGGAGACTTTGCTAGTTACAGTGTGAAAACTGCTGAGCTAAGTGGGCTAATGGTCTCAGTAAAAGTTCCAAAAACACCCAGAGGGCACCAAGTTGTCAAAGGAAAACCACCAAGGAAGGGCCATTGCCCAGAGGTAGAACATCAGTTTTGCATGCAGAAGGTCCAAGGTTCAATCCCTGGCATCTCCAGGTGGGCCTAGGACTGCCTGCCTTGAGAGATACCGTTCTTCACTATAGCCCATATGAGCAAATGAACAGTCTGGAAGATGGCGCCAGTAAAGTAGGTGGGAGCCATGCACTTCCCAGGCTTATGTTCCCAGCCATAGCGGCTGACCACTTGCGGCAGAAGTGCACACAGCCAAGGGGTCCTTTCTGGTTTGAGCCCCAGCAGCTCCTGAAATTTGGACCTGTTATGAGAATTATAAGGGCACATTTCTGTATGAACAGGGTGAGCCTGTGACCTGGACTCAGGAATTAAGTATTTATCATCACAAAATAATGTCCTGCTGTCCAGGTAAACCCATTAACAGGATTCCTGCCAGACAGGATTCTGTTGTAGACCGCCCCTTCTGTGATGTATGTATGATGTATTGGGGGGTGGTCTTGAGCTACAGGGTGGCAATTTCAAAAGTCTATATAAGGCAGGGGTAGGCAAACTACGGGTTGGATGCGGCCCAATCGCCTTCTCAATCCGGCCTACAGACGGTCTTGGAATCAGCTTGTTTTTACATGAGTAGAATGTGTGCTTTTATTTAAAATGCATCTCTGGGTTATTTGTGGGGCATAGGAATTCGTTCATTTTTTTAAATATATAGTCTGGCCCACCACATGGTCTGAGGGATGGTGGACTGGCCCATGGCTGAAAAAGGTTGCTGAACCCTGATATAAGGGCTTGCACACCATTGTTCTGGGTTCCTCCTTCCTCCTGTGTGTGTGGGGTGAGCACTCTGTTGCAATAGTTTAATAAAGATCATGCTTACTAGCCGCTTTGCTTCTCAGTATTCTCTGGTTGGCCTCTGTTATTTTCTCCTACAGATAAAGCACTTACATAAGGACAGGCTCTTGGGTACCCCATAAGGGAAAAGGAGCAGGTTTTTTTCTTATAACAGACCCTCTGCACTCAAAGCTTGTGCTTTCTCACTGAGCTGTGAATCAGACCGCTGGCTGATCAAGCCCTGTCAGGTCCTCCTACCTGGCCCTACTTTTAGCAGAGGGTGCCAGGAGTGGGCTATGGGATCTTTGGAAAGCAAAGCACATCATTTACTTCTCAGGATAGCATCCAGTTAGACTGAGTGGGACAGGAATAAGACTATAAGGTTGTATACCTTTTTATTTCTTTAATGCCATAGAAGATTTTTTTTCCTCCTTTGCACTGGCCATGAGTTTTCAGGACGATGGAGAGCTCCTATGAAATTGTTTCTTTTTAACTGGAGCAAGGGCCAGGAGAAGGAGCAGGACTCTTGACAACTTGGTCAGAGTTGACCTTAACCTAAGCAAGGCTGTCATCTCCATTGCCATACGCTCTTCCAAATTCATCCAGTCAGCTGGGTTCAACACGGGTCACTGAGTCTTTCAATCAGACTGGACAGGGATTCTGAGCTGGGGGGAAAGCAAGGAATTTTAGAGCACGTGCAGTGGAACAGAAATACTTTACTGTTGTGTTTGCCCTTTATGTTGTTTGCTGATGAATTCCTGCATTATTTTGGGCTCAGCACAGGGCAAGCATGACTCTTGGGAGACTGCTGCCTTCCAAAGCTCTGAGCAGTACAAATGCATCACTCAGAGCCCTGGTCAAAAGCAGTGAAGCTTACAGGAGGGCCACTCTGGGGAAAGAAGAGAGGGTGTGCAGATCCAGCTTCTCAAAGTAGCACATCCCACTCCCCAAACCACCACACTTCAGCTGATACTCCACAAGGAGATGGAGGAGGCACAACAGTTGCTGATATCAGAGAGATGTGACGTGTTCTATTTATAGCTTCAATGCCTGGGAGAGTCTCAGTTGTATGGGCATTTATAGAAGAGCATAAGAAAGCAGCTTTTATGCTACTGTTTTGCTAATGTTGGCTTGGGTTATGATGATGCATTATGTTTTTAATTGGTATTAGGCTACCTTGGGCAAACATTTTAAATAAATGCACATGTTTTAAGTAAATAAGACTGTAGCATGCCCAGTGGACCACAGGGCCCATTTTGCATGGGAAGCCCCCCTTCCTTCTCCAGACAAACGAGTCCCACTTGATTTCCAATGAGAGGCAGAGTGTTAAGAGACCAAAAAAATCCTGCAACAATCTCTGACATTTTTCACAGCCTGCCTTCCATTCCTGGGCAGCTGTTCCAAAGGGGAGAGTGGAGCATTGCATGAGATTACAGTCATTCTGTTTGCCTTTCTCCACAGTAGATCAGATGATTTAAATTAGGCCTCGATTCTTGTTTAAATTATAGTTTACTGTTCTGCACCCTGCTCAGAAGCGAATTACCTTAAGCAGCAGTATTAATAACACGGTTATAATTAAGCTTCATTACTGTAGGCAGTTTGCTGAAACAAATTGCTTCTTCATTATTATTATGGCACCTTTGGTAAAAAGACGATTCCCCCAGAATGCGACCTTGATGCTTTATATAGTAAAAGCCAAGCTCGGGTAGAGATGCGAGGGTGAATTAGCATCCGTTGCCTCCTATATCAAGCTCATTAAAGGAAAGGCGACTCAAGTCACAACCAGGAAGCCCGCTAGAAATTTTAATCTGTGTGAAATGGATAATGAATAGGGTTGAACTTTCCCTGACATTTTTATACTGGTGCTTTATATTATGCACACATTAAAAATATAAATATATATTGTTTAAAGAGCAAAGGGGGGAAAAGAGGGACTAGACACACTTGACAGTTGGAGCAAATCACAGAACCAGGAGTGGTGTATTTGAGATGGGCTTTCCTGACTCAGGAGTAGATCCAGGAAAACTTATTTCCTCCACTTGGGAGGCTTCCATCCCAAACACTTTACAAAAGAAGCAAAACCTATTTCTGAGTGAACATGCATACACTTGCCCTTCAGAATTGCTGCTTTTATTTTAAATTTTGTATCCTGCTCTTCCTTCAAGGAATTCAGGGCCATCGCCATGAGATTTACCCCATATTTCCTTCACAATGCCCCTAGGAGCTGCCTAAGTTTGCCCCAGTGAGCTGCACATCTGGAGAGATTTGAACTCAGGTCACCACAGTCAGTGGCGGAGCTTCATGCTCTGGCACTGGGGGGCGGAGAGCAGGTGGGGGCAGGGCTGGCGTGCATCTCGGGGGTGGGGCGCACCACCCACAGGGGCGTTGCGTGCGTCCTGGGGGTGGGGCATGCCACCTGCAGGGGCGTGGCACCCAGTGTGGACAGGGGGCAGCTGCGATGGCACCCTGCCAGGATCGCGCTGCCAGGGCGGTGCGCTCCCCTTGCACTCCTCTTCCTCCGCCAGTGACCATAGTCCCAAGTTCACACAGCAGGTCCTGAATCTGAGTCCCTCAAGAGGTTTCAGTTCAAATCACTGAACTCCCAGCATTAAGCCCTTTCCAAGAGTTTGTCCCTTAGTGAAATGTAAATTGTGCCAAGGAGGAAGGAGGGGTGAGTATGCTTGCCTCGCCCCTGTCTGCTGCTGTCCTTGTCACGCTCAATGAGTTCTTAAACTTGCAGGGAGTCTGCATGAGTAGAACCAAGTCCCTGCTGCCGATGGTCGCCCTTCAATTCATTCTTGGGAATGAGACAGAGAGGGTGGGACTCCACAGGATTAACACCGTGTGGAGGAACAAGTCCCTGAATAACATATATATGATAATCGACTGTTAAAGTGGAATCACTTGCTTGTGTGAAGCCAACAACACAGATCTGCTATCACAGACCATTTTTCTTTATCACATATGCTTGTCGCTTTACAAAAGGATTGAGCTCGGTATGTGATAAGGAAAGAAATAATGTTCTGTTATATTGGATTCATGACAGTGTCTTCCCTTTAAACAAGGCAGTGCTTGATGGCTGCAGTTAAGCATGCAAAATAATGCCAATGGATGAAACTGATGCGATGAATAGACAACTCACAGAGTTTGGAAGAGTCACAGGAAACACGGATGGAACGGTGGAGAGAGCCTGGCCAGATTCATTAGGAATACATCTGACTGTCTGGCTTTGGCAGTTCCACGTTCCACAATATTTCACACGGAATCTGCTCCTGCCATATGGATTCCTGAGATTATTTGCTTCCATTTAAAGATAAGTGTCACATCAGAACATGCATCTGGATCAGGCCAGAGGGGGCCCATCTAGTCCAGCCTCCTGGGCAGCCCAGAGGTAGGACCTGAGAAGGAACCACAGCGCTTTCCCCACTTGTGATTCTTAGCTATTGGTATCCAGAGGCATCATCCTGGAGACTGTATGGAGCTCTGACCCTCTAGGACAGTGTTTCCCAAACTTGAGTCTCCAGCTGCTTGTGGACTACAACTCCCACCATCCCTAGCTAGCAGGACCAGTGGTCAGGGATGGTGGGAATTGTAGTCCAAAACCAGCTGGAGACCCCAAGTTTAGGGAACCCTGGTATAGAGCCATCACAGTTCCTGACATGAATGTGACTATGAATGTGTTGACCATGGTTCATACAACCAGCCACCATGGTACATCCTAACCATGGATAACCTCATCCTCCATGAATTTGTCTAATCCCCCCTTCAAGCCATCCAAGTTGGCCATCACCTTTGTATAACTATTTGCTGTGTGGAGAAGTATCTCCTTTGCGTGCCCTGAATCTTCCAATATTCATCTTTATTGGGTGGCCTCACTCAGGTTCTAGTACAGGCACCCCAAAACTTGGCCCTCCAGCTGTTTTGGGACTACAACTTCCATCATCCCTAGCTAACAGGACCAGTGGTTAGGGATGATGGGAACTGTAGTTCCAAAACAGGTGGAGCACCAAGTTTGGGGATGCCTGTTCTAGTATAACGTGAGAAGGACAAAAACTTCTCGCTATCCAATCTCTACACACCATGTGTCAGTTTATTCATCTCTACAATGTTCTCTTTTTATTTGCCTCCCCACAAAAAAAACCTAAATGGCCCCAAATGTTGCCATATTTCTGTGTGTGCTGGGGTGGGAGGGTGTTCCAGACCTCTTGCTCTTAGTCCTTTCTTTCATGCTTACAGATCCATTTCAAAAGATGCCAGTGGTCACTTTGAAAAGCTCCACTTTTTAGGGCAGCCATGGAGAACGTGTGGCCCTCCAGGTGTTGATGGTCTTCAGCTCCCATCAGTCCCAGCCAGCATGGTCAGGGATGGAGGGAGTTGTAGTCTGGCAACATCCCATGGGCCACACATTTCCCATCCCTGGTTTAGGGAATGAAACTCATACAATCCCACACTTATGGCCTCCATGCATCTTCTTCAACTGCCCCTCAGATCCCTATGCTCTGTTCCTGCAGTGCTCTGTGCTCCAAGGTCTAAATCCTGCCCCCAAACCATCTCAGAATAAAGCATGCAAATTAAAGAAGAGTATTTGCAGAATGAGCACACTTGCGCTTTAATTTAATTTCTCCTCTTTTTAACTTTACCCACAATGAGGCTTTCCCTTTGAAATTCAGCCTAATTTTTGATTTATGCATATATATTAACAGATGCAAATGTTATGCAAATGTAGGTCATAGACCTTTCCCCCCTCCCCGCTCAAGTCTTTTAAGGACCTAGCAATGCCTCCGATGTGTTGCGGTTAGTGCCTGAGGTCCTGTTTTGCTTTGCACCAAAATATGTTTCTTTCAGCTGACAGGAAGAGCGAAGTATGGTGTTGTTTGAAGAATCTCGGCTTCCATATGGCCATGGACACCCAGCACAGTGGGGAAGCTCTTTGTCTAGCATACAATTCTGGCACGGCCTGCAGAATGCAATGGAACATGGCTTCTTTTCCTTCCTTTCTCCCTTCCTCTTTCCTTCCTTCCTTCCTTCCTTCCTTCCTTCCTTCCTTCCTTCCTCCCTCCCTCCCTCCCTCCCTCCCTCCCTTCCTCCCTTCCTCCCTCCCTTCCTCTTTCCTTCTTTCCTTCCTTCCTCCATTCTCATGCATTCTATTCTCTACATGGGTGGGCAGGGACTGCTTATTGCAATAGCAAATGTAATAATAAATAATTGTCCATCCATACAAAAGGTCTGGTTGCTTCTCATTAAATCTTTCTTTGACTTACCTTCAGCAGGCTTCAATGGCTGGGCCAGGCCAGGGCCAGAGGGTAGCCATATTCAAAAACAGGTCTGGAGAGAGTCTTCATCATGTATTCAAAGGTTCCTGAATTCAGTTGTGGGCCCTGCGTTGGAAGCAGATGCTGAAATGGCAGCAAATTCTACACCACCATACCAGCATGGGCAGAAGAATTTAGTGCTTCTGTGTCACACACCCATTTAAGTGTGTCCTCCACACTTGTGGGGGGTGGGATGACAAAACCTCTGAGAGTCGAGACATACATACATACATACATACATACATACATACATACGTAATTTTATTTGTATGCCACCTTCCCACAGTTCAAATCATGCTCAAGGTCGCTTACAACTTGAAAAAATACATAACTGCAACATAACAAAAATAGTCATTAACAGTAAATAAAGCATCAAAAAACACACAACCAAATCGAACAATTTCTGCATAAATCTCAAGATCTAAAATAAAGATACAAAAAAACCAACATCAACAACTCCCCCCAAACAACAACAACACTGCCTCATAGTGACCACCCATTCCCAAGCAGCAGTCATGGCCAGGTCCCAGCCTCAGCCTTCAAGAGTCACAGTTAAAAGCCCAGAACCTTTGGCACTAAAGAGTAACTCCCATGGTCTTCTATCGTCTTAAGTGTCTTTGGATGGCAGTCTAGTAGTGCCCATACTTGGAATAACAGAGCCCAAGAAGCCCCGCCAAACTGAGAGATGGCTCAGAATATGGCAAGGTGAGTGGGGAGGAGCAGCAGCCACTGTTCACCATAGAATCCCAGGGCAGGTTACAGCAATATAACCATACAAGTAAAAACAAGTAAAAGATGAAAAAGCGTCTATATACAGTTACAAAATCAGGTAAATCAATTACAGGCAAAAACGGCACAGAAGAGGTGGGTCTCATGGCGGGGAGGGGAATCAACCTTAATTGATAAAGGCCAGGGAAAGAGGTGTATCTTCATGCAACAAAAGCTGTATAATGAAGATGTTAGATGCAACTCTGTAGGGAGGGAGTTTCACAGTTTAGGGGATGCCACAGAGAAAGCTCTCTAATGAGCTTCGGGATCATTTCCAGGATGGAAGGCACTGGGAAAAGCACAATATGTTATTGTGCTAATAATTATTAGCAACCCACTCTTTCCAATGGATTCTTTCTACACACACACACCCCAGTCTTTAAGCCACCCCATCTTGCTGCTCCTGGACTCTGCCTGGGAGTGACTTCGCGTGCAGCGGACAAACAATCCAAATAATTTAATTAAATTTGCAATCACAGTGTGCTGCGCCGGGTTCCCAGCCTGTAAAGAGCAGCCGTGTATATGGTCTTAAAGGAAATCATTGCAAATGATGGACGAGCTTATTTCTGTTAAGCAAATTATGAGGAGGCGGGCAATGTCCTGAGTGTAATAATTCCCCTCCCCTCCCCTGCTTGCATTATTTATAGGGAATCAGCAATTAGATTGCGGAAAACAGTTTGTCTGCATAAAGCACGCTTAATTATCCAACCAGCCGCTATAAATCTGGGCACAGCCAATCAGGGTCTTCCTGAATAAATTACCACAGGGCTTCAAAGACAGGGATTGGGGAGGGTGACTAGGAGAAGGGAAACAATGGTGAAGGAACAGCTTCTCATTGGCTGAAGGAGTCCACCAGCTGCTTCTGCAGAGGGCCATGATTCAGACAGACCCATGGGGTGAGCTTAGCACATCTTGACAAGGTCCCTTGACTGTGGCCTTGGAGTTTCCCATATAATAGGACATCTGGGAGCAACCAACCTTGGTCCATGCACCAGGCAGAGAAGGAGCAGATGCAGCGAGCTGGTTCTCTCCTTCTACTCCTGCCACTGCCTGAAGGAAGAACACTCTGTTCTAGTTGCTTGTTTCCTCAGGATTGCAGAAACTAGGGAAAGTACCCTTTGATCTCTGGGATTGACTGGAGGGGGAGGGGGATAAAGGCCACTGGGAGTTGGCAGCCCCCGCCTGCCGGAAGAAAATCACAGCATGCAAAGGAGATCAGCTTGGCCCAACCCAGAGAAGAAGAAGCTGCAGAAAGACTGCTTCCCATCACCTGCGGGACTCAACTCTGACTGCCACTTAGTCTGGGAGTGCAGAAGCAGGGAAGAAAGTCAAATTGGCCCCATCCATTGGCCAAGAGTCACCCATTGCTATTTGAGCAAGAAAACCAGCAAGGGAAAACCAGCTTAACCCCAATTGGATCCAAATCATAGCTGTCAACTTTTTCCTTTTTTTAAAGGAAAACTCCCTTATTCCAAATAGGATTTCTCACAAGAAAAGGGAAAAGTTGACAGCTATGATCCAAATGCTTGCAGATGGTGCACCACACTGAAGAACTGAGCTTCCTTCTCCCACCACTCCTCTTTCCTTGTGTATCTCATCCTTTTGGTTTCCACATCTCTCTCTCTCTTGATACGAGATGTTTTGAGATACAGTAATTGTCTAAAAGCAGGATTAAGAAATACAGTAAACGCATAAATGAGCACAGCACAGTTGCTTCACTATTGTATAACTACCACCAGTCCCCACAGAGACCTCCAGAAAGTCCCATATTCAGTGTGTGGCATCGCTGGTGGCAAACCCTGGGAAAGAGATGGGCTACTTGTTATGATGACAGTTGACTACCTCCAGTATCAGAGGTAGCATAGAATTAAAGAATTGTCGAGTTGGAAGGGACCCCAAGGGTCATCGAGTCCAACCCCCTGCAATGTAGGAAATCCTGCCCATAGCTATCCCTGGGTGGGCTTGAACCACCAACCTTTTGGTTAACAGTCAGATGCATTGACCCATTGCATCATGCAGTAACTCTGTTTCAGTATTCAGAATGAACACTTACGTACTGTTCCCATAGTCTTCACATAACACAGCATCCTAGGATTCCATGTCATTCAACCTGGGTGCTCCAATTTGAAGTGCGACTCAACAACTTTGAGGTTTATTCTGAGAAACAGGAATAAGCTCCTCCTGCTCTTGGCCTCCCCCAATTTCAGCTCATTAAGGCCCAGGGCTCTGCCTTCCTCATTACTATCTCTGCCAGCTTCCCCGGTCATGTCACAGTTCTCTTACCTAAGTACTTTCCTTCCAAAGCTACTAGTCCATATGATTATCATTTAACAAATGTTGCCTTGCCTGTCAACCAGCATAGTGTATCAGCACTCTCCTTTATTCCTTGGCAGGGGGGGGGGAACAGCTGGTCCACAAATGCAGCCTGTTTCATGATGTCTAAAGGACCAGCATGGTGTGTAATTCATTGATGGTGTGTAATTCATGATTTGCACCCAGACTCTAGAAAAAGCAATTGCTTGCATTTTCTGCACCAGACACTGACTGGGCTGCTCCTGAATCTTTAATAGGAGAGAAATGAGTGTTTTTTTCCTTTAAAGATTTACCATGTATAAATGTATGAGAATATTAAAGGCAACAATTAACTTTATTGGAAACCTTATATTCTCCAGCCTCATTAGAACTGTCAGCAAGATCTATTATTAGTATTACTATGCAGATAATGTAATAAAAAGGGTATTTAAAGTGGATAGTTTTGTGCGGAAATAAAATACCCCCTTTCGTTCTTTCTTTTAAAGTTACAGCGCACCGGAGGGCAGGAATGAATCTGGGGTCTCCTCCGGAGCTCAGGCTAGAGTGGAAGGATCAGGTTGGCACGTGCCTTACAATGCATTTCCCAGGCACAAGAAACTATGGTTAACCACTGACCTGGTGAGCAATAAGTATCCTGGGGCTTATCAAACATCTCACTCCAGAGAGCCTGGATGATCCCAGGATGTGGGGGGGAAACAACCTAATCATACTGTGTGTGTGTGTGTGTGTGTGTGTGTGTGTGTGTGTGTTGGGGGCAGCCAAGGTATTGAACCACATAGAACTGTAGAGTTGGAAGGGACCACAATGGCCATCTAGTCCAACCTCCTGCAATGCAGGAATATTTCACCCAGTGTGGGACTTGAACCCACCACCCTGAGATTAAGAGTCTCATGCTCTAGCGACTGAGCTATCTCAGCTCAAGGTTCTCTGTGAGGCATGTAAGGAACTCAGAGCTCAGCTGGGCAGACTCTCCAGTGCTGGACTGAAACTAGAGCAGGCATAGGCAAACTCGGCCCTCCAAGATGTTTTGGGACTACAACTCCCATCATCCCTAGCTGACAGGACCAGTGGTCAGGGATGATGGGAATTATAGCCTCAAAACATCTGGAGGGCCGAGTTTGCCTATGCCTGAACTAGAGGCTGAAATCAGAGTAGTGTGAAAAGCACTTTCTAAGGGCTTAACACTAGAGGGGAGCTGAGTATTTTTGCACCCACAGAGGAAGGGAGAGTTAGTTCTCCCCCATATGCATACCTCCAAGCTTGGATTGGACTAAGGGGGGGCATCTTTCAGTCCAACACCTGCCTCCAGAAATATCCAGCCAAGTGCCCCTCAGGGAAACTTTGGGAAAGAGCTGTAGCTCAGTGGTAGAGCATCTACTTTGTATGCAGAAGGTGTGAGGTTCAGTTACCAGCATCTTCAGGTAGGGCTGGGCAAAACCCTTGTCTGAAATCCTGGAAATCAATTGCCTGTTAGTGTATAGGTAATTTTGAACTAGAGTTCTTTGACACACTAGGTTCCAAAAGGTGCCCCCTGCTGCACAGCCCCACTACCTCGCTGCCAACGGTATGCTCTGCCTGAATATGGAGGTTCCATCACTAGCTACCATAGCTCATGGTCACTGATAGACTCATTTTCCAGGAATGTATTAAAGCATTTAGAAGGTCATTTATGCTAGGGCCCATCTCCACATCCCATAGCAGATTCCATAATTAAACCATGCCAAAATAACCTTTGCCTTTTGGAAAAGAAGGGGAGACTTCCAAGCTCCAGATGACTCAAGCAACTGAGCTCAGCTGCAGGCTACAGAGGGAAGGAAAACCAAACAAAATATGGTTGCATATGTTGCTTATCAATCAGTGGGTTTGTGAATCCCATGCACAACATTTTGATGGGGCTTGCACAGCAACCTGCTGTGTGGAGTACGTCCAATGTGTATCTTGCCTATGTAGACCATTTGAGAGCCTTTTCTGTAGGATCTGTGCCTGGGTTGTGTTTGTGTGTCCCCTGCACATGCAAAGGTGGCACATCTGGGTGCCATGATGGGGCAGATGCACACATCACAACATGACTGCAAAGGGGTAGGCAATGGCGCATGTGTGTGTGTGTGCTTCTTGTGTGTGCTTACTCGTAAATACAGACAACCGCCAGACACCTTATTATCATCCCTAAGTGAGGAACTCATTTGCATAACTTAATTAAAATTTTACAGTAATCTTCAACCAGAGTCAAACAAACAAACAAAACACCCTCCTCCTTAAACCTCAAGGTTAATTAGCCTCTCTTAGGTGTCTGGCACCTTCCGGAAAGCAAAGCAGCAAAAGAGCAGTCATCAAGTCTTCTTGGGTCTCTATCCTTGTCTATCAGAGATAACTGGATTGTGTCATTTGGAGAGAATGGAGCAGTGAGGGTGGGGAGCTGCCTAGGGTCTGGAGGCAGAGATCTTGGGTCTTGTAGAATTCTTCCTGTCACTCTTGACCTGTGCAGCCCTCCTTTAAAGGAAATAAAATCCTTCCAATGGCATCGGAATAAATTTGCAAAAGGTTGCTTCTTTATGCAAGTCTCAGCCATTGCAACTGTTTACGCCGAGTACATAAACTGTCTTCTTTTTGGTTCAGAATCTGCTCCTGCAATAGAGAGCAATGGTCACCAACTTGCAGGGCTTTAAAAGAGAATCGAACAAATTTATGAAGAATAAGAATATTGATGGCTGCTAGCCACAATGGCTAGGTTCCACCTCCACTGTCACAAGCGCTATACTTCTCAATACCAGTTGCAGGAAACTGCAGGAGGGGAGAGCTGCTGTTGACCTGCTTGTGGGTTTTCCACTGGCATCTGGGTAGCTCAGTTGGTTAGAACATGGAACTGATAATGCCAAGGTTGCAAGTTTGATCCCTGTATGGGACAGCTGCATATTCCTGCATTGCAGGGGATCAGCAATGTCCAACTCCCAAGAGACTGTGATCTACCCATTTTGGGGGAGGACCCAAAGTTGTATAATTTTTTTAGGGGGGCAGGAATCTTTTGCCTGACACGGGGTTGGAACCCTGAGATTAAGAGTCTCATGGTGAACCGACTGAGCTATCACAAGCTTCAGACAATTGTTTGTTTTATAAAATAGAATTATTATTAATAATAATAATATTATTAATATTATTATTATTAATTATTATTAATATTATTATTTTAATGGAAAGACTTAACCAAGGCATACTGCTCTTTCAGCTGAGTGGGATTTATAGAACACAGATGGTGTGCTCCCCTTGACTTCATAACTCCTTGAAAAAGGGCAGATTTTCTATGGGAAAAGGCTTTTTTAAGAGGGGCAGGTCAAAGTTGTTGAGCTTTTTTTAGGGTAAGGTTACCAGACAGGTGCTAACAGTCCCCAGATTTACAAATCAGTCCCCTGACAAAATCCTATCATTCCTATTGAAGTTGAAAAGTGTCCCCAGATTCATTGAAAAAAAATCTGGCAACAGTGCAGTGATAAGTCCATCTTCCATTATTGCAATTGTGCTTGAAGGAAGGAAGGAGCGAGGGCATGGGGCCGGATGTTCTCTTTCCCCCACAGAGGAAAATGAGCCCATGATCTCCCGCTAGCACCTGGGGATCACGGTCAACCAGTTGGACATCCCTGGACTAGATGATCCCCAGGGTCCCTTCCAACTCTACAATTCTACGATCCTGTGATTCAATCACTATGAGAACAGGATGCCTGATACAGCACCTGATACAGCAGCCAGGCTCTACTTAGATTAAAGGTAAAGGTAAAGGTACCCCTGCCCGTACGGGCCAGTCTTGACAGACTCTAGGGTTGTGCACTCATCTCACTCTAGAGGCCGGGAGCCAGCGTTGTCCACAGACACTTCCGGGTCACGTGGCCAGCGTGACGAAGCTGCTCTGGCGAGCCAGAGCAGCACACGGAAATGCCGTTTACCTTCCCGCTAGTAAGCGGTCCCTATTTATCTACTTGCTCCCGGGGGTGCTTTCGAACTGCTAGGTTGGCAGGCGCTGGGACCGAGCAACGGGAGCACACCCCGCCGCGGGGATTCGAACCGCCGACCATGCGATCGGCAAGTCCTAGGCGCTGAGGTTTTACCCACAGCGCCATCCGCGTCCCTTTCTACTTAGATTGCTACAGCCTAAATGGCTCCAGATTCCCTTCACATATCTTCTGAAATGCTTCACCTCCAACTGATGTCATATACAGTAGTTCTTCTTGCAAAACTTCTTGTAACCCTACAAGCGATGTCAATTGATTACAATTGTCTTTCAAATATATCGTGAATTTCTTCCAGTCCTTCAGGAAACTCTGGTCTTGCTGGTTCTGATTTTTCCCAGTTAATTTCGCCAACTCGGCATAGTCCATCAATTTCACCTGACACTCTTCTTTTGATGGTAATTCTTCCTGCTTCCATCGTTGGGCTAATAGTATTCTTGCTGCAGTTGTCACATATAAAAATGTTTTTTTATGATGCTTATGAATCTCTGTACCCACAATACCAAGTAAAAGGGCTTCTGGGTTGTTTTTACAAATGTATATTTCAACATTTTTAAAATCTCATTATAAATCATTTCCCAGAAGTTCTTCACTTTCTTACATTCCCACCACATATGGTAAAAAGTACCTTCTTTTTCCTTACATTTCCAACATTTTTATTTATTTTATACATTTTAGCTAATTTCACTGGTGTTATGTACCATCTATACATCATTTTCATTATATTTTCCTTTAAAGCACTGCAGGCGTGACATTTATTCCCTCTTTCAGTAATCTTTCCCAGTCTTCTAATTGTATATTATGACCAACATACAGGGATTCTCACCACATACTGAAATTCCCATCATGCCTGGATGTTCACTAGCTCGCAATAAATTCACATTCCATTTCGTTCAAGGACCTTTTGGGACTTCACCACCCAGAATAATTTGGACTCAGCAGCAGCAAACATGGGTCTCTCGCTGCTCACCCCTGACTCCTAGCTCATTTCAGAAGAAGTTAAGTACCACCCGCTTCAGGGGAGGCAGTTAGACAAGCTGATCCATGGCTCCTCTTGCATGCCTGTTGCAGAGGGGATGGATGACCTGAAAAGGCAGAAGGGCCAGACAGCACTGAAGAGAGTGACTCTCACAATCAACAAGCTCTCTTCAAACAGCCGGTATAATGGGAGCCGTATTCAACCTCTCCACCAGGCTGGGCAAAGTGAAGGAGCATTTAGGGACCTGGAGCATAGATCTTTATCATCATTAAAACCAAATGTGTTCAAATTTGTGGTTTGGACGTCTTAAATGGCATCAGCAGGGCAGAGCTGCTTCAGGGCCCTTCACAGGCTTGCATGGCTCCCTTCCAGGCTCAGCAGCCCCTGCTCAGGTGCCACTTTGGGGTCAGAGCTCTCAGTTGGGGCTCCAAGTGCTGCTTCGATGAGCTCACTTCTCCTTCCACTTCTCTGGTAACACCTCTGGGCTGCTGCAGCTGGGCAGACTGGTGATTGCCTTTACATGGAAGATCTAAGAAGTGTCCAGATGCACACCAGGGCAAGCAAATCAGCTCTGCTGAAGGGTTAAGACCTGCAAGTAGCAAAGGCACTTTAGCGTCCATTTTGGATACAACAAACATGTATTCAAATCCCATCATCATGTGCAACAGCAGCAGCAGCATTGCCACAGTGTTCATGTGGCAAATAGGATCGTCATTCAAAACCAAATTCATAGTACTTCCCAGAGCAGGCAAGGGGGGCCATAAGCCTTTGGTCTCTGCTAAGGCTCAATATCTGACTGCTGCTTTATCTCATTGGCAATGCAGTTCATTTGGGGGCCTTGGGGACTGTGGGAAACCTCGTCACTCTTGGTCAGGCATAGGCAAATTCAGCCCTCCAGATGTTTTGAGACTACAATTCCCATCATCTCTTACCACTGGTCCTGCTAGCTAGGGATGATGGGAGTTGTAGTCCCAAAGCATCTGGAGGGCCGAGTTGACCTATGCCTGTTCTTGGTGGTTGTGGATTTGGGCAGGGCTGTCCACCAGTCCTTCTTGTCTTTTCAAGCCTCTCTTACCTATCCACCTGGAGGCTATCAGATGCCAGATTAGCCCTGCCTCTTCCATAATTTGGAAGAATGGAGACTGTATTCTCCAACAATCTGTATTTCTTAATCTCTGTCCCCGGCCAATCTCTCTCCCTAGTTTTGGCCCAGTGAGACAAAATGTCTGTGGACATTTTCATTCATGTGAGATGCTGGAGTTGTCATTCTTTAAGATTCCTCCCCCAGGGTGTCTAGAACTCAAATCTCTATAGAGAAGGAATGGGTGAATTTTTGGAACATGCCCAAAGGAGGACAACAGAGGAGTTGAGAGGCCCAGAAACCATCCAGCAAGGATATGGTGAAGGTGTTGAGTGTGTTCAGCCTGGAGGAGAGTCAATTAATAGGTGATATGAGAGTGATCTCCAGATATTTGAAGAGCAAATTGGTGGAGAAAATTAGTTTTCTGTTGATCCAGAGGGTAGGACCCAGAATGTGGTTGGTCCACTCAGCAGGGATGCTGTAGTGGTTAATCTCCTGCATGGTGTGGAACGTGGGCAATGTGTCCAAAGAGGTCCCTTCCGACTCTGTGCTTCTGTGTTGATAGTGCCCACCCAGAGTCTAGAAAAGGAAAGCTGAATGGCAGGTAAACCTGAGCTGATTAGGAAGTTATGAGAGCAAGTGGGAGTTATTAAATTAACAGTGATGATGCGAAATCAAGTGAACTATAAAGAAGTTTTAAGTAGCTGGAACCCAGTGGTCCATTATATTAAGAGAGAACTTGGAATTTCATGAGCAGGAATTGATTATATGCTGCTGTAAAAGATAGGCTTGTATTACTAATTAAGCAACAGATGTCTGTGGGTGAGAAAGAGAGGGAGATTGCATGGATAGAGAGTGGGGGTGGGGTGGGCGTCTGTAGCTATGACTATGTGTAATGGGATGCATCATCAGCTATTGTTGCATTAGGTGCTTTTGTGCTTGTGGTTGTTCTTGAAATACAAAAGAAATATTCCAGTGTTCCTCCATGCCAGTGTGTAAGTATGAACTCGAAGGCACTGCATAGTGCACAGACTCCCATTTCACAAGCTGCAGCTGCTCAGATCTCTTCTGATCAGTTGATAAACCTGTTAATGAGTTGGGGGAGTGTGTTCAATAGTGGACATGCTGTCAGGGCAAGAGCATCCCTCGCACCACAGAACACCACCACCCCTTCTACCTCCATGCACCCCCTAAACCTGTTCTGGGAGCTCCCTCAACCCTCCACAGCAGATTTGGGTATGGCATGGTGGGCACATTGGGAAAGGAGAGGAGGGAAATCCTGTTGTGCTACAACAAATGCTTCATCGAATACTGCTGTTGTTTCTTTACTAAAGCAACAAAACAAATACAGTGGTACCTCGGGTTACATACGCTTCAGGTTACATATGCTTCAGATTACAGACTCTGCTAACCCAGAAATAGTGCTTCAGGTTAAGAACTTTGCTTCAGAATGAGAACAGAAATCGTGCTCCGGCGGTGTGGCAGCAGCGGGAGGCCCCATTAGCTAAAGTGGTGCTTCAGGTTAAGAACAGTTTCAGGTTAAGTACGGACCTCTGGAACGAATTAAGTACTTAACCCAAGGTACCACTGTACTGTCTTGGCTTCTAAGTCTGTGGTGAGAGTGTGGCTGCAAGAGTAGATGAATTCAACCACCACAGTGCAGCCTTCAGTGAGGTGTAGTCATGAGCCGTAGCTCAGTGGTAGAGCACTTTGCATCCAGGAGGTTCCAGGTTCAGTCCCAAACAACTCCACGTACGGCTTTGGAAACCCCGGGAAGCCTCTCCCAGTCTTTGCGGACCATTCTGAATTAGATGCATTAATGGTCTGACTCAGTGATCAGGCAGCTTCCCGTGTTCCTCAGGGGACATGAGGCCAGCGCCCCTTGTTATGAACAGAATCCTGATGTTTCAAGCATGGCTGCTTTTCTATTGTTAAAATGTTGGAGAGTATGTTGCAGACAGGTAGGGTTAAGTACAGCATTACCCTCGTGCATCTTTTGTGTCTCAGGAGATGTCTTCCTGCCTGGGAAGGTGCTAACCATGACATGAGAGAGGTGGAGAGGTCCAGAGGGACACAGAGTGATCTACCTAGTCTTCCATCCCCAGTGCTGCCCATGGCAAAAAGAGATAAGCGCACAGTTTGCTCCCTACTGGAGAGCCAACAAGCAGCAAGATTCAGGCTTGAATGCCCTGCCATCTGCAGCTAGACCTGGCAAGTTTTGGCCCAGGTTCAGTGGCTTGGTGATCAGAGGCTGCTCACGGGCCCATGCAATTATCTGTGGAGAGGTTGGCTTTGCTGATAATTTGTTAGCTCTGCACATATTCTGCACTAATTATAAATCTCAGCTGAGATTTGCATTTTTATGAAATGCTTGTACTGGAAATCTTTATATTAAAAAAGGTACATATTAATTCAATCTAATCTTGGTCATTTCAGGTTCCATAAGGCAGACCACTTTCATAAAGCTACAAAGTGAACATCTATAACCCTCCAGTTTTCCTAGATGACACACACCTCTGCATGAACTTCTGCATTTCCCTTTGAGGGTAGCTAATCATCCTTTATTAAAAGGAGCCAACAAAGGAGCAAGCCTTCCCTTCTGCCACAAAAATAAAAGGACGATTCTGCTGTGGGGGAGAAAGAGAGAGTGCAGATGAGAGAGGAGGGCCCCGGTTCCGTCAAAGTCAAGGGTTTGGCACAGCTGCCTTTGGCAAAGGCTAGATAACCATGAAGCAAGGTTAAAAGTGGCAGGGGGGAATCCATCTTGGCTTGTGGAGAGAGCATAGCTCAGAGGCAGAGCACACACTTTGCATGCAAAATGTTCCAGGACCAGAGGCGCCATCTTCTCAAGATGATTGAGGTGGCCCAACATGACGTCCCAGTATCACACATGTGATGTCACCTGGAGGCAAGGGGCAGAGCCGAATGCCCTCTGGACATTGAGATGGGACCAAAACTGCTTCATCCCCTAGAAGCTGGTGCACCTGCCCTGGACAAATCCCTGGCATCTCAAGTTTTAAAGAATCAGGGTCACAGCTGGTGGGGTGGCTTCTCAGCCTGAGAACTGGAGGTAGTAGTGGACTAAAGTTGGCCTGGGGAACCTCTGGCCTGAGAAGCTAATGAGGCCCAGTGTGGGTCCCAATTTGGTTCTGGCTATTTCCCCATACCAGAAAACTGCCAGTAGTTCTCAACCAGTAACCTGAAAGTGCACTTCTGATGGTTCACAAGAAGAAGAAGAAGAAGAAGAGGAGGAGGAGGAGTTTGGATTTGATATCCCGCCTTTCACTCCCCTTCAGGAGTCTCAAAGCGGCTAACATTCTCCTTTCCCTTCCTCCCCCACAACAAATACTCTGTGAGGTGAGTGGGGCTGAGAGACTTCAAAGAAGTGTGACTAGCCCAAGGTCACCCAGTAGCTGCATGTGGAGGAGCGGAGACGCGAACCCGGTTCCCCAGATTACGAGACTACCACTCTTAACCACTACACCACACTGGCTCTCGAAAGGAAGCTTGCAGTCAATGCTTACTAGCTATGACTGCTATGCTCTGCCTCCATGGTTATTATTCAGTGATGTTGAATGCCAGTGGCTGGAAACCACAGGAGAGTGCGCTCAGGTGTTGTTTGTGGATTTCTCACAGGCATCTGCTTGACCAGTGTGAGAACAGGATGCTGGGCTAGATGGGCCACTGGCCTGATCCAGCAGGTTCTTCCTATGTTCTTATGCTATGTTCCTATCAGGTGGTGACAGCAAGCCCACTGTGATCGGCTGCTCTATGGAGTTCTGCAGGAAATGGGGCTTGAAGTCAGTGCCTGGCAGATGATAGGAAGTGACTTCCAGACTGCTGGAAGCTGTGCTATGCAGTTTCCCATGGGGAACCTGCCCAAAGAAGCGTTTGAAGTCAGTGCCCATCAGCTTGGCTAGGCATATTACAAAGCAAAAATGGGTCACCTGGTGTCATGGTGACATCAGGTGATTGACAGATGGGCAGAGCTTGACTCACCTGTCAAAATCACTCAGTACAGGTGAGGGAACAGCACTGACTGGTTCCAGTTCTCTACCATTAGACTAGATTAGTGTTTCCCAAATCTGGGTCTCCAGTCGTTTTTAGACTACAATTCCCATCATCCCTGACCACTGGTCCTGCTAGCTATGGATAATGGGAGTTGTAGTCCATGAATGGAATGCGGGTGGCACTGTGGGTTAAACCACAGGGCCTAGGGCTTCCCGATCAGAAGGTTGGTGGTTCAAATCCCTGCGATGGAGTGAGCTCCTGTTGCTCGGTCCCAGCTCCTGCCAACCTAGCAGTTCGAAAGCACGTCAAAGTGCAAGTAGATAAATAGGTACCACTCTGGCGGGAAGGTAAACGGCATTTCCATGCGCTGCTCTGGTTTGCCAGAAGCGGCTTAGTCATGCTGGCCACATGACCCGGAAGCTGTACGCCGGCTCCCTCGGCCAATAAAGCAAGATGACCACCGCAACCCAAGAGTCGGCCACAACTGGACCTAATGGTCAGGGGCCCCTTTACCTTTAGTCCAAGAATAGCTGGAGCTCCAAGTCTGGGAAACACTAGACTAGATCAAAAATAGTACAACGTCTTATTAAGGTTCCTTCCAATGCCACAATTCTATGATTCTAAGTCAGCTTTCTTTGTGATGGGAAAGACTTCTGCCTAAGATCTCAGAGAGCTAGTTGGTGTAGACAGGTCTGGGCTAGACAGACAAATAATCTGACCTGGCAGCAGGACTGGATCCATGTTTTGGAGGGGCCTTGTTGTCCACTAAGGGGACTCTACATTGCAGGAGGCTCTTCTCCATGACCCCCCTGCTGGGATGGGAGTCCTGAGCAGCTTCCTATCTCCATGTTCTTAAACAAGCCATCAGTGCAAACAGCCCTTGCTTAGCTAGTGCCACTAGATGCTGCCTTGTGGCAGACCTAAGCCATGTCCTGGTCAGAATGAAATTGTCCTGATGGAGGCAGGTGCCAAGGGTCCCAGAATGATTTGGATAAACTTTCCTGTCCCCTACCCCCCAAACCCCCTCCCCTGATGATGTATCTTGGAAGTCTCTTCCTGCCATGCCTTGCAGTTTGTCCATTCCTCAAAATCAGTCGTAACTTCCCATCATCTGCCCTGGCTTTAGTTGACATGACACATTTGACTCTGACAGCTGCTCCTCAGTAATCCCATCAGCCTGACACAGGCAGTGTTGGGCTGCCCTCCTGGCATACCCCTCTGCTGCTAAGGCGAGGCCCCTGCTCCATCTTCAAAGAGAGGTGAGAAATTAAATCAGCCATGATTAAATGGGCTCAGGACATTGGTCATAATATTTTGTTTGCTGATTGGGAAAAGTTGTGGACCACCGGGATGAAATTTATGGCATGTAATGCCTTAAGAGAAAATATTATGAAAATGATATATAGGTGGTACATAACCCCAGTCAAGCTTGCAAAGATTTACCATTTGCCTGACAATAAATGTTGGAAATGTAAAGAAATTGAAGGTACATTTTTTCATCTTTGGTGGACTTGCCCGAAGATTAAGGCATTCTGGGAAATGATCTATAATGAACCTAAAAAGGTATTTAAATATACTTTCTCCAAGAAACCAGAGGCCTTTCTCTTGGGTATTGTCGGCCAAGGGGTGTTAAAGACGGATATAACTTTCTTTATGTATGCTACAACAGCAGCTAGAATACTCATTGCGAAGTACTGGAAGACGCAAGAGCTACCCACACTGGAAGAATGGCAGATGAAGGTGATAGACTACATGGGCTTGGCAGAAATGACGAGCAGAATCCGAAACCAGGGAAGAGAAGCAGCGCAAGAAGAGTGGAAAAAATTCAAGGACTATTTAAAGAAATATTACAAAGTTAATGAAAGTTAGAATGATGTTGGACTGGAAAGTAAATGGTTACTATTAGCAATGGTTAAGACAAGGAGAATAAGGAAGATTAGTTTAAATCTAAATTAAAATAAGGGAAGATTTGCTGAGTAATCGATAAGAATTTGGAATACAGAAAAGGGAGGCATGAGGAAGTCGGGGAAGAAAGGTACAAGAAATTAGGATATGAAATGGTACATGTTTTTTGTTTTGTTTTTGTCTTTGTATGTTTATGTATGTTATGTTTATATGGAAAAAATTCTCGAATAAAAATATTTTAAAAAAAAAAAGAGAAATTAAGGATGGCTTTCGCAGAAGTAAGCAGGCAATCGGGAAATGACAATGTGCCAGCAGGGCTTAAAATAAGCACCAGCTATTTCAAACAAAAGCAAATCTGCATTGGAAGCAGACACTTTTCCCCTGGACTATATCCCTGCTTTAAAGCATCTTTGAATTCTCGGTGGTGCGTTTAGAGTCATCTTCCCTTCACAACCTCTCCATCTCATTGTTTTGCATTTTCCAAGGGAGGGGAAAACGAGCTTGGAAGCTTCAAAGGAAGTTCCCCTATTTATACACATCCAGATGCTTTCTAAACATTCTGACTTTTCAAGCTGAGTCCAATAACTGTTTTGACCCTCAAGGCTCTGGAGACATGGGATGGGGGAGCTGACTGCCACTCCTCAGTGAGGAGACCAAGGTGCTCTGCACATGCTCAGAGGCAGGCATTCTTGTAACGACGCAGTCATTCTGAAAAGTGACCTGTCTGTCCAAGACAACGCCCAAGCATCCATCATGAATTTGCACTGGCTCCCAATCTGTTTCAGGGCATTGTTCAAAATTCTGGTCTTGGCTTTGACCTCTGGGTTTCAGGGACTTCAGCCTTTGAGTCTGGAGGATGAACTAACTCCTGGTATGTCTGCTTGTACTTAGAAGCCCTTCTCTGAGTTCTTCCACCACCTGAGATGTTTTGAGTGGCTACATCTATGTTTCTATGTTTCTATGTTTCTATGTTTGAGAGGATATAAATTGAAGAAGAAGAAGAAGAAGAAGAAGAAGAAGAAGAAGAAGAAGAAGAAGAAGAGCCGCCTTTCGGCCACTGGTGCCCCAAATGCTGATTCTTTCCCCAAGAAAAGCTCACCTGGCACCCACTCCAGTGTCCTTCTGTCCTGGACTGGCTGGATGCAGAGGAGTGGTGGGTGGGAGGCACCAGCTGGGGAACGCCCATGGGAAGAAGGCTCAGAACCAGAGCATTGGTGGTGGGATGATGGTGATTTGCCAGAGGGAGAAGAGGGAGCAGACTAGGTGGAGGATGAAGCTGAAGAGGCAACAGGACTTTGTAAGCAGGAAGAGGATGGGGCACAGAGCAGGCCTGATTCAGAGGCTGCAGTGGAGGGGCGGCCAGTAGACAGAGATGAGGTAGGCTGCTGGGGAATCCAGGGGATCTCCCCCTCCTGCCCCTGGTCTCCCAGAACATGCAGAGAAATGGAGCAAAGAAAGACAAGGTTGTCCTTGCAACTACCTCATTGGGGCAAGACCTACTGGGAAGAGTTATTGTCATCACCAGGCCTGCATTGTTTGGTTCCTTTGAATAAAGAGTTAATTTCACTGACAAGGGGTGTTTTATTACTGACCTGTTCCTGAGTCTGGTTCCTGATACCAGGGAAAGACCTTTTTTAAAACAACAGCAACATTTTAAAAAGCTAATAATAATAATAATAATAATAATAATAATAATAATAATAATAATAATAGTTGTTGTTGTTGTTAGCTGCCCTGAGCCCGGCTTCGGCTGGGGAGGGTGGGATATAAATAATATTATTATTATTATTATTATTATTATTATTATTATTATTATTATATTAATACCCCACCCATTTGGCTGAGTTTCCCCAGCCACCCTGGGAGGCTCCCAATCGAGTGTTAAAAACAATATAGCATTAAATATTAAAAACTTCCCTAAACAGGGCTTTTAAACTTTTAAACTTTTAAAATTTTGTTGATCTGTTTTCTTTGAACGCTGCTTTTATCAAGTCACTGCTTTTATTTTAAGATGCCTGTTATTTGATTATCTTAAAAATCATGTTATTGTGGGCTGTCCAGGTAATGCATTTTTGGAGCAGAGTATAATCCTAATGAATGAGGAAGAAAGGTTGGATAGAACAGCACAACCCTAGGCACCTCTACTCAGAAGTAAACACTGAATTCCACAGGACTTACTCCCAGGTAAGCAGGGTTAGGATTGCAGCATAAATCTTGGAAGCAAATGAAAAAAGTAGCTCATCCATCACTTTCCTTGTCTGCAATCAAAGTGCAGGTATCTATTGTGGAATTATACATTGTTTGATATGGAGTCTGAGAGGATCATTTAAGTACCCAATTAGCCTGTAAGAGCTCTGTCTGAGTCAGCTGTGGTGGAGAGTGTTTGCCTGTGTGTGTTTTAAACGTTTAATGCCTTTTCTCACTCTTCCTTTCTAATTGGTGTTTAATTAAAAGAATAAATAATAAAAAAGAAAAGCAGCTTGTCTCCTGGCCATCTGGGTTTAAATATTAAAGAACATGTTTTTTGCCTGGAAGGGAAAGATGCTGCTTCGTGCGGAGAGCTCTCTGTGTGTATAAGAAAGACTTTATACTGCATGGTTCCAGCTAAGCATGCAGCTCTGTACAAAAGTGTTCCAGTGCATGTGAATTACCAGGAAGAAACAGGTGTCAGCACTGAGCCTGCTGTACATCCTTAAGCTACGTTCAGCAAGTGTAACATAAGGATATTTACTTGACAGACAAGCAGCCTGACCTGATGATCTCTCTATAGGCGCTTTTGCAGATAAGGCTCATGAAGCATGATACAGAATGCCCCTCCCTCCCCTGGCTGTGGTTCTACAGGACCATAGAAAGTGGCAATATAATTTATCATCATCACCATCATCATCATGTATTTATTTGCTGATGCACTGCAGACAGATGACAACAACGATGATATTATCACAAGATGCTGAACAGAAATTGAAAATTTAGGCACTCCATTTTTGTTTTTAATAAACAAGCAAGTTCCTATCCCTCATGGCTACAGCAATATACAGTGGTACCTCTGGTTACGTACTTTATTCGTTCTGAAGGTCCATTCTTAACCTGAAACTGTTCTTAACCTGAAGCACCACTTTAGCTAATGGGGCCTCCTGCTGCTGCCATGCCGCCGGAGCACGATTTCTGTTCTCATCCTGAAGCAAAGTTCTTAACCTGAGGTACTATTTCTGGGTTAGGGGAGTCTGTAACCTGAAGAGTATGTAACCCGAAGTGTATGTAACCTGAGGTACCACTGTATTCGAAAGTGATTTGGGTGACATCTGCTGAATCTTCAGAAGCCAGTGGGTTGAGGGCCTTGTTTTGCTCCTTAATCCCATATCCTCCAACATTTCTCTGATGAAAATAGAGACATCCTAAATTCCTCCCATGAGTGGAATAATCAAGCAAAATAGCAAAAGAAATGAGGCAAGCTAAGATAAAAGGCCCATACTTCTGCGACTTGGATCATGTGTACAGTTTGCAGAATTGAGTTTTTACTTTGGAATGCCTTAGCACAATTTCTTCCCTTTTTGGGGTACAAACAGTCACACACAGCCCTGGATCTCACCCTGAGACTGTGGCAAATGAACAATTGGGTCCTGCCTTAGGATGAGCCCAGATTCCCCTGCAGTGCCACAGAAGCAAACTCCCTGTGTTTTGGGCTAATATTTACTGTATTTCCCCCCAATTTTTTTAAGTTTAAAATTGGGGGTCGTCTTATACACAGAATGTTGCAATTATTTATTTCTTAATTTTGGGCTCAAAAAATAGGGGCCATCTTATACAGTACATGGGGGCATCTTATACACGGAAAATACGGAATATCCCCTCCAGGATCAAAGGCACTATGCCTCTGCCTGCCGCTTCCTGAGCATCCTAGGCGGGAGAAGGCTATGGTGCTCATGTCCTGCTCACAAGCTTTCCAAAGGCACCTGGCTGCTCACTGTGGAAAAGAGGCCTTTGATTGAGCTGGCTCCTTCTGAGGTTCTTACCTGCATTTGAATTGCATGCCTTTCTTCCTGTACTTGTGTGTGTGCACAAGCACCTGTGCATCCCTCCCTCTCCTTTCACCATGGCTCTGAGCACATGGACCACTGCACTGTGTTGGGGGCAGCCAGCCCATTTGTTTGCCTAGGCCACGGAGGCGCTTCAAATCTCTCCACTGCGCCTCTGCCTCTAAGCTGATGACATATCCTTCAACCTTTCCTGCGGCTCAGCGAGGCGCAGCTGCTGCCTGAACCAAGGAAAATGTCAGCCCCCAGGAGGAGGAGAGGTTTAACTTAAAGTGAGCCCCGAGGAAGGGCCATCCCACAAGCCAGGGATTGCTTCCTTGCTGCTGCAGCATGTTATTTACATTTGCTCTTTCCAAAGCTGCCCAGCAAAGTCTCTCCACCTGCTCTCTCCACAACAGTAGACACATTGGGGTGAGCCTTCCCTTCCTCTGGCTGCATTGCAAACACAGTGCACGCATCAACACAAGAACTTGGCAAGAGTTGTTTTTCAAAAGGCTGGTGTCAGCCAGGGCTTAGCCCCATAACCTATTTCCATAGCCTCAGCTCTGCCTGGGAAGGAGGCATCGCCTCCTGAACAGGTTACAGAAAGGCAAATATGCAAAGGCTCCTCAGTGGAGACTCTCCAACTTCTGACTCCAAGCCTTGGGGTCTTGATACCTGTGGCCCTCCATGTGTTGTCGAGCTCCAGTTCCCATCATCTCTTGACCATTGGGCTTGATGGGAAGTAGAGCCTATCAATATCTGAAGGGCCAGAAGTTAACTACCTATGGTCTACACTGTCTGGCACAACTCTCCAGGGTTTCAGACCAGGGGTGGAGGAAGGAGGGTGTGGTGGGGGCTGACCATGCACCCGAGTGGCTATCCTGTGCCTGGGAGGGCACCCTCCACCCCTGCCCCCCTCAGGAGCATGCCCCGCCCCCCTCAGGACTCTCAGCCTCTAACTCATCTTCACCTGAAGATGCTGAACCTAGGACATTCTGTATGGGCTCTTCTACTGAGCTAGGGTCCTTAGTTGATTGCTATGGATTATTGTATTTGTATCTGGTGTGAATCACTTGGAGTTCAATAACTGAAGGAAAGGTGCATGTAAATAAACCTGACCTCATCTGACTGGGCATGATGGACTCAATCCTGCCAACGTTTTTCACTGGGTTCATCACACATTGTCAGGGACTGGCTGGATGAGGAAGAGTGGTAGAAGCTGCCCATCCAAGAACCCCTCAGGGAGGGCAAAGAAGAAGACAACTTAGATCCTGGATCCTGGTGTTGGGACACTAAAGAACATAGCTGTCAACTTTTCCCTTTTCTTGCGAGGAATCCTATTCGGAATAAGGGAATTTCCCTTTAAAAAAAGAGAAACGTTGACAGCTATGCTGAAGAGCAGTCTGCGGAAGGGACGAGCTGGGAGGTGCTAGAAGCAGGTGGTTTGCGTGATCAAGAGAGGTCAGGAGAAGGAGGCCCTTCCAGGACAGGGTTAGAGTTGAGAGTCACAGTGTGGCCACAGACTCAGACAGAGCGGAGTCAGAGATTGCTTTTGCAGCAAGACAGTCCCAGTCCAGCTGGATCTACACCCTGCTCTGATACACCACTCAAGGAGAGTCCTGCATGTTGCTGAGCAATGGCCCAGGTCTCTCCCTTGAAGCAGCTTCATCTACTTGGGAGGGGTCTAGAGTGAAAGTCCAGAGGGGGAAGGGTGGAGCTAGTGGTCAGTTTCAACAACTTCCTAGCTGGATTAAGGCAAACCAGGGGACTCTGCTTTGCTAATTGCATTTTGGGCCTTCTGTGTGTGTGTCTGCCCTGTGGTTGACCTGGCTCATTGACAGCTCCTTGACACACACCCACACCATAAGCCAGGACCTCTGCCATCTGCTGCCATCCATGCCCAAGTGACTGCTTGGGACACCAGCTATTGATGAGCACACATTTGATAGGCTATATGCAACGAACATCTACTCCATGGGTAGGCAAACTAAGGCCTGGGGGCCGGATCCGGCCCAATCACCTTCTAAATCCGGCCCGCGCATGGTCCAGGAATCAGCATGTTTTTACATGAGTAGAATGTGTTGTTTATTTTAAATGTATCTCTGGGTTATTTGTGGGGCATAGGAATTCGTTCATTTCCCCCCTGAAGCATATAGTCTTGCCCATCACAAGGTCTGAGGCACGGTGGACCGGCCCCCTGCTGAAAAAGTTTGCTGACCCCTGATCTACTCAAAGTAAAACCATGGTAATTAAGGAACTTAAGTCAGCCGTGTCTCTTAAGTACAATGGGTCTGTTCTGAGTATGGCTAGCATTGGACTCAGCCTATTGTCATTTCCACTTTGCTCTCAAAGCTATGGATAATGGGTTTGTTTGCATCTCTCCAGTTGTACTAGGTGCCTCCTGCCCACTGTGTTACCAAGGTGGTACAAATACCCAGCTTGTTAGAGGCTCATCTTGTATCAGCATTTTTCACAAAGCATCATGCTGCTTTTATATATATATATATATATATATATATATATATATATATATATATATATGCAGTCTATGGGGGGGGGATGAAATTGAGAGTGCTAACCACGAGTTTCACTTTCTCTGCCTCATTATACTTTGTCTCTATTTGAGGCTGCCTCTGTGTGGAGCTGCACGTCTGAATACCAAGCATGTTAATAGGTTAAAGTAAATCTAAAGTTACATTTGAAAGCCAAAAAGATGAAAGTAGATCACAGGCCAAAGATCAAACAATCTAGAACCACTTCTAAGCTTTTTACTGCTGGAGATTATTAGCATTTGAAAGTGAAGAGCATTAGTGAGGGGAGGGGAGGGAGGGGGGAGCGAAGTTGGAAGGAATTTCAGCTGTGGAGATAAAATGGAAATCAAATGACAGCGGAGAGAAGAGGGAATGCAGAAGGGGATTGGACTGATTCAAAAGGGGTGTGTATTTATATATGCAATATGTGTGTGAAGGGGGATGACTGGACTTATTTTTAGAAATCAAATAAATATTTTAGCTGATTGAATTAAAAATAAAGGGAAGTAAACTGAGCTGGAAATTCTTCAGGTTTTACCACTGTGTTTTCCCCAAATGTCTGATGATTGAAGTGCCTTTTTTCCTTGAGTTAGAAATTGGATGCACCTTTCAGTCTTACATTGCATAAAGCACCCTGTGATTTTGTGAGAGTGGCTGTCTGGGGCATGAAACATGTTTCTTGACCAGAAGCAAGCAAGCCTGGGGCAGTTACAGTCACTCACTAAGAGACACAATATTCTGCCTCCTCAGAAGGTAGGTGAGTCTGCTGCCTCCCTTTACGACAAAGCATTTGAATTACCCAGAAAGAGGGCAGTTATTCAACCTCACCGTAAGAAAATCTCTCCGGACCCAGAAAACTGTAGTAGCTCTATCGCCTAGCAGTCATATATCATCACTGTTCAGTTTTAGAAGGCTATTTGTTTGTTTGTTTGTTTGGAATATATCTATAAATCATTAAACATCACAATAATACCGAAGCAGTATAGAGCAACAATAAAAATAAAACAAGTAAAAACAGATAAAGCAATGCCCAAAACACACACGGATACAAAAAACCCACAGTCAACTCATCCTTCTGGGAAGGTCTGTAAAAATAAAAATGAAAAGATGCTTTTCCACCCAAAGAAATGTACAGTATACAGTGTCAGAGCCTGTTTTCTAATGTACACAATGTTTTAAATGTTTACAGTGGTACCTTGGGTTAAGTACTTAATTCGTTTGGGAGGTCCATTCCTAACCTGAAACTGTTCTTAACCTGAAGCACCACTTTAGCCAATGGGGCCTCCCACTGGAGCACGATTTCTGTTCTCATCCTGAAGCAAAGTTCTTAACCTGAGGTACTATCTCTGGGTTAGCAGAGTTTGTAACCTGAAGCGTCTGTAACCCGAGGTACCACTGTACAATGAAACACAGGGCGCTGCTTTCTACTGAGTCAGAACACTCGTTGACCTAGGTTAGCACTGTCTGCATTGAGTGGCAGCAAACCTCTAGGATTTCAGACAGAGGCCAATTGCCACCCTTACCTGGAGATGCCCAGGATTGAACCTGCGACCTTCTGCATGCAGAGTGAATGCTCTGCCACTGAGCTGCACAGCCCTTCCCTAACTTGAATAGGCAGCATGTTCCACAAGGCAGGTGTTGCTGCACCAAATGCTTGAGTCCAAGTCACCATGGAACAAGCCTCCGACACACGTAACACCACAAGGTGGGTCCCCATTGGTGACTGCAGTGAATAGACAGGAAGGCAGGGGTTGGCAAGGCTTACAGGCCATGGGCTGGATCACTCCCATGGAGATTGTCCGTGGGCCGGGCCAGCACAGCGCGACACCGTAAATCACGTCTGCACATGTCTGCGGTGCCAGAAATCACTTCTGCACATGCCCAGATGCCAGAAATCGCACCTGCACAGAAGCAATTTTCGGCATCTGGGCATGCGCAGAAGCAATTTCCGGTATCTGCGCATGTGCAAACGTGATTTCCGGCGCCGCTCGGCAAGTCCCTGCACTGGTTTAGCGCAGCACGCGCGGGACTCGTCGAGAGGGCGGCTTGGTTCAGGGGCTGCTTGTGGGCCGGTAAAACGGTCTTCGTGGGCCGGATCTGGCCCATGGGCTGCACGTTGCCGACCCCTGCAGTAAGGTGATCCCTTAGGTGTCCTGATCAAAAAAATTTAAGGGGTTATAAATCGTGGGACTTTCTGATTTCGAGAAATAGTGACATGAAAGAAGTTTACTTTATATATATATATGGCATAGAGAAATTGGATAGCGAAAATCTTTCTCCCTCCCATAAGACTAAAACTAACTCATGGACATCCAATGAAGCTCAATGCTGGAAGACTCAGGACAGATAAAAGAAAGTACCTATTCACACAGCCAATAGTTAAACTATGGAACAGGAGGCAGTGAAGCCATGAACTTGGATGCCTTTAAAAGAGAATAAGACAAATTCATGAAGGAGAGGGCTATTGAAGGCTACTAGCCATAATGGCTATGTTCTACTTCCACTGTCAGAGAAAGCATGCATATTAACACCTGTTGCTGTAGCAAGTGCTATTGCTCTCATGTCTTCCTTGTGGGTTTCACACAAGCATCTGCTTGGGCGCTGTGAGAACAAGATGCTGGGCTAGATAGGCAGTTGGCTTGATCTATCAGGATCTTCCTATGTTATGTTCCTATCAGGGATGACAGCAAACCCACTGGGATCGGCTGCTCTATGGAGTTCGGCAGGACACTGGGCTTGACATCACTGCCTGCAAGATGATTGGCAGTGACTTCAAGTCTGCTGGGATTAAGCTGCTTTGTGCAGTTCCCTGTGGGGAAGGAACCTGCTCAAAGCAGGGCTTGAAGTCAGTGCCCATCAGCTTGGCGGGGCTGGCATCTTCCTTTATAGCATGGCTGGCTACACCACAAAGGAAAAATGGGTCATCTGGTGTCATAGCGACATCAGGTGATTGACACATGAGCAGGGGGCTCCACCCAGCTGTCATAATCACTCACTGATCTAGCTTCCAGGTTCTCCTTATGCTATTGTGTTCCTGTCTGGTTGCCACTGTAGGAACAGGATACTGAACTAGCAGACAGACCCTTTGGTCTGGATCCTTCAGGTCTCTTCTTTTGCTTCAGTTGCCTGATCCTATCCCGCAGATTCCGCATTGAGCAAAGGACTGGATTGGATCGCCCTCCCGCAGGTCAGGGATGGGAAGCCTTTTGCGATGGGTGGGCCATATATTTATCTTTTCCTATCCCACGGGCCAACTTTGACAGGTGTGTGGAGTCACTAGCCTGTCAGTTATCCAGCATCCCTATTATTATTATTATTATTAAATTTATATACCGTCCTATACCCAGAGGTCTCAGGACAGTTCACAGAACAAAATGAAATATAAAACCACAAAATGTATCAAAAATAAAAACAACAAGATGGGTCTGGTTTTGCCAGCACATCGTCCTCAGGGAATGCACTAGTGAAGCAACACCAAGAAGGATTGAACAGTCTGCTCATCTGCTGAGCAGAGGGTCCTGTCCTGCTCTTTGCAGGGGTCTCCTTCACCAGTGCATTCCCTGCACCCAGCAGAATTGAACCTTGTCCCCCTGCACATCAGCTGACACCATCCAGTGACATCAGCTGATGCACACATGGCTGTAATTTTGGGGATCTGGTCTTGTGGGCCTATTGGACACCTGGTGGACCAAGAATGGCCTATGATCTGGAGAGGTTCCCTTCTCCTGCCCAAAGGCATTTCTTACTCTATGGATCTTTGTTCTTACAAATACTCTGGCCTGACAGGAGCCTTTAATTCATAGTTTCCAAGCAAATAGTCCTTATGAATTAGTGTTCTAGCGCATGGAACATCCCCAGTTCTTCCTTGTTGTATTATGAGCGATGAGATCCCTCTGCTGCTGCCCTGCCTAACACACACAGACACAGAGAGAGAGATGCACAGGGAGCCATGAAGTTTGGCCTGGCCCAGACATCTGCTTTGCATTCCAACATTTGGGTCCTCCCCAGGGGCTGGATGGTGTGAAGAGCAGCAAAGCCGTGGCTGGCAAAATAGGAGGCGAGCCCCCCACTGCTCTGTCAGTTTGCTGGGGCCCCCTGTAGCCTGTCTCCTTTAGAAGTGCTTGAACCTGACAAGGAAGCAGGCAGGAAACCTCCCTTTCGGCACAGCCGCTGCCTGGCCTCACCTCCGGCCTGGCAGAATGTCAAGCGATGGGGCCAAAAATAGCCATCAAAAGAGCACTCAGATAATTTGAGCTGACCAAATGAGAGGAAAGGGCATAAGCTGAGAAGCTTCTCTCTGTCTCTCCCCCTTCACTTTGGCCTTTTTTCTGCAGGGGGGCGGGGGGGGGGGAGGCATCTGTTTTTCTATCGGTTTGCTTCCCGCTGCCTGCCTTCTTAGAGTTGAATGGATTCTCCCCAGTGTGAAAGTCGGAAAAGAAAGTTTATAAGCCAGCTCAGTAAATGTTTTGGGTTTGTGATAAGCACAACTGGAGCTCCAGCTGTGATCTACACAGGTTTATGTCCCGCAGAAATATGGGATGTCTTTTTAAAGAGAGAGAAGCAGAATAGGTGAATTATAACTTTCTACACTTGAGAAACTCACAGGGTAGGGTGGCTGTGTGCCCTACCTTGCAGAGGACAGTCATCTGTTTGAAAAAGTCCTCTGTTTCTTTTGGTTTTTAATTAGTTTTCATTAAAGATTTTTTTGTGATTCAAGGCAAGCTAATAAGCAATGAAAAGTACATATGGTGTCTCCACTTTTTAGTTCAAATTGATCCAAATAATCCCCAGAAGAGAGACTTGGGGTGGGTGTTGAAGTTGCCTTTTGACAATCAGCACCTGGACAGCAGACTGAATTCACTTGGTCACAGCCTACTGTGGTGAGATGTATTTCTATTTAAATTAGATTAATTATTTCTAAATTTCCACCTATACAAATGAGGAAACATATCCCAATTGTGTCCTGTTTTGTCCCCTGCTTTTGGGGATCCAGAAGGAGTCAGCTGATCTCAGCATGGTGGCCAGGGGTAGGGGTAGGGGAGCTGCCCGTCTGTGGACAGCCCAACCTGGAGCACTGAGGGGTTGTTATTTTTAAGCTTTTTTCCTATGTGTCCTGACAGCATCCAGGAAAGGAACATTTCTCATTTTAAAAAAGAACAACTCAGTAGGAGCTGGTGACTCTCAAATATAGTTGTGTCCCAGATTCCATCCGTCTTTAGATTGAGAAGTTGCAGGCAGGGAACAGTTACACACACACACACACACACACACCACGCTCCATTTTATCTAGTTGTTTTCTTCAGAATACCAGTTGAGGGGGGGCATAACCCTCTCCCCACTCCACCCTGCTTCATTGCTCAGTCTTTACAGGCTACAATTTTTGAGTGTGGAATTACATGTAACAGGTTCATTTATGACCAGCATTTGCCAGCCTGGTGCCCTGCAGATGTCTGGGACCACAAACGTGCATCACCTTCAGCCAACATCTAGAGAGCACCAGGTTGGCAAAGCCTGTTTAAATACAGAAAGACAGTTTTGCATTTGTTTGGCTGAAACCAGTCTTCAGTTCCAGGTAAGCAGTCCCTAGCCACCAGTCTTTCATGAAGTGCATTACATTTTTGTCTTCCTCGCTGGGTTCAAATTTGCTGTGTTAACTTATCCTTTGTCAGTCTATCCCACAGTTATTTATTTTATTTTTGTTATCTCCAGTCTCTTTCTGTCAGTGGCTCAACACATTCCCACTTCTGCGCTGTCAGGAGATTATGGATTAGTTTCTTAGAGAAGCAGCTTGTGCCCCCATCACTGAAACACTCAAAGAGCATTATCTGTGGGTAAAGGTGTAACTCTCACATTGTAATTTTGCCTATGACCATTCCACCAGAGCCAGCCCTTTCAACAGTCGCCATCTGGCATATTTTAGGCAATCAATTCCCCACACATGGACACCTTCAGGTGGGTTTTCAAGATCACTGTCACCCACAATCATATTATGAAATAATTCCATTCCAGCCACTGTAGTTGGAAGCACAGTCAGATGCTTAAAGGAGTACCATGAATCAAGAGTGGTCAACTGACTTCAACCTGGGGCATGGCCAGTATCTTATCAGCCAGGTTTCTTGAGCTTCCAGCCAGCTTTTTTGTTTGTGTTATGTTACTAGCAATTAATTCCTCTTCTGCTAGCCTGCTGCATGAAAGTCCTTGTCACCTGTGGCTACGAGGCTAGTGCTTAAATGTAAGGCTGCTTTAAACCTTGCTGGAAGTCTGTCTGCTTCTCTGAAATGTCCCTGTGAACTCTTGGTGCTTGAATCAGGAATGTCAATGGTCTTCTGTTGGGACGAGACCAAATGAGCTACCTGGGATTGGTTGTACTCATCCCTCAGGGCTCCCTTAAGAATAATAATGAGAAGATGGCTGTGCAACATCAACACTCATGATTGTGGATAGTGTGAAGCTTCCAGATAGATCTGGTTATAACTACTAGGAACCTGATCAGCTCACCTTGCTTGGACTACATGCACTTTGGTCTCCCAAGTTCTCTCAGTCTTCAGCTCAAGTGTAGCTCTCCATAGCCTCTTCCCAGTTCTCTGGTATCCTCCTCCTGAAACCTACAAATGATGGGGAGAGGCACACAACAGGGTCGACTTGGGGTTCTTTTGTGTTTTTATTATACCCTCCCTCTCATCTCCCTCCATTCATAGATCTGCTTGTATAACCTCCTAGTTTTCTGTGTTTTTCCATCTCTACCCCACACCCACTGGAAATGGTAATACAGATGAGACTGTCTGGCCTCCCAGCCTCCCCGCTTTCCCTTCCTCCTGCCTGCTTCACTTGGATGTCAGCTGCAGCTTGGAGGAGACTAATTGGCTGGCGGAGGGAGCCCTCACTGCAGATGAAAGGCTATAAATAAATATTTTGAGATTAAACATCTTTATTAGAAAACATCAATGCTTTCTATGAGCAGCTTTTGCCTCCTGGTTGCTTGCTTCCCAGGCCACTCAGCTGTGTGTGTGTGTGTGTGTGTGTGTGTGTGTGTGTGTGTGTCTTCCTCCACCCAGAGAAATGGGGAAATTGCACAAAGCTACAAATGCAAATGCTGCTTTCTTACAGCTACTCTCTGACACATGAAAATTAAACCTTACTGCACATGAATCAAAAGAACAGCCTGGGGATGGGGTGGGCTTCCACTGGATAATTTAAAATGCCTCTTGCCACACACCAGGCAACACTGTCCACTAGGTCACAACATCCCTGAGGGTAGAGTTTGCTCCCCACCCCTCAAACTGGACCAACACACTTTACGTTGTTTATTTATTTAGAAGCATTCTTAGGTCACTTCCACACTATATGTTTAAATATTCTGTTGGAAGCCACCCAGAGTAACTGGGACAACACAGTCAGATTGACTGCATATAAATAATCGAAGAAGCAATGATTCTTCAACATCAACTTTGTTGGACTGGTCTTCCAAAGCAACTACTCTATTCTGAACTTAATAATGGAAAGCGTGATGCTGGTGGTCAACAAAAGAGGTTTAAAGATGCTTTCGACACATATCATAAAACATGTAGTATAAACACCGACAACTGGGAAACAATGGCCTGCGAGCGCTCCAATTGGAGAATAGCCTTTACCAAAGGAGTCATAGACTTTGAAGATACTTGAACTCAGGACGAAAGGGAGAAACATGCTAAGAGGAAGGTGGACTTGGCAAACCCTCACTGTGTTCAACTCCTGCCTGGAAACTTAAGTCCCCACTGTGGAAGGATGTGTGGACCCAGAACTGGCCTCCACAGTCACTTATGGACTCACTGTTAAAACCATGTTAATGGAAGACAATCTTACTTGGCTACGAGGGATCGCCAAAGAAGAAGAAGATATAAATAATAAAATGATGATGATGGTGATGATGATGATGATGATGATGATGATGATGATGGAGGAGGAGGAGGAGGAGGATAAAATCTTCACACTGATTTCATGAGCCAAATCTACGCCAAAGGCTTGTGTGACATTGACCTCTGCACACAGAGGCATTTCTTTTGGAAAAGGTCTCTCTGCCTAACCCCAGTGGCTGATCAAACCTAGAGCAAGAAAGTCTCAACTACCACCTTATTATTTAGCTCTCAGCAGCACAAAGCAAGCTTGGTAGGCAAATCTCGGCTGACAATTTAATTGATAAGTTTGCCAAAATGAAGGTAGAGAAGAAGTTGTTCAAGTCAGCTACCTGTTTAAGTATTAGATGACTCATGAATCATTGCAATAAAGGACGTTTGAATTATGCAAACATTTGATAATTTCTGCTCTTAATTTTAGTGATCACAAATAATGTTTATAGCTACTATGACGATCAGTAATTTCCTGAGTTTCTAAGATACTCTGTGTACATTCCATTAAAGTAGGCTAGATAATGTAGATAAACTCATTAACAAGCATGAATGCTGAGTCACCAGATACCTGTGACAGCACTGCTGGGAGAAGTCACAGAAGTTTTTTTTAAAAAAAAAAAACTTTATTTTGGGTAGGGCTGACACAGGGCATTTTGGCACCTGCAGTGAACCACAAAATGGTGGGGGAGAGCTGCCAGTGTTAAGTGAAGATCTACAAGGGAAGGACTCAAATCAATCTTATCTGATGGTTGAAGAGGGAATCAAACACCATTGCAGGTTGGAAAAGGGCCCACTCTGAATCACACCAGGTGGGTGCAGAGCTCAGGAAACCTTCCAGTTATTATTATTATTATTATTATTATTATTATTATTATTATTATTATTATTATTATTATTATTCCAGCAGGTACTTTAATTAAAGTCCAATTTTATAGTTATCACCAATTTTTACACTTTCTGTATTCTATTTCTTATACATGACTTGGAGACTGTTGTAACTAAGTGGTATAGAAATTGTTTTTTTAAAAATAACTAACTGGGGTGCTACTACCAAAAAGGCCTTCTCCTGGTGGTAGGCAAACTCATTATAAAGGAAGGACTTCATAGCCCAGCAGTGCTAGAGTCTCTTTGAGCACAATAGGGCAGACCAGGTCAGATAATACCCCCTTGACCTCTGTAAAAGTTTCCTTCACCTGTGCCTCCCTCCTCCCCATTTCTCAGTGCTCTTCCAACAGCAGCCCGATGAAGAATAGTAGATAAGCTGTATGTCTTTTTAATGGAATGTGGCACATCTATTCCAACTCATCTGGGCTTGCAAGTCAAATTACAGACCATGAAAATAATAAAAGAAATGATGTAAGCAATGTTTCTGGGAGAGGTCTAAGCCAGGATAACATGTGCTACAATTTTAATGTGCGTCATGGCATTTCCGTGAGAAGTAGAAAAGGCCACTCCAATGTCCCCTTGCTACCACCCAGCCCCCTTTGGGGGGGATCAACTGTACTGATCTTCCTCAAGCCCCTACTCCTAAACATGATGTGTTCTTGCAGCCTATTTTTCTCTCCTGCCAGTAGTTTAGGAAGAGGAGAGGGGACATCTCTATGCAATTGCTTTCCAGGATGATTCAGTCTCAACTGTGCTGCCCATAAAATATACTCACCTAATAGTCTCCCAGGACTTGTTTGTCCTTGGCTGTTGACTATAACTCCAGAGAGAGAGAGAGAGAGAGAGAGAGAGAGAGAGAGAGAGAGAGAGAGAGATGGCCAGCATCTGTGTTCTGGCATCTTTTGTGACTGTGATTTGATTCCCCACTTTCAGGCTGCACTACAAGCTTCAACAAGGGCAGGTGAGTTTCATCATTCCAAATATCACCTCACCCTTTCATTTTGCATGGAGTTATTACTTGGATACACAAGGAGCGGGTGATGGCAGCAGGATTCAGGGGTGGAGAGGAAATTAGCGTTTCTGTGTGAACCCATCTGATCCAAAGAGATGTGTGACCCAAAATGTAGCTATCCTTTGAAACCTGTGCTTCTTTGAAATTTGCAGTGCAGATCTCCAGCCATATTTGCACACCACAAAAACAGTATTGCAGAAAGTGTGCGTACAAATGCATATATTGGGGGGGGGGATTAGTGTTATGTGTAAATTAGGAGAAATTACTGCATGGGAGGTAGGTAGCTGGTCAATTCCCCATATTGTTGTAAGAAAAAAAAATTTCTAGGGCAACCTTCCCCAACCTAGTGGCCTCCAGGTGTTTTGCACTACAACTCCTATTGATAGGACTGTAGTGCAAAATCTCTGGAGTGAAATATATTAGGGGAAAGTGTGCAGGTGACCTGGGATAGCTCAGTTGGTAGAGCATGAGACTCTTAATCTCAGGGTCGTGGGTTCAGACCCCACATTGGGCAAAAGATTCCTGCATTGCATGGGGTTGGACTAGATGACCCTTGTAAACAATAGCATACAAAAATGCATTCTGTTAAGGGGAAATACTTGCAAAAATACACACATTAGGCAAAATTTCCCACCAAAATGTGTATAGTAAGGGAAATGTGCACCAAATGCTGGAGGGTTTACATGAAGACTTTTAAAAAAAGCTTCTCATACTGATGCAAAAATGTGGCAAATTAAACTTAACCCCAGAAAAATGAGAAAGTGAGACAAACCAAAATGGGCCACCTTGGGATTTCTGCAGCTGGACTCAAGCAAACATGAGGGAATGTAACAGAAATGTGACCGACATGAAAAATTGAGTCCAGCCTACAAATCCTAACTTGAAATCCTTGCAAATGTAAGGAGCTGTCTTGAGTAAGAATGCCAGCCAGAGGAGGAGGGCTTCAGAGACAGGGAAGCTAGCTGGAATGTGCCTGCCCTAGAAAGCACTCCCAGGAGCAACAATTCTCATCACTACTGGCCTGATTCTTTGAGTCTGCCTCTTAAAGAGTCTAGCCATGCAAATCTGGGTTCGTTGCAAGCCATGGAGGTCAGGTTCTGTGGGTGTCATTAAGGTATGTGGCCCTCTGGTGGGTCTCATACATGTAGAAGAGGGTTTGGTTGCCCACATGGGCTCCCTCAAGTTTCTCCTCATTCCCTTTTTGGGATCAGGTGCTTGGCGAGAGCATCTGCTCAGTTGAGGTTACTTGTAGCTTCTGAGGGGTACTGGCAGAGAGCTCACAAATGCTTGTTTTCTCTCCATCCTGTTACCACCACCATTCCTTTCTGCTTGGTCAAGATCGCCTTTAAAGGACCCAGTTAAGAGTCTGGGGTTTGGGTTGTAAAAGTTGGTAGTCAAGTTGTTTTTGGTTTAGAGGCTCTCCTGCACAGGAGGGCCAAAATTTCATCCTAGCAATTAAGGGGAGATTAAAACTTAGCCAAGGCTCTATTCACCTTCTGACTGGCTAAAAGCTTGGGAAGAAAATACAGTCGTACCTCGGAAGTTGAACGGAATTGGTTCCGGAAGTCTGTTCAACTTCCAAAACTTTTGGAAACCAAGGCACAGCTTCTGATTGACTGCAGGAAGCTCCTGCAGCCAATCAGAAGCCACGTTGGACATCGGGTTCCAAAGAATGTTCACAAACTGGAACATTCAATTCCTGGTTTGCGGCATTCGGGAGCCAAAATGTTCAACTCACAAGGCGTTCATCAACCAAGGTACGACTGTATTGCATATAAGTCGAGTCATGTCAAACATAACAATTAGCCAGAAAGTTGTGAAGTTGAAATCTTGCAGGAGAGAGAAAGGGCTTCATGAGAGCTGGAACACTGGAAAGCGGTAGGCAGAACAGATGGATATTGGAGCATAAAGGAGCCAGGAGAAAACCACAAAGTGATCTGGAAGCTGAACTGAAGAATGCAAACTTGTAAGTATTGTCTCACTTAGGGAAACAGCCTAGAATATAAATGTAGCTAGATTCATATTTTCTTTCTCTCTCTTCTTTTACTCTCATGGGTAACTCAAACTACAAAATCATTTCCCCTGAAAAATCATTCCCTCAAAACATATTTCACTTGTTGCCTTACTAAAACCTTAAGTGCAAGCATATTTTGCTTGGGATAAAAATAGTCTGAAGTCTTGTTAGTTACCTCCACATCTAAGTGCCATGCCACTCTGCCTAATAATATAGGGAGGAAGTTGAGTCAGTTCCAATCCAAAAGGCTGTTTAGTGGAGGCAACCAAAGAGAAAGAGATTTACTTGCTGGCAGCGGAGAAGTCAACATAAGCAGGGGTTGGTTTGGAGAGTTGCTTTCCTGCCTCTTTTCCCTTTCACAGCGCAGGTTACAGCTTATGCCAACGCACCCACAAAGGGTCCTCCAGTTCCGACAGTTAACGCTCTATCTGAAGGAGAGAAAGGAATGCCTGTTAGCAGAGGCTCTGTGCTGGTTGGGATGTTCAGCAAACCTTCCTCCATCTGGACTGTGTCATCCACCTTGAACCTGCAGCTTTGTATTTTTTTTTTTAAAAAGATTTTTATTAAAGTTTTACAAGAAAAGAAAAATAGAAATTCACAAAATAAAAACCATAAATTACAGAAAAAGAAACACACAAAAAAGAAAAAAAGGAAAAAAATACAGAAAGAAAAGCACAACTAATTAAAAAAAATTACATTTAAACAAAGAAAAAATAAAACCATTCCATTTTTCCAATAGCCTCAATTTCATATGCTTATGTTCTTGACCTCCTCGCGCCTTCCCCTTTTTGTATTCCCATTCAAATATTTAATTCAGCAAATTCTTACCCTTTGTCAAATGTTTAAACTTTGTACCATAACATATACTATATCCCTATTTTTCAACCAATTTATCAATACCTTTTTTGCACAATCTTAATAACTTTTATCACTAATTACCACTTATTACCCATCCAAGCACATTTTTAACACTCATTGATTTTATAGTATTTCTGAAGATAATCTTTGAATTTCTTCCAGTCTTCTTCCACCAACTCTTCTCCCAGGTCTCGGATTCTGTCAGTCATTTCCGCCAATTCCATATAGTCTATCAGCTTCATCTGCCATTCTTCCAGGGTGGGTAGCTCTTGTGTCTTCCAATACTTTGCGATGAGAATTCTTGCTGCTGTTGTTGCGTACATAAAGAAATTTCTATCTTTCTTTGGCACCAATTGGCCCACCATGCCCAAGAGAAAGGCCTCTGGCTTCTTAAGGAATGTATATCTGAAGATTTTTTTCATTTCGTTATATATCATCTCCCAGAAAGCCTTAATCTTTGGGCATGTCCACCAAAGGTGAAAGAATGTTCCTTCACTTTCTTTACACTTCCAACATTTATTGTCAGGCAAATGGTAGATTTTTGCAAGCTTGACTGGTGTCATGTACCACCTGTATATCATTTTCATAATATTCTCTCTTAAGGCATTACATGCCGTAAATCTCATACCAGTGGTCCACAACCGTTCCCAGTCAGCAAACATGATGTTATGACCAACATCTTGTGCCCATTTAATCATAGCAGATTTAACTGTTTCATCCTGCGTATTCCATTTTAGCAGCAAGTTATACATTCTTGAAAGTATTTTAGTTTTGGGTTCTAACAACTCAGTTTCCAATTTTGATTTTTCCACCTGGAAACCTATTTTTTTATCCATGTTATAGGCTTCTCTTATTTGAAAATAGTGCAACCAATCTCGCACCTTATCTTTTAATTTCTCAAAACTCTGCAATTTCAATTTATCCCCTTCTTGTTCCAGTATTTCCCAATATTTCGGCCATTTGGCCTCCATATTGGACTTTTTAAGTGCCTTTGCCTCCATTGGTGACAACCACCTTGGAGTTTTGTTCTCCAATAAGTCTTTATATCTTGACCAGACATTAAACAATGCTTTCCTGACAATATGGTTTTTAAATGCTTTATGAGCTTTGACCTTGTCGTACCACAGATATGCATGCCACCCAAAGACATTATTAAAACCTTCTAAATCCAAAATGTCAGTGTTTTCAAGAAGCAGCCATTCTTTCAGCCAGCAAAATGCGGCCGATTCATAATAGAGTTTCAGGTCTGGCAGGGCGAAGCCACCTCTTTCTCTTACATCGGTTAGTATTTTAAATTTTATTCTAGGCTTCTTGCCCTGCCAGACAAATCTAGAAATATCCTTCTGCCACTTCTTGAAACAGTCCATCTTGTCCACAATTTGCAAAGATTGAAACAAAAATAACATCCTTGGCAATACATTCATCTTTATAGCCGCAATTCTTCCCAACAAGGAAAGCTTCAAGTTTGACCATATCTCTAAATCTTTCTTCACTTCTAGCCAACATTTCTCATAATTATCTTTAAACAAGTTTAAATTCTTAGCAGTCATATTAACCCCCAAGTATTTAACCTTCTTTACTATTGTTAGGCCTGTCTCCTTCTGAAACCTGTCTTTCTCAATCGGTGTTAAATTTTTCTCAAGAACTTTTGTTTTAGATTTATTCAGCTTAAAACCAGCCATCTGCCCAAATTCTTGGATCACTTCCAAAACTCTTTTCGAACTAGATTCTGGCTCCTGTAATGTTAAAACTAAGTCATCTGCAAAAGCTTTCAATTTATATTGCTTAGCTCCGACCTGAATGCCTTTTATCGAACGGTCCCTTCTAATCATGTTCAATAATACCTCCAGGACTGTGATAAATAACAATGGGGAAATTGGGCAGCCTTGTCGTGTACCTTTCTCTATCTTAAATCCCTCTGTCACCATATTATTCACAATTAATTTAGCCTTTTGTTCTGAGTAAATTGCACTTATACCATTTTCAAACCCTTGACCCACCCCCATCCCCTGAAGATTTTTCTTCATAAAACTCCAAGAGATGTTGTCAAAGGCTTTCTCCGCATCTATAAAGATTAAAACTGCTTTGGTGTTTATATTCACTTGCAACTTCTCCAAGATGTTGATTATGTTCCTTGTATTGTCCGACAAGTGTCTACCCGGGAGAAAGCCCGCTTGGTCCTTATGAATCTCTTCCAGTAGTACTTTCTTTAATCTATTTGCCAAAATGTCCGCAAATATTTTGTAATCCACATTAAGAAGGGATATGGGGCGGTAGTTCTTAAGTTGCGTCTTTTCAGACTCAGTTTTTGGTATAAGTGTAATATAAGCTTCCTGCCACGACTCCGGCGCCTTTTTCCCCTCTAGTATCTCATTGCATACCTCCATTAGTGGTCGAATTAACCAATCTTTCAAAACTCTATAGTATTTGGAGGTTAAGCCGTCTGGTCCTGGAGATTTGCCCAACTGCATGTTCCGAATGGCACCCTCCACTTCCTGTTCTGTAATTTTGTCACTCAACATTATCCTCTTTTCTTGAGAGATTTTTTGTAATCCGTTTTTCCTCAGAAATTGGTCTAATTCGACCTCTTTCTGTGGCCCTTGTGTATAAAGTTGTTTGAAAAATCTCTGGAAGCAGTTTCTAATTTCCAATGGGTTCTGTATAATCTTTCCATTTACTTCCAAATTTGTTATGGTGTTTAGTTTCTGTCTTTTCTTCATCTGCCATGCAAGCAGTTTCCCACATTTGTTAGCCGATTCAAAAGACTTTTGTCTCATCTGTTTGATTTTCCATTCCACTTCCTGATTTATCATTCTCATATATTGTACTTGATATAACTTAATTTCTCTCAGAATCTCTTGGGATTTTGGTTTCGCTCTTAATCTTTTCTCTCCTTCTTTTATTTTTTCCAAAATTTTATCTTTTTTCTCATTTTGAGTCCTCTTCTTTATTGCATTCTGTTGAATCAAAAACCCTCGCATGACCGCTTTGCTTGCGTCCCAAACTGTTCTTTTTTCCACCGTAGTGTTTAAATTTATCTCAAAGTAGTCTCTCAATGTTTTTTGGGCCTTCTTAATCACCTCCTGGTTTCTAAACAGGGCGTCATTCATCCTCCATCTGAAGGAGCCGATTGGCATTAGTTTCATCTCCATCTTTATTGCATTGTGGTCGGAGCAAGTTTTGGGGCAGATTTCCACTTTTCGAATCTTGGGTGCCAGTCCTCTAGTTATCCATATTTGATCAATTCTTGTCCATGTCATATTGGCTTCAGAGAAGAATGTTCCCTCTCTTCCGAGGGGGTTCTTAGTTCTCCAAGTGTCAATCAAGTCCATATTGTCAGTCAATTCAAAGAAAGTTTTAGGTAGTCTTCCATCTTTAGTTACCACCTGTCTTTGTGACTTGTCCATGTTAGTAGATACCACTCCATTCATATCTCCCATCAAAATGATGTTATAGTCCATATAGTCCAACAATGTCTCATGCAATTTCTTAAAAAATTCAGATTTCCCCTCATTTGGTGCATATACTCCTAAAATCAAATATTTTTCACCTTGTAGTTGAATCTCAATTGCAATATACCTTCCTTGTTCATCTTTAAAAACAAATTTCGGTGATAGGCTCTCTTTAGCATATATAACAACTCCTCTCTTTTTGACTTTGTCCGATGAAATAAATTCTTGACCCAGTCTTTTATTAATGAGAACTTTCCTGTGGAGCCTTACCACATGAGTTTCCTGCAAACAAATTAGATCCAATTGGTCCTTTTTCAATATATGAAATACTTTCCTCCTCTTCTCCGGCGAGTTAAAACCGTGAATGTTCCAGCTTAATAATTGCAGAGACATGGTGTATTTATTTTAATTTCCTCCAGCCGCTCCCAAGAGCTCGTCAAGTTCTTGCGGTGGTATCTTCTTTTTTGATTTGTCAAATTCCAAAGGTGGTGGTGCTATGCCAGCTCCTGGTCTCAAGGCTTTTGGCAGATCTGTCGCTTCCTTTTGTAGATCTTCTTCAAAATCTCTCAGAAATTTTTCCTTATCTTCCACTGATCTGATTCTGAACTTTTTCCCCTTAAATGTAAAGGACAGTCCCTGGGGGAACTCCCATCTGAAAACAATAGTATTCTTTCTCAACAAGGCCACCAAGTCTCCGTAATTAGTTCTCAAATCCAAAAGGTGTTTCGGAATATCTTTAAAAATCTCCGCTCTGGTCTCATTAATCTCTAGGGTCTTCTGGAAGTGAGCACTCAATATTTTGTCTCGTTCCTCTTTCGATCGGAGGGTCACCAAACAGTCTCTCACCCTGTTTTTCCTCCCTCCTCTTCCAAGTCTGAAGGCGCTCACTATCTTAAAATCTTTATCCAACTCCAAGTTCCAGAATTTCTGAAATTCCTGTGAAAGATAGTCATTCAAATTATCTCTCTCAAGTTCTGGCACTGCCCTGATCCTCAGGTTCGTCTGTCTCTCTCTCAATTCAACCATAGACAATAAGGCCTGGTGGTCCCCAATCTGTTTACGTATTGGTTTGATTTCTTCCTCCACAGCCACCGCTTTTTCTTTTGCCTCCTCGGCTATTTTCCTAGTAGTCGCAGATTCCTCCAACAGTTTTTCTATAGCTTTAGTATTTGAATTAATACTGGCTGTGTTCCCTTTAATTTCAGCTGACTGATCTGAGACCTGTTTACTTAGGCCTTCCAATTTTTCGTAAATTTTATTCAACACAGATGTAAATTCCCCTTCTGAGGCCATTCCTTTTGGCTCAATTTGCCCTGGGTCTTCCTCCTGAGTCACAGGGAGGCCAGGCACAGATGCCCTACGTTGCTGGGAGATTGAAGTAGATTGTTGGACTTTGACCTTGGATCTTGTTGCTCTTTGTTCAGTCATTCCCCTTTATCTTCAGTCAAGGTCAATTCCCACAGGCAAGCCTTGTAGTGGAAAGTCCCCAAAGTTAGCAGTGGAAAATTCCTCCAGTCAGGTATTAACTTCAATAGTCCTCTAGGGGGATACAGTGGCTGCCATAAAATTCTCAATAGCCAGGCAAACAAATCTTTTTGTAGCTTTCCGTATCCCCTCTTTAATTGAAACTAAGTATTCAGATCAGTAAAACTCAGAAATGTATCTTCTTGCAGAGTTAGATCAAATATTTACTGTATCCACAGTCAATGCAAGCTCAAGTGTAGCAAACCTCATTAATCTGACAGACCGTTCCCATGAGAGTTCAAGTAAAAAGTCTTTTTAAGTTCCCAGAAGATCCCCAGAAGAAATACAGTCACTTTCTCAACTTCCCCTGCAGGGGAGTTCTCTCTTTTGGTGCTTAGAGTTAAAGTTGAACGATCCACATTAAAGTAATAGCACAGAAAGGTCTTTGCTTTGATCTTTTACAAAGCGGAAAGGCGGACTTCCTGTTTACACCTTTCCGCTTCGGAGCCCAAATTCAGTCCTTTTTGTTCTCAAATCCAAATTTCTTAAGTCCCCCTACTCACGGGTGTTCTCTTTTAGAGCCGAATTTCACAGGAAAAAGGTCAGCGCTCTCCGGCAACAGCTACGCGGCTTCGCTCTGTAGACGCAGCAATCGACCCGTAGCACCGCGCCGCTCCCGCTGCACACCGGAACCCCTTTCGGGGCTCCCTCGCAAAAACGGGGGGCGCAAAAGGTGCCTGCTGGGTCCCACGCTCGCAGGCTCTTTCTGCCTGCGATTTCAGATCGGGTCCCCGCTTCGCCGTAGCGGAACAGACCCACTTTCTACAGGGCTTCTCCTCCTACTCAGAAGGAGACCGCCATTGCCGTTGGCGCCGCCTCCGGAAGTTCGAACCTGCAGCTTTGTAGACTAGCTGAGCTATGTAGACATCCCTGCAGGGCAGCCAGCTGACATCATTGCAAGTGGATCTGCCACCTTGAAATGCATAGCACACTGCAAAAGGGGGAGGCCGTGAACCTGCTCCTCTGTGCAGGGAGGAATGGAGCTGGGAGAGGCAAGCCCAACAACTGCCCGGCTGGGCATGCAGTAACATGCCAGCCCAGGCTTAACTGAGACCCTCTATTCCTTCCCGTGGGGCATCCTGCAGCTCCACCATCTGCTAAACCCACTGTGGCATTTGCCCTCCTAGGTATGTGACATCATACTGGGTTCATAAGGAAAGGGTTAACTAATTGTAAAATGACTAACCAATGGGAACCCAAGGGGAGGAGTTAGAGTTAGGGTGGTTGAGAAGTCAGTCTGGAGTTAGAGAAGAGACAGAGAGGATAAGTCTGTGGGTTGGGCTAGTCTGGTGTGAGAGAGTGAGAGAATTTGTTAAGAGGAGTCAGTCAAATAGTTGAGATAATCAGTCAGAAGGTATTAGGAAGGTATAGGCCGGTAAAGAAACTAAAGATAAGAAACTGACAGGAATATTATCTGAGAAACCATAAACTTGTTAATGTTTATAAAATAAACTTGTTTATTTGGTTCAATTTTAACAACTGTCTGGACTCAGTGTTTTACCCGAGAGTAACGGGTTGGTGGCAGCGGGGAAGCGAGCACAGTGGTGGCACAGGGATCAATAGACCGTTAAATGTCCGGGGACCCTGTGTGATCACCACACCCATGGAGGGAGCTCACCACTGCTCCAAGTGAGGAAAGGGGCTGCCTGCTGAATGCCCCAGGACAGGAGCAGAAGACCTTCAGTTCCTGTGGGTACCTTGCTATGCCCTTGTGTTCCTAGCTAGGTCAGCATGGGAAAGCAGTGCATTTGTACATCTTCACTAAGGTAAGTCCCCTCTCCCTCCCAAACCCTGCCCTCCACGTGCCAAGTTTCAAGGTTGTGCCATCGCCCAACTGCCTTCTGTTACAGCTTTTTCACCTTCCCAGTTACAGAGGAGTCCATATTTTACATACCTGATATAAAGCTATTGGGAGAGCATATTATGAGAGACAAACACACACACACATACACACCAAGCAAACTGGAGGCAATCAATGCCCCCGGGGTCCGATTTGCACCCAGGGAGGAAAAGAACATGACATGCTGCCCTTTTCCAAATTGTTCCTCTTAGTAGAAGACATTGGAAGCAAGCTTCGGCACACAGGAGAGAGGTGGGGATTGGGGACGTCTGTCAAGGGGTTTCGCAAGTGCACAACTGTCTGTGTTTGTTCAGCCATGTGGAAGGCAGCAGTAGAGAGAACCCACCGATGGTGCATGGCAGGGGAAGCAGAGCTTTGAAAAGCACGGGCAGGTTTGTGTGTGCTTTTCCTCCCCTCCTCCCCTTTCAACCTTCAATTCAGAAAAGGCCCTCAGTGCCTGTTTGAGGAGGATGTGGTTTCTGGAGGTATAAAATGAAAACATGAAAACAAAGCCCCAGTGAAATGTCTGGACAGGAAAGAGAGACTTGGGGAGCTGCCGATGGCTGGCAAAGCGAGTCTTCAAGTGAACACCATCATTTTGAGATGTTGCCAGAGCTCTCCGCCTCACCACCAAGCGCAGCACTCCAATGGCCCTCTGTGGCTGACTGCTGGCACCACCAAGTGGGCTGGTCTGATCTGTTCCATCAGCCTCTGTTGCCACAGGCCAAGCCGGCCCAACCGCCAGCTTGGTTGCAGATGGGGCTGAAGAGTTTCATCCTTGGCTTCCTCTGTGCTTCGGCTGAAGGGATGAGAGCTGCCTTAGGCCTTCACATCAGAAGGTTCCGCGACTTCACAATATAAAATGCTAATGCCATGCAGTTCCTAATCCTGGCATTTCCAAAATCCTGTGGTTCCAGATAATGCGTTGCTTTATTACTTTGAATTTCCAATTATGTCATAATTGGTTCTTGAGTTTGGTGAATGCTATACTTTTTTGTGTGCTATCAAGGTGGGATCTCTTTCAAGGTGGCTCCCCAAATCAACACAGACTGTGGAAACTTCACACTGGACTTCAAGCATCTGGCATTGTGTGCCTCCCCATTCTTCCTCCAGACTCTGGGTCCTTGGTTTCCAAATGAGATGCAAAAGCTGCTCTCATCAGAAAAGAGATTTGGGGAGCCATGTCATCAGCTGGTGTTGGTCCACTGTGCTTCATTAAGTCCAGGGTCAACGTAGCGGTCTACCAGGAAATTTTGGAGCACTTCATGCTTCCTTCCGCAGACGAGCTTTATGGGGATGCTGATTTCTTTTTCCAGCAGAACTTTGTCACCTGCCCACACTGCCAAAAGTACCAAAACCTGGTTCAGTGCCCATAGGATTACTGTGCTTGATTTGCCAGCAAACTTGCCTGACCTGAACCCCATAGAGAATCTATGGGGCATTGCCAAGAGACAGATGAGAGACATGAGACCGAGCAATGCAGAAGAGCTGGAGGCTGCTATTGAAGCTTCCTGGTCTTCCATAACACCTCAGCAGTGCCACAGGCTGATAGCATCCATGCCACGCCGCACTGAGGCAGTAATTGATGCAAAAGGGGCCCAAACCAAGTACTGAGTACACATGCATGCTTCTACTTCTCAGAGGTCCAATATTGCTCTATTTGCAGTCCTTGTTTTGCTGATTTCATTTAATATTCTAATTTTCTGAGATTGTTAATTTGGGGTTTTCATCAGCTGTACGCCATAAACATCACAATTATAACAAATAAAGGCTTGACATATCTCGCTTTGCATGTCATGAGTCTATCTCATATATTAGTTTCACCTTTTCAGTTGAATTACTGAAATAAATGAACTTTTCCACAATATTCTAATTTTCCGAGTTTCACCTGTATAGACTTTAGCACACCATCCTCCCACCACCACTATAGTGGTCAGTCTCACTGAAATAAAATTTAGGATTTCTCCTTGTCTTCCTTTCCACTCCATCTGAAAAGACAGCATATGAAGGTGTTGCCCCCGCCTCTTATTGAAGCTGGGACCTTCTGCATGCCAAGCAAGTGCTCTGCTGCTGAGCTTTCGGCCCTCCTACAACAGCTGCCCAACCACAGAAGACTCCTTTATCCAGGGAATGAGTCCACTTGCACCGCAATTTCAAGCAGCAGGCGCCGAAAAAGTAAACGAGGCAGTGTGGGTGTGAAAAACGCAGCATGCCCTGACTATTACATGCAGCCGTTGTCGTAATAAACAGTGAAGCTGATGGTTCCCAGAGGGACTTGCTAATGTAGGAGATTGATTTACTCCAGTGTAACCCCCCACAGGCACTGAATGCTGCTCCAACTCAACTTCCCATAAAATCAATCCCTGCTTTTCACCACTTTTGACAGGGCCTTCTAATATTAATCCTCTTGCCTTGTCAGTCAGCCCAACTAACAAAGGCTCTAATGATCTTTAACTAGGCATAATAAATACTACATGGAGCAAGGGAGGATTCCAGGGCTGTCTCTGCTGCCAAGGAAGTGTTTGTAATATGGTTTGCGGAAAAAGAAAGGAAGGAACAAAGAGAGAGAGAGAGAGAGAGAGAGAGAGAGAGAGAGAAAGAGAATTCGGTTTTCATTGTTTTGAAGACAATGAATTTGAAGCCTGCAAATAGGCTGTCCTTTGACCATATCAGGGTCCACTCCTGACATATAACAGCATCCGCTCCAACATTTCTCTAATGAAAATAAGGACATCCTATTCCGTTATTATTAATTATCATTATTATTATTCACCTCCCAGCTGACTGGTTTGCCCCAGTAACTCTGGGCAGCTTCCAACATATATAAACACAGAAGAAAACATTAAAACATTAATGTGTTTTAAAATATTATATTTCAAAACATTAAAACATGAACATAAAAAACCTTCCCTAATCAGGGCCACTTTCAGGTCTCTCCTAAAGATTACATAGTTACTTATCTCCTTGGCTCAGTGGTCGTATAACTCCATACCCTCCAACATTCCTCCAATGAAAATAGGTACATCTTAAGGAAAAGCGGGACATTCTGGGATCAAATCAGAAACCCAGATGAGTTCTGCAAATCTGGGACTGTCCCTAGAAAATAGGAACACTTGGAGGGTCTGTAACAGAATAATCTAAGTAGAAATGTTCAAATGAGCCTCTAAGGAGCCCCCAGCTTCTACCTCCTCAACAATGATTAATCACATATAAAGGGCAATGCCTTACTGGCACAAGCACTGGGTCGACAGCCCTAATTATGTGCTAGGCTGGGGTACAACAGATGCCAGTTGTTAAGACTATCCACAAAATCTTTGTTGGCACAGCTGGTGTCCAACAGTTGGGCAAAGCAGTGTGAAACATTGCTGTCAAACTTTAATATGTTCCTAGAACATGTAGAAAGCAGTTGATCTTGAACTAGCTAAGAAGCTGATCAAAGACACTGTATCAAAAGGACCTACAACTGGAAAAGGGGGTTATTCATAATATCCCTCCCCCCCCCCCCCAGTGGTACTGCTTTACAAAGAACGATCAATCCCACAATCTTATTTTTTATGAGTTAACATCCCCCCCACTGCAAAAAAACCACACAAAAACCCCTTTATGTTTCTTGGCTTTCAAATGATGTCTGGACCCTAATTGGATGGCAGGTATACTAAGGGAAAAGGGTGTTTGTGTGTAAAGCCTCAATTAAATCAATGCTTTTGTAGTTAGGAGGAAGTCTACTGCATTTTGCATTGTACAGTGCATAAAGCTTCTAGAAGCAGATTTTATTGGGGATCTATAATAGACACATGGACAAGTTTGATTGCGATATCTTCAGCTACAACAGAACAAATATACAAGGCTGCAGATTTTGCAGAAAGTGCTTGAAAGATTAGATAGAAATGTGTCCTTACAACACCGGTACTAGGAATGGATAAATCTGTCAGTTTTGGTTTTTCTCGGTCTTAAGTTCTGCTTTTCACATTTTCACATCAGTTTGCAATATATATATTTTTCCCCAGTCTGCAGGAAAATCCACCTGCATCTTCATGTGCATTACTCAGAACAGATGCACACTTCTATGCAAATTGCCTAACATATGCATTTTGTGAACAATTCCCCCTAGCACGTTGCATTTTTTTACATTATTCTCACTAACAGGAGCAGTTTTGGGGGCACTTTCCTCTACGGTACACATTTTCATGCACGTTATTGATCGCAGAACTGCATCACAAAATTGGGGAAAGTGGAAATCTCAAAGGATAGCTGTGTTTCGCACATTTACATCTCAGTTCACATACTGGTTCAGCAAGTGCAAATTAAGTAGGTTTGCACTGAAGTTCAAACTGGATAAATTCTCCCCAGTCCCTAAACCCAGTTAGGGGACCTTTTGTTAAAAGAAATTGCTGCAATTCTGCAGGTGACAGTGGAGTGCAACTCCATGTCCTGTAATTAAACTCTGATTGTATGTGGGTTGTTGTTATTGTTGATACATGACTGAATACCTCTACGGAGATCTCTTTTTTTCCAAAGAAACCATGGAGACAATTTACATTACACCAGTTACTAGGATTACCTGTTGCTGCTAGTAATCCATCGAGCCTATATGTTATATTGATATGTTGTCTTGTGATACTTGTTTTCGCAATGACCTTTGATTGTTTAAATGTTCCAGCTTCACATCTGATGTTTGCTCAGCTCAGTTGTATTTATTTATATGGGAAGTAGCCACAGGGAAAGCCTGCGTCTTACACCAGAAGCCTGCACATATTTGCTGAGTTCAGTGGGGCTTGCCCCCAGAAAAAAAATGAACTACCTGCCTGTGAAGTGAGTCAGTTGTATCATCTATGGAACCACACGAAAGCCACCTTTGGAACGCCAAGCATTGAAAGTGAACTGGAAACGGAATGGTGTCTAGAACAGCTAGTGACTGCAGAAGACCTTCTCACTGGGAGTCCTCAGCTCACCTGCCTGTCGGCTGTCCAGTCCCGGATTACCAATAGGCAGTGTAGGCACTATGGGCCCCATGATAACGGATCAAAATAATATTGATTTGATCGTGAAAGAATTTGAATTTGGAAGAGAAACCCCCATTGACTCAGAAACCTACATCATTGTGAGGGCCCTCCCGAGATTTTGACTACCATTGGGGCCTTCACAGGGTTTAATCTGGCTCTCCCGCTGTCCCACACATACCAAAACTACATGAAAAGGTACCTGAAAGATTGTCTCACCCTTTATATGCCTAATTAATCACTGCACTCTCTAGGTAAGGGTCTCCTGCAGTTACCATCTTATCAGGTGGTCCATTCAGCACAATATAGGAACTGGACCTGTTGTGTGGTGGCCCCTACCCTTCAGAATTCCCTCCCCTTAAATATTAGACAGTTTCCTTCTCTGTTGAAAGGTTTTGGGTTTTTTATTATTATTCTTTCAGGCATTTCAAAATTTAAACACTGGTTTGCTGGAAATATCCCACTCATCTGTTTTTTATTGATTTTTATTGCAATTGATTTATTGCATATTTTCATTGTGTTGCTGTTTCTTGGAGTTGTTACTGGAATGTTTTAAAGCTGAACCCAGTTAGTTTTGCCACAGCCTAATGATGATATCAGCTTGTGGTAACACTGAGGCACACTTTTTTCACTGGTGTTACCAGTGTTGTGCAATGCCCTCCCTGCTGAAATACGGGAGTCCCCATGTGGGTTGCCATTCCACTGGTTCCTGAAGACACACATTCCTCTGAACTGACTTTATTGTTTTAACTGGTTTATAATTGTCCTGTTGCTTAATTGCTCATTTTATTGTTACATTTCAATTAAGGATGTTTTACTGCCCAATGGAATTGCTATTGCATATAGATTTTATAGTTGCAAATTGCTTAGAATCCATTTTGGCATATAAGCAGCATACAAATTAATATAGTAATTTTTTTTAAAAAAATATTGTAATAATACTAATACATTATTATGCTTCCCCCCCCCCCCTCCAAGTTTGTTTGGTAGGAGAACTGCATCACAAAATTCAGGAAAGTGTGAATTACAAAGGCTTTTAGCTTTCATAGTGGTTTGAGATGTGTGAATTAGGTAGATTCACATACAAACAGAACTGAGGTTTGTTTGTTTTTGTCCGCTCCTACTCCCAGGTAAATGTGCACAGGATTGTAGCCAAAGGCTCCTGTAGATCTGGCTTCTGGTTTTACCCCTCCATCGAGCTGGTATGCCCTTCTCCCTCTTTTCAAGGACAGGGCAGCAAAGCACCCTAGTGGGAGATTGACCCTGGTCATTCCGAGAGGCGAAGCTTTAGGTATGGGAACCAGAGAGGCACTGAACAAAATCTCCTAGCACTTTTCAAAGGAGACCAATGGAAGGAGGTCAGCAGCCCTCCGTGCCTGTTAATCATTGATGCATCACATCTAATCCATCAGTTAATTTTTTTATTAACAAGGACCAGCAGATGCGGCACATCAGCCCCATATATCCCCCCCCCCCGAATACCCTCTAAAAGGTGGTTGTTGTTGCTGCTGCTGTCAGGCTGGTAAGTGCCTTTTTCTCCTTGTCTCTAAAGCAGCTTAAGTGCCACGTGTGGCACTGCTGACAGGCCAGGGCTGCAGAAACGGCACATCTTTTATTGAGCAAGGGAGTTAATGGGCATGTAAAACACATACAACTTGTCAGCATGTTCGCCTGTGCTGCTGCTGCTGCTGCTGCCACCTGTAGCTGATGAGAATTGGACAGCTTCCCTCTGCATCCACACACACACCTGTTCCACCCTTGCCCTTCCTGGGGCTTTTGCAGTTGTGGTTCTGGTTGCTTTCTGTGGCTTCTGTCAGCACAGAAGATAGTGGAGGAGTTGCTGCTGCTGCCGGCCACCTCTGTCCCTGCTGACTCAGCATTTGCTTTTGCTCAGTGTGCACAAGCCCAAAATGGGGAGGGGGAAACTAGAAGCAAGCAGCGCAGAAATGGCTGCGCAAGAGCCAGCGCTTTTGAGTTCACCCTAATGTTGAGACACGCCAATGCATCCGGAAACAAAGCCAAAGAAAATGAGAGTTGTGCAAGTAGTAATCATATGGAAATGATCAAGGAATGAGTTAAAGGATCTGATTCTTTTGGCTTAATTATGCGAGAGCTGGGAACGCACATAATTACTCAAAATTATTATTGGGCAAACATCATCAGGAAACCTCTGGGCTCCTCCTGCATACGGATCCCTTCACATCCTCCGCCAGGCAGGAAGGGCCTGGGTGGGTATCCCACTCAATGTGGTGCCATAAACAAGCCTAATGGTTTGCTCTCCGTCTCCCTCTCTGCAGAGCTCATAATTATATATTTTGCTACTTTGCTTGGAAAAGGGATTAGGCACACCAGCTGTTTGGAGTGATGGCGGGGCTGCTTTCTGACGCATCTGGAGTGGCTCCAAACGTATTATCCGTATTCCCCACTCCGGTGGTGCAGGAGTGTGGTCAGGAACAGGCCTGCCTTGGTGTGCTGGTGCATGGGGATCAACTTGGGGTTTACAGGCCAGGTGCAAAGTGTTTTTGTCCGAACCGCTTGCAGCTGTCTGTGCTCATCCATCAGGAATCAGATAATCTGCACTAGGCTGGTTTTGAGCACAGGTGGGGTTGGCAGGTGAGGTTTTGTTTTGAAATTCTTGACAGCTCTCTATTATGCCAGGAATAGAAAAGAGCAGCAGGCGGAAGAAGGCAAACGCTTGTTCGGCTGATGCAGAGAAGGCACAGCTCCGTGTATCACTTAAAGGCCGTGCCGCATAAGTGACCAAAGGGAGGAGTTAACAAGGAGATCGTTCTGAAATGCCCTCAAGCTCCTCCATCGTTCAAAAGGAGATCCAATCGAACTAAACTAAGTTGGTCTTATATCCCACTGAAAACTGTGACAGTTCCATTCCAGCTGAGATGAGGTAGGTCAACCTCAGCTGTGTTGCCCAGCTGTCTTGCCTGACATGAGGCTGGTCAAATGGAAAGATGGGTGGCAGGGCTCCTGCACCTTGAATAGTAAGCTGCCCAACTTCCCTCTTCTACACAATTATTAAAAGTCCAGGAGCCCACCTACAGAGCATCTTCCTTAATGTCTTTCGACTACCAAGACAAGAGACCCTTTTATGTCCCTGTGTTTAACATCTGAGTATCCTGTATTCTATGCCGAATGGTGAGATTTTCTCTGCCGCAATTTCTAGGCCTATGCTTTATTGAATATGCTTGCGTTACTGTGAGCTTTCTTAATCATTGGTCTCTTCTTTTTTTAAAAAAAATACTAAGCACCTGGAAGTATCACGAAAGGCAGGCTTATAAAAGGAGTGTCTGCTGGTTTAATCTGTACCCAGAAGAATAAGGTTAATTGGGGTGATTTGGGGAAGACTCTCACATTCCCAAATTGGAATGTGCTGTTGACCAAGGTGTGCCATGGTGGGTGAGCGAGTAGCTCAATTTTTTCCAGAAAGCTGAATGAGCAAACTCCCCTCCCTTTCTGAGAAATGAAACCAAGCTGACAGGTGAACTGCCCCAAACTTGAGAGAGGGGAGGGCAGAAAAGAGAGAGGAGAGGATTGCGGGGGAGGGGGAGAGAGAGGTCTTTCATTTTGTCGGACACCTCTAACTTTTAATCACAGCAAATCACAGTCATTATTCTCCTATGGGCTTTGGGTCAACAGGGCTGAAGCAGTGGAGCCAGACTGTTGGGGTGGTCAGTTTCTTTCCTAATCGTTATTTTTCTAAGAAACAAATTAAAATCAAAGCTCCCGCCTCTCTTTTTCCTTCCGTGGAGGGTACTTCCAGGAAGGGGTAGAGGGAGTTGTTGTTTAAGTTGAAAAACCTGTCTACAAATATATTTGGCTAGCCAGGATCCGGCTGTCTCCCCTAAGGTGGGCAGCAGGAGGAGCAGAAGTCTTCCCTGCACAGAACAAGTGCAACTGAGTGCAGCCCAGCACTTCTTCCTAAATTCTCTCTTCCATATCTGACCAGATATTCCTCTAAGGGAACAAGCCAAGCATGGGGGTCAGGGGGAGTTTAAGCTTCACAGAAACTTACTGCTTTGGAGAAAGCTGCCTGGAAGAGGGCTGTCGCCCACCCTGCAGCCAACTCTCTGTAAGCCACTCATCCATCAAGCTTCCACTCTCAAGCTCCCCCAGTCCTCTGGCGCTTCTCCCATATTCCGCTCCAGTCCAGACCAGGAGCCATCCTTTGAATAAGCTCCTGAGGACAGCCATTAATGAAACAGTACTTATCTCTCCTGGCTCTCAAAACCTGGGTGGGTGGTGCCGCATAATGGAACTTTTAGCTCAAATAGCAATGACTTTGACCGTGCAAAATTATACCCTCTTCTATCCAAATGAACTAGGTAATGCCTTGCATTAGTGTAAAATCCTCCATCAAACCATGAAGGCTGTCATTAAAAACGTTCAAGGCTCAAAATTAGGAGTGTGTGAAAAGGGAAAGGGTGACGCGGGGGAGGAGGTGGAGAGCTGGTTTAGAGTCGCTGGTTGTCAGTCTCCTTTGCCTCTTCGCAACCGAAGTCACCCTTTTGCAGCTGCTCGGAGGAAATGCAAAGTGAGCCACACAAAAGGGGTTTTGTGTATCTTCTGGGAGGTGGGGGCGGCAAGGTGAAACGAATTGCTCCTAGCCTCGTCTTGCTTCTTTTTCAGGTATTCAGAGGCAAGGAAAGATCTTGAGGGACATAATCTCATTTGAACGCCAAAGTAAAAGCCAGGCTTTCCAATGTGCAGATTAACTAGCGACTCCCACGAAGTCAAAGATTAGCCTGAAGACACAGATTAGATCACCAGATTAACTAGCAAGCAGCAGGTTTTTTGAATAATTCAGATGGCATAGAGGAGAAACTATATGGGGAGCTTCCTTCAGATGTACAGATTCTGTTTTAGAGGGAAGGTGGAATACAAGGGTTAGGGCATCTTGACCTAAACTATATTGTACCTTAAGGATGCAAGGGGACCTGTCAGGGTGCAGTCACACTGATAAACCCTGGCAGATGCGTTCTACCCCACCCCCATCCACCAGAGGAAGTGATGCTTCTTGGGTACCAGTTGCAGTCAGGATGGGCTCCCTATATGCATCAGGTTGGCCATTGTGAGAACGGTATGCCTTTGAGCTGATCCACCAGGGCTATTCTTCTATTCTTACATTTTTTGAAACGTATTTCCTCTCCACCAAAGCCCTTGTTTTAGAAAGCAGACAACCATCTGGCAACCAGCGGTGTAGCATGGGTTGTCAGCACCCGGGGCAAGGCAAGTAATTTGCGCCCCCTAACCCGGGGCAAGGCAAGTAATTTGTGCCCCCTAACCCCTAACCTGCTGCCGCTGCCAGCTTCTTCTTGCTGCTGCCTGGGCTGGGGTATTTACGGTAAGGTAGCCACGGCGGCGGCGGCGGGTCCGTGTCAGGTGATCTGAGGCGAGTTGCCGCTGGCGCTGCCGCCCAAACGACGCCGCTTGCCCGGAGGAGGAGGAGGGCAGAGAGGCGAGGAAAATGCAACATGGCCCAGCAGCTGCAGCAGCATTGGTGGCGGCGGGGCTGTGAGGAGGGGCTGCCTGGCGCGCCCTCCGCGGCCCTGACGCGCGGGGACCGCGGCGAGCGCTGAGAGCCGCTGCTTGCCGGACGCCTTCAGCCCGGACACGCGCACAGCTCGTCGGTTCCGCGAGACATGGGGCTCTGCTACAGCCTGCACCCGAGGCTCTTCGGCGACTCCGAAGGCGGCGAGCGCCCCCCCAGATGTTGCGCCCGGTGTGGCTGGCCCCCCCTGCACCCCCCACGCTACGCCACTGCTGGCAACAGGATATCACAAGGCTGAAGCTGGTTGATAATTCACACTGTTGCCATCTTCCATATACAAACACACCCTGCAAACATTTGCTACCTTCCACCAGGCCCACAGCCCTGCATCCACCAGCTTTGATACATCTCCGTTTCAAGTAGTGCCCATTCCACCTTTTTATCCCAAGATCATACAATCATAGGATTCTAGAGTTGGAAGGGACCCTGAGGATCATTGAATCCAGGGGTCAGTGAGCTTTTTCAGCAGGGGGCCGGTCCACTGTCCCTCAGACCTTGTGGGGGCCAGACCATATTTGGGGGGGGGGAATTCCTATGCCCCACAAATAACCCAGAGATGCATTTTACATTCTACTCATGTAAAAACACACTGATTCCCAGACCGCCCGTGGGCCGGATTTAGAAGGCAATTTCCTCAAATTTTATGAGAAATTGTACAAAAAGGAAGAAGAAGATTCAAAACAAATAGAAAAATATCTAGAAGACTGCAGCGGAAAAACTATTACAGAGGAAGAAAGATTACAATTAAACAAACCTATAAAAATAGAAGAGATCCAGAACGCGATAAGAAAAATGAAATTAGGGAAGGCCCCGGGACCGGATGGACTGTCTGCAAAATACTATAAAGTATTAGAAGATCAACTAACGCCAGTGCTATGTGATACTATGAATAAAATATTAGCGGGAGGAAAGATACCAGAGGCCCATATCACGATGATCCCCAAACCGGACACGGATAAATTAAACATTAAAAATTATAGGCCTATATCATTACTAAATAATGACTACAAAATCTTTGCAGAGGTAATGGCAAATAGACTTAAAAAGGGTTTAGTAAATCTAATTCACAAAGATCAAGCAGGATTCCTCCCAAACAGGTTTCTTAAAGATAATGTAAGGCATACTATAAACATTATTGAATATTTGGAGTGCAAGAACGAGATACCTGCGGCGCTGATTTTTATTGACGCGGAAAAGGCATTCGATAATGTCTCATGGTCGTTCCTATTAAAAAGTATGGAAAAAGCAGGGATAGAGGGCGAATTCATGAAAGGAATAAAGGCAGTATATTCGAGTCAGTTCGCCAAATTGATTATAAATAACAACTTAACAAATCCATTTAGAATAGAAAAAGGAACAAGACAGGGATGCCCTCTTTCCCCGCTTTTGTTTATTATAGTATTAGAGGTCATCGCGAGTAAAATAAGAGCAACACCAGAGATTCGAGGGATTAAAGTAGGAACGAAAGAATATAAATTAAAAGCTTACGCAGACGATTTGATGCTATCCATAGAAGAGCCGCAAAAAAGTGTTAGCAAGGCGCTGGAAATATTAGAAGAATATGGTAAACTATCCGGTTTCAAATTGAATAAACTAAAGACAAAAATGATGACTAAGAATCTGGGAAAGGACGAAAGAGAAAAATTAGAGAAACAAAATGGAATCAAGGTGGCTAAGAAAATAAAATATCTGGGAATCTGGCTAACTACAAAAAATATAAATTTAATTCAAGATAACTACCTGACAACATGGAAGGAAATTAAAAAAGATCTAGATATATGGAATAGAGTTAAGCTTTCATGGATGGGAAGGATGGCGGCAATAAAAATGAACGTACTTCCAAAAATGTTGTTCTTGTTCCAAAGTATACCAGTGATCAAAGGCTCCAAAATGTTCAAGGATTGGCAGAAAACCCTTTCGAAGTTTATATGGCAAGGGAAAAGACCGAGAATTAGATTTAAATTGCTTACAGATCGAAAAGAAAGAGGGGGATTCTCGGTCCCAAATTTGAAATTATACTTCGAGGCCGCCTGCCTTTGTTGGATCAAAGAGTGGATAACTTTGGAAAATACTGACTTATTAGACCTAGAAGGATTCAACAATAGGTTCGGCTGGCATGCCTACTTATGGTCAAATAAAGAAAAGGTACATAAGGGGTTTTCAAGCCACATCATTAGAGGACCACTATATGAAGTTTGGGAGAAAAATAAAAAACTCCTAGAATGGAAAACACCTTGGTGGTTGTCCCCAATGGACATTTTAATAATTAAGAAAACAAATATGGAAGGGAAAAGATTAACGTACGAAGACCTACTAATAAGATCAGAAAGCGGCTGGAAATTAAGAACATATGAGGACTTGAAAGAAAAATTAACAGGCTGGCTACAATATCATCAAATAAACGCAATGTGGATGGAAGATAAAAAAGTAGGGATAAGTGAAAAAAAATCCAAATTTCAGATAGAAATAATTGAAGGTAAAACCAAATTATTATCTAGAATGTATGATATACTATTGGAATGGGACACCAAAGACGAAGAAATAAAGGAGGTTATGACAAAATGGTCAATGGATTTGGGATACAATATAGATTATGAAAAATGGTCGAGATTGTGGAATAATGGAATAAAATTTACGGCAAGTGTTACCCTTAGAGAAAATCTGGAGAAGATGATATATAGGTGGTATATCACACCAGCAAAATTAGGAAAAATGTATAAAACAGGAAATAAGGCCTGCTGGAAGTGCAAAATCAAAGAAGGCAATTTCTACCATATGTGGTGGACTTGCGAGGAAATGAAGAAATTCTGGGACTCGATTTATAATGAGTTAAAAAAAATATTTAAATATACTTTTCCTAAAAGACCAGAGGCCTTTTTACTAGGTATAATTGGGGATGAAATTAAAAGGGAAGATAGGATCTTATTCCAGTATTCGACAACAGCGGCCAGAATATTAATTGCACAGAATTGGAAAAGTACAAATATACCAACAGTTAGAGAATGGCAAACAAGACTATTCGAATATGTTGAATTAGCAAAAATGACGCAAAAAATTAGAAACCAAAAAAATACAAAGTTTATTAGTGATTGGAATAAATTTATGGTATACATTGAAGGAAACCATAGAAACCTAAAAACTATAGCAGGTCTGTTATAAAACTTATGATGTGCAAATCGTTAACAAATACTAGCTGCAGAAAATGGAAAATTTTATCAAGAAGTCCGAAATCGGGAGGGAAGGAGGTCAATAGGGGAGTAGAAGAAAGACATAAATATCTAATTATATAAAATCTTAATTAATAAGAGATAGAACTATACAGAGATTGCTGCTTTTTGGTGTTAGATGCGGATATTTTTTCTTTTCTTGTCTTCTTGTTCCCCTTGTTTCTTTTTAAAATTGTCGTCTTGTCTTTTGTGTTTTTTGTTTTTTGTTTTTCTTTCTTTTTATGCTGTAACTGAAACTTAATAAAAAGAACTTAAAAAAAAAAAAAGAAGAAGGCAATTGGGCTGGATCTGGCCCCTGGGCCTTAGTTTGCCCACCCACGATCTAGTCCAATCACTTGCAATGAACTACCCCAAACAGGGATCGAACTTGCAACCTTGGTGTTACTAGCACTACACTCTTACCAACTGAGCTATCCAGTGGGATAATGGGAGATTGAACTGCCTCTTGTAAGCAGGGCCGTCCCAAGCATACCCAGCGCCGTGGTGCAAAGCTCCCTCCGACATCTCCCCCCCCCATTTCCCAGAGTTTTTTTTAGGGAGGACGGCACTGCCAGCAGGGCTGGAGGTGGGCAGCGGCTGGAGGGCAGTGGCTGGAGGGCAGCTCCTCTGGCAGGGAAGAGGCTGAGGCTGGACACGGCTCAGCTGGCTGCTTTGTGCCGCGGTGGCCATGGAAGATGGAGGCTCCAGGCGTGGCGCTGCTTTGGCGCAGCATGGCGGAGGTGGGCAAGGGTGAGGGCGGTAAGCTGATGCCAGGGGGTGCCGCGTCCAGCCTCCGCCTCTTCCCTGGCCCCCTCCAGAACTTAGCGCCCCATGCCACTAGCCTCTATGGGTAAGACGCCCCTGCTTGTAAGGTCTCTGCTACTATGAGTTTTGTATTGTTAACCCCAGTTTTGTCTATGTGCGATTTTTATATCCTCCTTTTCTTCCATCATGGTACTCAGTGGCAGTGCGTTGCTAATTCCTTGCTTACCTCCATTTCAGAAGCTACCCATACCTAGACCTCCCTACCTTCAGTTACACTTCTACATTGTCCACATCCAGACCAGCTCTGGACTTCCAACATGGAATAAGAGGGGTTGGCTGAGATGTCCCACAACCTCTCCTCCAGTTCTCAGATTCTCTGCTTTCTGATCAATACCACTCTGTGTAGCACCCTGCTTGTGGTTAACGCTTAGCTGGAATGAAATATTCAACGCAGCAATAGAGAAATTAAAATAATAATTTATTTGTCAGACAAATAAATGTGAGGCACAGTGGTATATGGTTACCAAGCTCTGGCCTGGCCTCCTGTCATTATGGCCAGCACTTATATTCCCTCAGCTCAGCCCCCTTGCTCCTCCTTTGGCTGCCTCTGTCCAATCAGCCTGGTTAAAATTCCTATTGGCTGTTCGCTAGAACCAATCATAAAAGATACACCCATTTCCTATTACCTTTTATGGGAGACAAAGAGCTATATTTCCTTCTATTTATAATTGGCAAACAGCCATTAACCTCTACAAGGCACCTTAATTACCAGATAACCTTTTGCCCTAGACTAGGCGCCTTAACTAACATTTCATCTTTTGCCCTATTGCCCTATTCACTCCAAAGCAGATCTTTTGTTCATCTTCCCACACATTATCAATGAAAGATCTCCTTCTTTGGAGGTCATTAAGCAGAGACTTGACAACCATATGTCAGGAGTGCTCCGATGGCGTCTCTCTGTCTGGCAGGGGTCCGGACCCAATGGCCCTCATGGTCTATTCCAACTCTTCTATGATTCTATGATTCTATGATTTCTTACTTTCTAAATCCTTTGCATAATTACATTTAAGCCAATATATTTCATACATATATAGATTTTTAGAAGCAAAGACCTTTTCTTAAGTAAAAAAGGAACTTTATAAAAGCTAGGTTCTCTAAGTTTTCTAAATTCCCTGAAGCTTCAAAGCAGTTCCAGAGAGAGAGAGAGGCCTCTTCCCTAGCCAGCTCTGTTTGTATTAGCTCTTGCTTTTTTAACCTTAGGAAGATGTGGCTCAAGTTTAATGGGAGGCACAGTAATTAATTACTATTTTTGCAACCTTGATTGTATTCTATAATTTGTATGGTCAGTGTGACCTTTTGTTCCCAGGCTTTAATTTCCTTTTACAACCCTGAGACACTGCTATAGATCAGGGGGGCCCTTGATCAAGAAGATAAACAGCTGCCAGAGTATGGTTTCTGCCTGGCATGAGAGATACAAACATTTACAAATATATATTTCTTTAAGGTCATTTTTAGAATACAGGAATCTGATCAAAATATAAGCCTTGATTAAAAATGCAGGCTATGATCAGATGCCTCATTCCCCCCTTTCAAGCTCAAGGACCTTCCCAAGTGTCCTTGATAGCTTGACCTTCATCATATTCCTGAGGTAAAGCTCTGTATAGGGCCATGATATGAGGTAGAGTTTCATTTGAAATCATCTTGCTAATTGTACTTCTAAAACATGAAATGATACATGGCACCATACACAAAACCATTACTACTACCGTCAAGAAAAACAAGCAAGACAATAGTATCCCTTTGAGTCCTGCGACATTTGGTAACCAGTTGGTGAGCCATCCCATATCCCATCCTTCCCATGTTTGTACTGGGACATGTGCTATATTCTCCATCTTTGTGGCCAACACACGGATCGCCTCACCATTATCAGAAATGTTAAAGCAACAGGCATTCCCTGTCAAGTTCAAGACTCCACATAGGCCTCCCTGCCTGGCAAGTACATAATCCATTCCCATTTTCAGCTGCAAAATGGCGGCTCTACTTTCATCCAACTGTTGTGCAATAAGTCTCAAACTCTGGGCCGTTGCATTGGTTACAAGTTCCACTACTGCTTGCAATCGAATTATTCTGTTTAGATTATAAATAGGATCTCGAGCCCCTTGTATGAGCTCATCAGGATTCCAGGAGGCAGGTTCATAATAGGCTATAATGCGCTCTGGTGGCCAATCATCAGTATCGCTCCAACTTTGGGTACTTCCTCCTGCTATATGAGAAATATCAGCGTTTCTTCGTGTACGCTTGGCCGAACTAGTGGGCATAATCCACATTGGTGGTAATACCCATCCCAGGAAACAAGTCCCACTCCATTTGGAAGGGAGTTTCTTGTATGCCCATTCTCCACATATCCACCACAACCATCGGGTCTGAGGTCTTTGGTACGTGGAGTGCATAAGGCGAAATATCAAAAGGGGCATAGAGCTCACAGTGCAGTATGTTAGATTGCCTTTTTCTGTCATAGTTATGTTCCACACCATTTTCCATGCATGAATAAAAGGAGGTGCACAGGGCAAGGTATTCCGAGTTCGATAGGTAGTACCGTTTGCCCAGGTTTGACTATTCTTAATATAATCCCAAGTATAGTGGCAATGAGAAGAGCCTATCATGGTAGAATCAGCTGCCTCTGATGATTTATGTACACAGAATTCCCCTTGTACAGGTATAACTCGTATTGGTTTAGTTGAGTTCCATCCGGGGAAATTCTGTACTTCTGTTTGGTGTGGCATTTCGCTTACCATACCAATGGCATTTAATGGTATTGGTAATAAGGGCATACCTCCCTCTGAATCATCTGGCCCAAGAGAGCAAACAAGGCAATTGGTCCTATTTGTAACATTGGCTACCATCTCAGCTAAGCCTACCCACATATTGTGGTTTTGACTGAATCCATATTTAGCAAATTTGCTCAAATTCAAGGACCCTTCCCCTTCCCAAGGGATCAGGATTAATAATAAAATCATGTTGATGTCTAGTATATGCATTCCTTCCACAAAAGATTACCTTATTGTGATAACAAAAAAATATTAGTCCCAATATAATTCCTCCAGTGACAGAAATGGGGAACCACCAAGACCAAAACATATGTCCCAAGGATCCCCAATGAGTAATATCTCTGATAATTGTTCCACGGGGGGGGGGGGGCAGTCAATCAATTGTATAAGAGAATCTTCCCGTTCACAATCGCTGGTTCAGATGCTCCTCAAGCTTCAGGCGTGCGCAGGTCAGCCAGCTTCCAGGTTGTGGCTGCAGCAGGCCGGTCGTCTAATGTTGCCCGTGACCTAGCCCGTTCCCCGTAGGGCTAGATACAGGGGTTTTTGGAGAGAGTCAGTTTTAAAGGATTAGAGGGGTCACCTTTGCACGTCCAACTGCCTTCGGACTTCTTCAAACGGGAGTGATGAATCCAGGGGGTCACCTCAGCTACCTTCACCGCTGTTGGAGTAGAGAGCAAGACGGTGTAAGGTCCACGCCACTTAGGTGCAAGTGGATCGCGTTTCCACTCTTTCACCCATACGCTATCGCCAGCCTGGAACTGATGAATCGGCTCGGCAATGCTGCACGGCGTGCGCTCGAGGGCCCACCTGTTAAGAGAAACAAAAACACGGGAGAGAGATTGCACTTGTCCCTGTGTCACATAGTCTCCTATTTGTTTGAGGTCAGCTGGAATATCCTGAACAAAGGAGGGCGGCCTCCCATACAGGAGCTCAAAAGGTGACAACTTAAGTCTTTTTGTGGGTGCGCACCGAACACGAAACAGTGTTATGGGTAACACATCTACCCATCCCAATCCTGTTTCCTGGGTTAATTTTGCCAATTGGGTTTTCAGAGTCCGATTCATTCTTTCAGTTTTCCCTGAACTCTGAGGCCTATATGCTGCATGCAGTCTCCATTTCACTTGTAGGACTCGACATACTTCTTGTACTACTTGATCAATGAACGCTGGCCCATTATCACTTCCAATGCATCTAGGTAATCCAAACCTTGGGATCAATTCGGTGAGGAGTCTCTTAGTTACCTCTCGTGCCTTTTCAGTTCTGGTGGGAAAAGCTTCAACCCATCCAGTAAGAGTATCTACAAACACAAGGAGATACTTGAATCCCTTAGAAGGGACCAGCTCTGTGAAGTCCACAATTAGGCTTTCCATGGGGACGTATCCCACATGTTGGATTCCAGGAGGTTGTACCGGTCCCTGCCTGGGATTGTTTTTAGCACAAAGAACACATTTCTGGGAAATGCAAGTTGCTAATTGTGATAGGTTAATAATATACAACTTCCGACTGAGACTCTCTCTGGTTGCAGTACCGCCAAGGTGAGTAGATTCATGATAATTTCTTACAATTGTGCCTGCTAAGTGATGAGGTACATAAATCCTATTGTCTGGCAGGATCATCCAACCGTCCTTCACAATCGCCCCTTCCTGTTCAGCCCACTTCCTCTCTTCTGGGGTATAGTGAGGTTTAACTTCTTCTGGAACTACCTCTGGTATGAGGGCTGCTATAAATCCTCCCACAGGCTTTTGGGCTGCCTCTCGGGCTGCTTTGTCAGCAGCATGATTTCCTCTGGTTATTGGATCCCTTCCACGTCCATGACCTTTGCAGTGCATTACAGCAATCTGTTCTGGAGCCCATACTGCTTCCAACAGGATTTCTACTTCAGGTCCATATTTCAAGGCCTTCCCGTGGGCTCCGATTAGACCTCTTTCTTTCCATAGAGCTCCATGTGCATGCAGGGTTAAGAAGGCATATTTAGAATCAGTATAGATGTTTGCCTTACATCCGGCTGCCAATTGCAGAGCTCTAGTTAAACCTATAAGTTCAGCTTTTTGTGCTGAGGTGCCAGCAGGCAAAGCTTCAGCTTCCACAACTTCCTCATTGGTGACCACAGCATATCCTGCTCGTCTGGCACCCTCATGCAGGTAACTGCTACCATCAGTATAATATACAACATCTGGATTTTTCAATGGTTCATCTTTCAGATCGGGTCTACTGGAATAAACTTCATCCATTATTTGGAGACAATCATGTGATTCTTCATCATCTACCTCTGGTAGGGGCAGCAAAGTTGCTGGATTGAGCATATTCACTACTCGTAGATGAATCCTGGGATTTTCACACAATAGGCCTTGGTATCTAGCCATCCTTGGGTTTGTTAGCCAATAACTACCCTTATATTCCATAAGTGTCAGAACAGCATGAGGTACATTCACATACATCGTCTGGCCAAAGGTAAATTTATCAGCTTCTTTGACAAGGCTTGCAGTGGCCGCTACTGCCCTTAGGCATGGAGGCCATCCTTTTGCTACTGAGTCCAATTGTTTTGACAAATAAGCTACTGGACGGTTCCAACTTCCTAATCTCTGGGTCAGGACTGCCGCTGCAATCCCATTCTGTTCATGTACATACAGCTGAAAGGGTTTTTCCGAATTAGGCAGTCCAAGGGCTGGGGCCTCCATAAGTCGTTGTTTGATAGCTAAAAAGGCTTGTTGCTGCTCAGGTCCCCATACGAATGGGTCCTTTTCTGCACCTCGAGTGCTTTCATGTAAGGGCTTGGCCAGACTGCTGAAATCAGGTATCCATAGTCTACAAAACCCTGCTGTTCCCAGGAATCCTCTGAGTTGTTTCCTTGTGGTAGGTTCCTTAATAAGGCAAATAGCTTCTTTCCTCTCTGGTCTCAATGCTCGTTGTTGGTGTGAGATGTCAAAGCCCAAATATTTGACCTTTTCTAAACATAACTGTGCCTTTTTCTGGGAAACTCGGTAGCCAGCTTCCCAGAGCAAGTGGAGCAGTTCCTCTGTCCCTTCTTTACAGGTATCAAAATCCTTTGCCGCTAGTATAAGGTCATCTACATATTGCAGAACCACCTTTTCTCCAGGTATTGAGGGGTAACTTGTTAAATCTTTCGCCAAGGCAGTACCAAATAAAGTTGGGGAATTTTTGAATCCCTGGGGCAATCTTGTCCAGGTTAGCTGGCCTTTTGTTCCTGTCAAAGGGTCTTCCCACTGGAAGGCAAATATAGGTTGGCTCTGTGGTGCCAGCCGGCAACAGAAGAATGCATCTTTCAAGTCCAATACAGTAAAAAATGTTGCTTCTGGTGGGATCAAACTCAGCAGGGTATATGGGTTTGGTACATTTGGGTGCAAGGTCTCGATAGCCTGGTTTACGAGCCTCAAGTCCTGTACTGGCCTGTATTCATCTGTCCCAGGTTTCCGAACAGGCAAAAGGGGTGTGTTCCATTCTGATTGGCAGGGCTTAAGCAGACCATATTTTAATAGGCGGTCCAAATGTTTCTGGATTCCCTCTGCTGCTCGCCGGGGTAAAGGATATTGCTTTACAGATACAGGGGTAGCCATAGGTTTTAGGGTTACTACAATTGGAGCTATATTCTTAGCCATTCCTGGTGGGCTATTTTCGGCCCATACTCCTGGTGGCACCTGTAGGGTTTGGAGGAGCTTGTTTAATCCTGTATCCAATGTGGGTTGGACTTGCAGGGCTGACATTAGGCGCCATGATTGTTCCTTAGGTACTGAGAGGGTAATTATTCCTGCTGCCTTTGATGGCAGTTTCATTTCTGGACCTTGAGGAGTGAAGGTGATTTGGGCCTGCAATTTGGACAGCATATCTCTACCTAAGAGAGGTATTGGACACTCAGGTATATACAAAAACTGATGGGTTAAACGATGTCCCCCAATCTGGCATTCCAAAGGTTGAAGGAAAGACCTCTTAGCTGACTGACCAGTGGCACTTTTAATGACTACACTTTTGGATGCCTTTTTCTGCAATAGTTCTGGGAGTACTGAGTATTCAGCCCCAGTATCAATCATAAAGTCTATTAAATGGCTCCCTAATTGAATCGTGACCGTGGGCTCCTGGAAGCCTAACTTTATGGAGTCCGGTCGTTCCTAGTCTTGGGTAAAATCCTCCTCTGCCAGTCCAATGAAATTGTCTCTACTCTGTCCTTGTCCAGGTCTCTGATATCTTCCATTTCGGATCATTCCCCGTCCCCGTCCCTGGTTTCTTGGGCCGGAGCCTGGGCCTGGGCCTGGGCGTACTTCTTCCAACCTCAGGGGTTCAGGACACTCCCGCTTCCAATGACCCTCCTTCTTGCAATTCGCACATTGATTCCTTCCCAGTGGTGGATTCCTTCCCCGCCCTCTCCCTCCGTTTAAAGGGCGGTAGTCTTGCTTCACTGCTGTGGCTAGCATCACCATCTTTTCCTTCTGCCACTTCTTCTTCTCTTGTTTCTCAGCCTCATCCCTATTCCGATAAACTCGGCGTGCAATGGCCATAATTTGGCTCATCAGCATCCCTTCCCATCCTTCTGATTTCTGAATTTTCTTACGAATGTCAGAAGCACACTGGGCCACAAATGTAGCAGTAATCATTCTGCTGTTTTCAGGGGCTTCAGGGTCAAAAGGAGTCCATATACGATAGGCTTCCTGCAGCCTCTCTAAAAAATCTCCCGGACTCTCATTTGGTTTCTGTTCTACTTCTGAGACTTTAGACATATTAGTGGGCTTCTGGCATGCCCTGCGGATACCTTGCACAAGCGTCTGGCGGTAGGTGGTAAGCCTGGCCAGGTGAATTGCATTGTTTGGGTCCCAATTAGGATCTTCCAAAGGAAAGTTATCCTGGAGATGACGGTCAATATTAAAAATATTTCCCACTCTGGCCTGCTCACGCAAATATATCTGTGCCTTTTCAATTATGTCTCTTCTTTCCTCAGTGGTGAACAGAGTATTCAGGAGTTGGCGGCAATCTGTCCAAGTAGGACTATGAGTATTTACTATTGAAGTCACCAAGTCCATCATAGCCTGAGGTTTTTCTGCGAAAGATGGGGTGTGTGTTTTCCAATTCATCAGATCCGTAGTTGTGAATGGAATGTACTGGAGGGTCGAAGTTCGAGGTGGCCGTGGTCCGGGTTGCCCGTTAACCAGCACAGGCTCCTCAAGTGCATCAAATACTCTTCTAAGAGGGGCTACTACGTGACCTTTCTCTTCGCTTTGCTCTAGGGGCCTCAAATCATAGGGGATGGTATCTGTCCCAAGGCGTTCTTTTAGCAGCTTTATACGCCTGGCTGTATTGCTTGCTGACCGATCAAGGTCTTCCTGTAACTTCTGTAATAGTTCTCTAGGATTTGGATGTACAGGGGTTTGGGGTGGGCAATTGGTTGTTCCACTAAAGGAGACTGTAGATGGAGTTCTACTGGGACTCACAGGTGGAATAACCACTTCTGCTTGGGCTTTATTATAGGACTCCAATGCCTCCTGAAGATATTTATCATAATCTATCAAGGAATCAAGTTCTGTGACTCCACCCCCATTATTCGTTCCACTTTCTTGCCTTGGGGTTACAACTGGTGGAGTATTTGGATTAGGCTCCCTTCGATGTGGAGCATAGGGTGGAGGTGGAAGCACCTCTTCCTCTGGTCCCTCAAAAATGGGTTTGAGTTTATTTGGCAAGATTCCTTTCCTAGCTTCGGCTTTTACAGCCAATAATTTGCATCGTTGGACTTTGCATTCCCTTATCCATGGAGGATTTTTATTTAATGTGCTCAGCCAAGAATCTATATATGAAAATTGTTCTGGGCACCCTCCCGTTTCTTTGGCGATATTAGTCCAAAGTTTGCTTACTAAATTTATATCAAAAGTTCCCTGAGATGGCCATTCAGTATTTTGTTTCGGCCACTCTAATTCACATAACGTTCTCAAGCGCTCTGGCGTCATTTTGACTCCATATGCCCCTGAGAAGGCTTTCTTAAAATTATTTAACATACATTCAAGAGGTGTATTTTCCCCCTTTGAACCCCCAACTCCCATTGTATGGCCCTGTGAAGTATCCACTCAGTCACTCACACACTCGCTTCGTGGGGTTCCTTGCCCAGTGAAGTCGCCTTACTGGGAAACGAAGTACTACCCACTCCACACTCAGGTCAGCTACAGATTGTACTTTCTCACACATACAATGCGCTGGATACTTCACCACACTCTACTTCCCAACCTTTCCCTTTTCCTCCACCAGACCACCGTCTGATGTACCCAACCACCTAGCGTACTCAGTTTCCCCCTTACTGAGACGCAGAAGTTTGATCAAGACTTCTCTTCCTCCCAATTAATTGGAGGGCCAAAACCCCTTTGTGCACTTACCCTTAGCGGATCCCTCTTTATTTCTCTGGTTCCCCCCGGTCCGTCGCCGTCGGTGAGCAGGGTATCAGACAGACGAGACTTCTGCGTTCCCCTGGAAAAATGTTCCAGTGCGCGCTGGGTAAGCAGTTAGTGGTCCTCCCTCTTGTACCCTGCCCAGTAAGGCGAAGGGGCTGCGTTCCAGCAGACCACTTATCCGAGTCACAGAGGCACCATAAAATGTAGCACCCTGCTTGTGGTTAACGCTTAGCTGGAATGAAATATTCAACGCAGCAATAGAGAAATTAAAATAATAATTTATTTGTCAGACAAATAAATGTGAGGCACAGTGGTATATGGTTACCAAGCTCTGGCCTGGCCTCCTGTCATTATGGCCAGCACTTATATTCCCTCAGCTCAGCCCCCTTGCTCCTCCTTTGGCTGCCTCTGTCCAATCAGCCTGGTTAAAATTCCTATTGGCTGTTCGCTAGAACCAATCATAAAAGATACACCCATTTCCTATTACCTTTTATGGGAGACAAAGAGCTATATTTCCTTCTATTTATAATTGGCAAACAGCCATTAACCTCTACAAGGCACCTTAATTACCAGATAACCTTTTGCCCTAGACTAGGCGCCTTAACTAACATTTCATCTTTTGCCCTATTGCCCTATTCACTCCAAAGCAGATCTTTTGTTCATCTTCCCACACATTATCAATGAAAGATCTCCTTCTTTGGAGGTCATTAAGCAGAGACTTGACAACCATATGTCAGGAGTGCTCCGATGGCGTCTCTCTGTCTGGCAGGGGTCCGGACCCAATGGCCCTCATGGTCTATTCCAACTCTTCTATGATTCTATGATTCTATGATTTCTTACTTTCTAAATCCTTTGCATAATTACATTTAAGCCAATATATTTCATACATATATAGATTTTTAGAAGCAAAGACCTTTTCTTAAGTAAAAAAGGAACTTTATAAAAGCTAGGTTCTCTAAGTTTTCTAAATTCCCTGAAGCTTCAAAGCAGTTCCAGAGAGAGAGAGAGGCCTCTTCCCTAGCCAGCTCTGTTTGTATTAGCTCTTGCTTTTTTAACCTTAGGAAGATGTGGCTCAAGTTTAATGGGAGGCACAGTAATTAATTACTATTTTTGCAACCTTGATTGTATTCTATAATTTGTATGGTCAGTGTGACCTTTTGTTCCCAGGCTTTAATTTCCTTTTACAACCCTGAGACACTGCTATAGATCAGGGGGGCCCTTGATCAAGAAGATAAACAGCTGCCAGAGTATGGTTTCTGCCTGGCATGAGAGATACAAACATTTACAAATATATATTTCTTTAAGGTCATTTTTAGAATACAGGAATCTGATCAAAATATAAGCCTTGATTAAAAATGCAGGCTATGATCAGATGCCTCATCTGGGCATTGGTCTGCTTTTGACATTATATATAGTGGTCTGAGTTGCACAAATTAAATGGGGGGGGGGCACAGAAAGGCCTGCAAGGAGTCATGAATGTGGAGGACTGGGCCTTTGATGCCTTCCATCCCTGAGGCTACATGATCTCATGAACATTCCTAGCCACCCAGAATAAAATCATCAGAATTATCGCCAAAGAGCAACTGGTGATTTTTTTTGTTCAGCTGCGAACTCTTTATTACTGGGCGGGTGTGTGGCAAGGCAGCCAGCAAGCGAGCTGCATGCATTAACATTTCTTTAATTCTATCAGTGCTTCCGAAACGCACCGAGTCACAACTCAACAGGTTCCACACGGAGCGAACTGTCAGGCGTATTCAGAAATGCCATTTCTATTTTGCATCTCTAGCAGGACGAGGGGCTGAAGCGCTCAGAATGTCAGCAAAGGCTGCGGCTCCCTCCATTTTCTGGAACAGCAGCAAATCTGCTCCCTGCGCCTTCCCCGTGCCCATGTCTCATGCTGGCTAATGAGAATTCAGCTACACTTGCAAATAGGCATCATTGTAACAGATTGGCAGACCAGTCCTTTCAGCAAATATTAACTCTAGCCCTGCAAATTGGAGCAGAGTTCAACCTCTCGGCTTCTTCCTTGCACCTGCTGCTGCTACTGCTGTGCTAATGGGCCGTGTCAGGGGGAGCTCAGCGCTGGAGCTCTGGATATCCATCCCGCACAGTGTGGCTTCAAGGAATGGGGCACTGGATGGGGAGGAGAGGCTAGGCAGAAAGGTCTGCACTCTGCATTCAAAGGCATCCACCGCCACTCCACTCCTACTTTCTCCCACAATGACATGGCCAGTCAGGTAAGTCACTCTTATTCTCTTAGGAATTTTTGCATTTTTCCCTTCTTCCCACCCCAGCGCCTGCCTCTCAGTCCTGTCTGACCCCCCGCCTCCTGACAGCTCCAGATTTCTCTGGGTCACCTGAGCTACAGCAATCAAGTCAAGCAATGTGCAGGACCGCCCCCCCCAATTCAGTCCAGGTCTCAAGCATTGGCTGAATCCGGTACACAGACCAACCGCTTTTGCAATCTCTTGCACAGCAACATTTCACTAGCTCAATATGTTCGACTAGCGGAGCAAGCACACTGCAAGGTGGCTAACTTAACTCTGCAATTGATACCACCTCTTCTCTGCCTGGAGAGGGCATTGCTGAAGCCTGAGCACACCGTTTCAGACAGTTCACTTGGCTCAGTGCCAACAACAGGCCATGAGATTCAAGCCCTACAGACCCTAGTACATTGCCAGGTTCAAAACCTGGTCTGTAACACTGTGTTTATAGCCCCAGCTCTCATAAAGGGCTATTCAAACATATGCTGAGTTGTCAACCATGTGATTTCAGTGATGCAACTGGCTCATACTTGCTCCTGCAAAAACCAGAGTGGCCTCTTGAAGCTATCTGCTGCCCAGCTGGCTGTGCTGCATAACAGTTCTTCAGCCCTTCAGAATGTAAGCACATTTGTGAAATGCAATTCTGGGCTACTGTAGAATCATAGAGTTGAAAGGAAACCTGAGGTCCTGTTTTAGAGTGCAGGTGGAATTCAAGGATTAGGGCATCTTGACCTAAACTATATTGTACTTTAAGGATGCAAGGGGACCTGTCAGGGTGCAGTCACACTGATAAACCCTGGCAGATGTGTTCTACCCACCCACCCCCATCAGAGGAAGTGATGCTTCTGGGTACCATTTGCACTCAGGTCCTGCTTCCTATATCCATCAGGTTGGCCATTGTGAGAATGGGATGCCTTTGAGCTGATGCACCAGGGCTATTCTTCTATTCTTACATTTTTTGAAATGTATCTCCTCTCCACCACAGCCCTTGTTTTAGAAAGAAGGCAATCATCTGGCAATAGGATGTCACAAGGCTGAAGCTGGCTGATAATTCACACTGTTGCCATCTTCCATATACAAACACACCCTGCAAACATCTGCTACCTTCCACCAGGTCCACAGCCCTGCATCCACTAGCTTTAATACATCTCCCTTTCAAGTAGTATCCATTCCACCTTTTTACCCCAAGATCATACAATCATAGGATTCTAGAGTTGGAAGGGACCCTGAGGATCTCTAGTGCAACCCCACACAATGCAGGAATATGCAGCTGCCCCACATGAGGACCAAAACCACATCCTTGGCATCATCAGCACCACACTCTAACCAACTGAGCTATTCAAGATGCTTGTTTCTGAGGCCAATGCCTGGTCTGAATTTACATTCTAAGCCCCGTCCCACCCCGAACATGGAGACCGTATTTAAGTTGGCCATGAAAAGTCATGCAATGACAATGATCTGGGGGCTGGTGCAGCAACTCCCCTAAAGGGGGCATTTCAGCTTAGAAAAATGGTGATAAAGGATAGAGGTGCATAAAATTAGGCATGGTGGGTAAACAGACAAACTCCCTCCCCCATCATATTTTTATTATTTAATTCTTAAATTTATTACTCGCCCATCACCCTAAGGTCCCAGGGTGGGACATTACAACACAATATTTAAAACAGTTTAAAACACAATTACAAAAATATGGTGGGTCCTAAAAAGATACACTTCAAGTGTCAAAAGCCAGGGCAAAGAGGTACTAGGACCTCATGGGATCATCCAAGAAAGCAGAATATTGGAAGACTTGGGACAGGCGAAAGCAAGTGCTTCTTCACATAGTTAAACTATGATATTTGTTCCCATGAGATGTAGTAATTGCCATTGATTTGGATGACTTTGAAATAGGTTTGGACCAATTTGTGGGAGATGAGGCTGCAAATAGTTACTAGTTATGATGGCTATGTTCTGCCTCCACTGTCATGGACAGTACACCTCTGAATACAAGTTGCTTGGGATCAAAAGTGGAAATAGTCTTGTTGAGCTCCTGGGCTTCCCAGAAGAGGCACCTGAATGGCCACCATGAAAACAGAATTTTGAACTAGATGTGCCTTTTGTCTGATCTGACAGGGATCTTCGAATATTCTTAGAAATTCAAAGCAGGGGGGTACAGTGGTACCTCAGTTTGCGAACTTAATCTGTTCCGGAAGTCCGTTCTTAAACCAAAGTGTTCTTAAATCAAGGCGTGCTTTCCCATAGAAAGTAATGGAAAATTGATTAATCCGTTCCAGAAGATGAAAAACAACCCTAAAACAACATGAATTTTACTATCTAACAAGACCATTGATCCATAAAATGAAAGCAATAATCAATGTACTGTACTATAAAATAAATAAGACAGTATTGTAGATGATAAAAATTTATTTAAAAATAAATTCTTACGTGCATGGATGATAGTCATTGTTTGGATGAGGGGCGTTTATCCATTTCTGCAGTCACACAATCAACCAGTAGCTGAACTGGGTTCCACACAGTCACAAAAACAAGTCACAAAAACCAAGTAACAAGCCACAGTCACAAAAATGAAGTCACAAGCCATAGTCACAAGTCAGTCCCATAAAACGAAGAACAAGTCACAGTCAAAAAAATGGAAAAGCCATACAAACAAAAACACAAAAAATAGCAAAAGCAAAAGCTCCAAATGTCACCTCTGTGTTGTGTGGGTGCTTGGGACTCAACAGCCGACAGACTCAACAGGAAGCCTCTAATTAGCAGCGGGGGACTCAATTTACAAACGGAACACACTCAACAGGAAGCGGAACATGTTCTGCTTCCAAGGCAAAGTTCACAAACCAAACTTCTGGGTTTGCAGAGTTCTTAATCCAAGTTGTTCATAAACTAAGCTGTTCTTAAACCAAGATACCACTGTATATTCTTTGAGGGATCTTGCAAAACCAAATTGCAGGGTATGTGGGACTCCTCTCTTCCTATCTTGTGGAAGCTCTGTAAGATTTGTCTTCATTCCCTCCACTTCTCTTCATTTGCAGTCATGCTGAGAATACCTGATAATGAAGTTTGTGGGGTTTGAATTTTGTTTGTTTAATGACACCAACAGTATGAATTTGCCTGCAGCACAACTTTGCTTCCTTCTGGTGGCTGTTCTCCTTTATCGCTAACAAACTTGCACCTGGAAAGCTCAGACCATTCTGCCTATCCCCTCCCCAAATCCATGCTCTTAACCTGAAGTTAATGTTTTAATGCTTGATGTTTTTATATTTGTTGGAAGCTGCCTAGAGTGGCGGGGGCAACTCAGTCAGATGGGTGGGGTAAAAATAATAAAATTTAAAAATAATAATTATTGAGGTCCTTCTTGCTTTGCTTGCTTGATGCCCAAACCAACAAGAAAGAGTTGATATCAGTCTTGAGTAAGGTTACCAGAAGTCCCCATTTCCCAGGGACAGTCCCCAGATTTACAAACCAGTCCCCATACAAAATCTATTGAAGCTGAAAAGTGTCTCCGGGTTCATTGAAAAAAATCTGGCAACCTTAGTGTTGAGGGCAGCTGAAAAGAAAGTGGAAAGCCTTCACCGCCATGTCCTCTTTTTGCTGCCTTATCGCAACAAGGGAACAAATCTTCTGCCCTGGGATCTAGTTCAGGATCTTTTCAGTTGCCTTCAATATATGAGGAACTGTCAGGAGAGGCTCAGCTGATTTCCCACCCTCATGCACTCCTGGCAGCACTAAACTGAACTCTTCTTGGAACATTAAGCTCCAGGCTTTTTCAATCACCTGCTCTGCAGGCTGTTCAACCAGTAACGGCCAGTACCCTTCTCTCTGTTCTCCAGTGGCCACACCAGAGAGAGAGGAGCTGCTACTGCTTCCCTGGTGTCCAGACTGGGCTCCCACGGAGCAGAGATACAGCCACAGATTCCCAGCTGCAAAACTGAGCTGGCAAAATAAGGTAGGAGGGTGTCCTTTAAAAAAGAGAGAGAAAGGGAGGGAGGGAGGGGGGTTGTGCAGTTTTGTTATGCCAACTAGCTGGTGGCTTAAAGCGTTTCTCTTTCTCATCTAATTTTTCCACCAAGGGAATCGCAAGGCTGCCTGCCTTTTTCTTAATGTGCAACGCCTGTCACCGTGGTAATGCTTTCTTAGTTACAGACTCTCCCTCTTCCCCCTCCCCCTCCCTCTGTTATAATTTTAATTCAGGCAGATCACTATGGGGGAGCCGACTATAAATAGGTGTTCCAGTAAGCTTTAAGTAACTCGAGCAGAAGAATACCTCCGAAAGACTAAAGACCATCTGACAGGAGAGACTGCAGAAATCAAACCAGGCCTTAATTAGGAGAGTAAGGCTCTCTTTCGTTTTTCAGCCATGTGATGCCGGCAAGAAAGAAAAGGAGGAGGAGAATGGAGCTTAGGAGTTTGTTTGCTCTGCAATTACAGATGAAATTTAAAGATATTCCTTGGCCTAATAAGGCCTCATTTCAGAAGAGACCCATGCAAAATAAAGTCTGATTCGTTACCAGTTCTGGCACGAACCTCCTTTGCGTAGCAGTATAGTAAAGTGAAAGTATACAAAGGGTCAACTCACTCTGTCAGTATTTGCAAATCTGGCTAAACTCAAATGACGAAGCTCATCGGCATGCAAAAAGGCCTAATTGATAATGACTCTTCTTCTCTGGGTGGCTCTCTAAGGGAAAGGGGGCAAGCGCACAACACAACTGCAGTTGTGACAGTTCTCCAAAGCATTTTCCTCTTTGTCCAGCAAAGAAAGACTATCCTGACAAATTAAAGAGAGTGTAACGAAATCCGCTTAATTAATGCCAAGACCAATTTGCACATGCAAAGAAAATGACAGAGGAAAGTGAGATTTACCGATAGACAAATTAATCATCCTGTATGTGTCTTTTATAAGTCCATCTGAACGTATCTCTGCCGCACAGCAGTTCCTGAAGAAGCCTTGCTTGCTCATCTCCCTCATCTATCTCTCCCCACACGCTTGGGAAAGACAGAATGCTGAGAAATGATCTAAAGCAGGCATAGGCAAACTCGGCCCTTCAGATGTTTTTGGACTACAATTCCCATCATCCCTAGCTAACAGGACCAGTGGTCAGGGATGATGGGAATTGTAGTCTCAAAACATCTGGAGGGCTGAGTTTGCCTATGCCTGATCTAAAGAATTAGGGATGGACAGAATCAAGCACCTACTTAGTCCTACAAGCTCCTAACGCATGCCAAGACTATTCACCCAGTAGCTCCACACCCACTGCGAAAGAAAAAGAAACAACCTGTTTGCCACAAGAATGGACAATGTGAGAGCAGTCTTGCTGAGCCAGACCAGAGGTCCACCTGGTTAATACTTCTGTTTTCTACAGTGGTCAGTCAGGTGAGTCTGGGAGGCTTACAAGCTGGGCATGAAGACTGATGGCAGCACAGGTGGGCAGCCTCCAAACCTCTTTGCCTTCCTGCTCCCTTCTTGCCAGCAGCAAACAATCTGTCCTCACCCTAGTTTCCATGTGAAGGTTCCCCCCCCCCGAAAGTGAGCTTTTTTGGCAAAGCTGTTGAGCCTTTTTTTAGTTTTGCCCAAAGTTTTTGAGCCATTTTTAAAGGGAAATTGCCAAAAGCGACACTGCCGGCATGGGTTGCCATAAGTCCGTGTTTTCCCACCTGGACACTGCTTCTGACTACAGTATTCCAGTTATGTCTGGGAAATTCCGGACTTATGGAAGCCGTACTCAAAATTGTCCATAATGCACATACTCATGCATTCAATGGCAAGAGATCTCAATAATAATAATAATAATAATAATAATAATAATAATAATAATGGCACTGAATAATACATTTCAAGTGGCATAACATTGGCCATGGGTGTTGGGGAAGGTCTTTGTTCATCTTTATAGATAGATAAGACTTCAAACTCCTCTGGCTGCTGGTCCATGAAGTAGAAAGTCCCCTCCTTCCAACCATAGCACTTTCATTTCTTTGTTAAAAGACGTTTTGAGCCCGACATGTCTCAGAGGTTGGTGCTTTGAATCTGTCTTGACAAAACCTGGTTATGTTGGGCATCACATCTGATCTTCACAATGCTGATTCAATTTGTGGCCAGTAGAAGATAAGTTTTAATTTGGAATGCTCCCATATTGGAGGGGGAGAGAATCTCTGCTCATGGAGCTGCAAGCTGTCTCTTAATCTAACTTTTTTATCAGGAGCAGTGAAAAAAAGAAATTGTGGAGATCAGGCCAGACAAGCTGTAGTGCAAGACCCAGGCAAGGACGGCAGATGGCTTGCAGGAGGAGGGAGCTTCTGGGAGCAAGATTCTCTGCTAGCCCAGTTCCACATAGCATGCCACATACTTCCCTAACTGTGACATCGCCCCTGTTTTTAGTCATTCTTTCATTTGCAGGTGTAATCTTGGAGCCTATGTCTATAATCTTTGAGAATTATCAGAGAACAGGTGAGGTCCCTACAGACTGGAGGGCAGGAAATGTTGTCCCCATCTTCAAATGGTGAAAAAAAAGAAGACCCAGGTAACTATCAACCAGTCAGTTTGATATTGATACCAGTAAAGGTCCGAGAATCATCTCCACAAATATAAGATGGGAGACACATGGCTTGTCAGTAGTACATGTGAAAAAGATCTGGGGGTCTTAGTAGACCACAAGCTTAACATGAGTCAACAGTGTGACACAGCAGCAAAAGAAGATAATGCTATTCTAGACTGCATCAACTGAAGTATAGTGTCCCGGTCAATTGAAGTAATAGTCCTGCTCTAGTCTGCCTTGGTCAGACTATACCTGGAGTACTATGTACAGTTCTGGGCACCACAATTTAAGAAGAATTTGGTCAAGCTGGAACATGTGCAGAGGAGGGCAACCAAGATGATCAAGGGTCTGGAAATCAAGCCTTATGAGGAATAGTTGCAGGAGTTGGGTAAAGATGGAGCAAGCTCATTTTCTCCTGCTCTGCAGGGTAAGACCAAAACCAATGGTTAGAAGAAAGGAGATTCTGACAAAACATTAAGAAGAACTTTATGATGGTAAGAGCTGTTTGACAGTGGAACGGATTTCCTCAGAAGACTCTTCTTCCTTGGAGGTTTTTAAGCAGAACTTGGATGGCCATCTGTCATGGATGCTTTAGTTGGAATTCTTGCATTGCAGGGAGTTGGACTAGATGACCATTGAGATCACTTCCAACTCTACAGTTCTATGATTCTATGTTTCTTTTTCTTCAGTTAGGAGGCTCGGCCAGAAGAGAAGCCTGTGCAGAAATATAGCAGGTAGGTTTCTCTGATGGCAGAGTCTTTTTACTCTTACACCACCAGGAACTAACCTTTTGGGGGGTATAGAAGTGAAGAGTAAAGTCCCACTCTAGACTGAAGATTTCACAGATTGACTAGCCAAGCACAAGACCAAGCAGAGTCCCAGGTGATCAGCACAATGGACAGCTCCTCGTGGACTGGCTGCAAGTCAGATTGAATAAAAGAGAATGAGAAGCAAGGAGTTTGAGAAGTTGCTTAAGCAATCTTGCAATAAGGTGGGACATTCAAGCTTCACTGCATTCGCGTAAAACTGTTTGAGTATCAAAAAAGGTTGCACATAATTCTGCTGGCCTTGGAACCAGAAGAAACAGATGCAAATAGGGTAATTTTCCCAACTGAGAGGGATGGAAAATGTAGTCCCAGCCCCTTATCCCACATGGAAAATGGATGTTCAAAGCATCTGTACAGCTTCCATTTCTGCCTCCACTGCTACTGCCTCCCCTTCTCTTGCCCTGTGTAATGGAGGGGGCTGGGGGCTGGGGGGTGAAGGTGGCAGGAGGCATTCATGGGTTGTGTGGAGCAAGCCCTCCTCATCCTATCCCTGTTCATGAGGAAGCATGCTTTTGTGAGTGCACCTATCCTATTCCTTGTGACATCCCTAGTTCTCCATTTCTCCAGGATAAACATAACTAGACCAAGATGGAAGGAGGCGGCTAAAGAAGACACAAAAGCAGGAAGCAGAGAGAGAGAGAAAGAAAGGAAAACCATCCTCAGCACGAAGGACCACTGCAAGGAAAAGCACAGGAAGCCATAAACATAATTGCTGGCTGGCAAGAACTGCCTGTCACGTCCTTCTCGTGGAGTCTCCCTTTGCTGGTAATAGAACAGCACCACAAAATAACTGGAAGGGAGGGCCCTGTTTATTTACCTTGTAATTAGGACGTGCTGGGAAATGCTTAATATAAAATGTCACTTGAAAGGGGATAAATTACCAAACGTCACAATAGACAACTGCCTCGGAATAGCATGTCCTGCTTCCCAGGCAGCTGAGTCCCATGTGGTTGAATAAGGATCTGATGGATACGCTCCCAAGGGTCTGCCAGAACAGAGCGTGGCCCCTCTAAGGACAGCAGTAGGTGGGTGGGGGGTGGGAGACTTCAGCATCAGAGTCAGTTCTGGCTCACTATACATTACAGGTGCAGAAAATAACACTATTATCTCAGATGGCTCACCCCACCCCCAACTGAGAACTTGTCCACGCTTACCTTTTGTCCCACCCTTTCCAGGCAGAGCTCTGCACTTTAATGCTCTGTGTCTGAGCATTTTTATTTATTTTTTGCTTTGGGTGGATTCTTCGCCCCGAGCTTTCCCTGCAAAAGCACACTCTTTAAAGCTGAATTGGACCAAAGGTCCATTTGGATTCCCCGTAGATTGACGTTTGCTCTGGCTGAGCTTTAAAGAGCAGATTTTCATGGGGAAATCTTCAGAGTAAAAGAAGAAGAAGGGGAGGTGCTTAGACACAGAGCTTTAAATCATGGACCGTGCATGGAAAGATCAGAGGAAAGGTAAGTGTGGATAAGTCCTAAGAGAACTCCTTTCGGAGAAGCCAACCTGGATTATTTTATTCAGCACCCTGGCCAGAAAGGACTTAAAAGGTGCAAAGACCACCATTTATTGCCCAACCCATTCCAAGCAAGAAAACGTTCCCACAGGAGTAAAAAGGCAGATAAAGGTATAGCCCATTGTGTTCGCATCTGCATGAATCTGAGGAAGTAGCTTCTAGTCCATTAAAGTTTTTTCCATAATAAATATGCTTATCTCCAAGGTGCCAGAAGACTCTTTGTTGTTTTGGCTTCAGCAGCAGCTACCATGAATTTCGTGACAACGTGCTCTTAATTTGACAATGTGCTCTAAAAACAAAACCCTATTGAAGTAACGAGAGATGGCTGACCTGTGGTCTTCCCAGCCCAGATGATGTAGGACTAACTGCCATCAACCCCAGCCAGCACGGTCCAATTCTCAAGAATGATGGGTAGTCCAACCAATGTTGGTTTGGCTAACCACAATCTGCTAGATTACTCAGAAGTAACTGGCCGTGATATTCTTTCTTGTAAGCCAAACATAGGCAAGTCCCTTCTAAGTACTGATTTTATTTATTTATTTGGACCCAAATGTCTAACTCACTTTGCCCCTCTAAAACTCAGCTAACCAAGTATCAAAACCAACCTAAAAATAAAGTTAACTGTGGTCTCATTGTGAAAACAATTAAATACCAACACAATTCAGAACAGCAGCAATAAAACTGGGCCCCAGTGAGCTTGGGATGATGATGAATAAAATCGAACATTCACAGGAGAGAAAGAAAAGGCTTGTTTAAACAGAACAGCCTCCCAATGGCAGTGGAACACAGATAAATAAGAAGGCATTCTAAACTGCTGGGGCAGGGAGTTCCGCAGATGGGATTCTGCCACAGAAAAAGAACCCTCTTGCACATTGCCACCAGTCATGCCTTGTGTGCTGAGGCTGGGGGTTAACGCAAACAATGCAGTCCAGGTCCGGTCCCGAATTCAAGGATTCCACAAGGAGTCAGTCCAACAGGGCCAAAGCAGGAAACCAGGCTAGGTCAGGCACAGGGTAACATGCAGGAAGCAGCAATGTTGCTCCCGCAACCTGGGGTGGGGTTCGGCAGCCTTTTATCTCTGATGGGGTAATGGCCAGTCCTGATCCCCCAGTGACTCACCTCCCTGTCTCGCCCGAAGGCGAGCACTCCTCCTGTGAGTACTCAGGTCTCTCCTTCTCTCAGACCTGAGTCTCTGCACCTCGGGAGATGTCGGTGGGTTACTAGACCCAGAGGCTGCCTCAGCCTCTCCTGACCCAACTGGTAGTGGAGCAGCTGCACGTGATTACCCAACAGAGGGCAATGAGGCAATCCCCGCATCTGAAGCCAGGGTAGGCTCAGGCCCCTGACTTGGCTCAGCTGGTGCTTGTTGCAAGGGAACCTGTGCAGACTGGGGCTCTTCAGAATCAGGCCCCAGAGTCGGTTCAGATGCCACCTGAGGCAGAGGATCCGGTGCGGACCAAGACTCATCCGGTTCCGAGTCTGAGCCCAAGTCCCAGGCCATCACACCTTGAAAGGCAAATGGCGTGTGCAAAGTCCCTGCCAACACACCTAAGCAAGAGAGTTCTTTGCCAGACATTGCCCAAACTTTCTAAAGAAAAATGGTCTCCACAGCCATCGTGCTTGAACATAAGTTTGGAAGGTGATTTTTCTGACCGAGTCCATCCACGCCTCGCTCAGGCCCGGGAATGGAAAGTCCACACTTTGGAATAATTGTGTCTCTTTAGAGAGCTGGCAAGTAGGTCAGCCTGGCGTGATGAAGTGCACTTAAGTGGCGGGCGTTTTTCTGATGGCATTATCTGAGCTGTTAAGATATTTGAACGATTGAATAAGCGTCATTGTCAGCATTATGCTACCATTCTGCTAAAGTTCACATCTCCAATGCATTACCTCACTCTTGCCATTCAGAAAGGGAGGGGGGGAGAGAATGACATTCTATGGAGAGAACCATGCAATGAGGCCTGGAAGGACAAAAGCCAGCTCGGTTGTCCCGCTGCTAGACAGCAAAAAGGGAGCTATTTGGCAGAATGGCGAGTGACCTTCAATCAGAGGGTGAAGGGACCAACTTGCTTCCGCTAGCAACATGCCCCAGAATGAGCTGAGGGGCTGCTGGTGGGGTGTAGGGAAGAAATAACATTGGAGTAAAGCTGGGGGGGAGGAGTTCAGAGGGATTTACGGACCTAGACTGGCAGAGTTGACAATTACTGAACTGTGGCAGTTTTATACTGAGACTGTAGTGTCATCCGAAGAGCTTCTGGCAGGTCTCTGGGAGCAACAGGATGGATGACTTGAGAAAGTGTTGGTGGTGATGCAGCAAAAGAGTTACAGACTACAAGGCCAACTAAGTTAGTTCTTGGTATGAGCTTTCGTGTGCATGCACACGAAAGCTCATACCAAGAACTAACTTAGTTGGTCTTTAAGGTGCTACTGGAAGGAAAAAAAATTTTGTTTTGTTTTGTTTAGACTACAAGGGGGAACCCATTCCCTGCTCTGAGAAGCCCTCAGCTGAAGCCACTCAGATCTCTTGCAACAGCAAAAAAAAAAGACTCTAGAGCCTCTTCTGGGATGATGTGTGAGGCTAATCTCACAACAAAGCACGACATAAATGCTAAGCAGCACCACTTCTCTTACTCTTATGGGAGGCAGGAAGAAGGCCTTGATCCATCGGTGGAGCATGAGATTCTTAATCTCAAGGCCATGCGTTCAAACCCCATATTGGGCAAAAGATTCCTGCATTGCAAGGGGTTGGACTAGATGACTCGGGGTACCTTCCAACTCTACAATTCCATACCTCTGGCATTTCTCCTATGAAAATAGGGGCATCCTATTCCATAATAATCATTTTACTATTTATACTCTGCCCATCTGACTGGGTTGTCCCAGCCACTCTGAGCAGCTTCCAACATATATAAAAACACAATAAAACGTTAAACATTTTTTAAAAAACTTCCCTATACAGGGCTGCCTTCAGATGGATTGGGGTTAGACAACTCCATACCCTCCAACATTTCTCCAATGAAAATAGGGACGCCCTAAGGAAAAGCGGGACGTTCTAGGATCAAATCAGAAACTGGGACGACTTCTGTAAACCGGGGACTGTCCATGGAAAATAGAGACACTTGGAGAGTCTGCAATTCTGTGATTACAGAAACCAAGTATGGACCCAATGATTTGGGATAACCGCCCAGTGTTCAATCTTCAATTTTTGGGCAAAGCATCTCAACATGTGGTAGCCTTTCAATTCCAGCTATTTCTGGCTCATTTAGACACATTTGAATCCGGCTACATGTCTTTGAAATTCCAAGCTGTAGTTTGGTGAATGGGGAGAAATGAAGAAGAAGAAGAAAATCCCAAATTTTGGCTTCGGATTTGGGGGAAAGGGGCTGCAGATGGATTCTATGAATCTTTGTTATGTTTTACTGCATTTCCATCCAGCACAGCAGGTGCTGATGGAAATGAACGGCGCAGGCAATTGGAAGTCCAGTGTGAGTACCTGGTTCTCCCATGACTGACACAGCAGCAGCAGCAGCAGCAGCAGCAGCAGCACTTTAGGAAATAAGGGAAGAACGGCTGCTGTATTTCCAGCTGGTCACCAAAGTGCCAAATGGGGAGACATTTCCTTTGTAAATGGGAAATGACAAGAGCAAATAGACTAGTGGAAGGAAATTTCAGGGCCTGGAATTGCTCTTCCTCTCTCTGCTCCCTCCCCACCCCTCATTTTCTGATACCTCCCCCCTTTCTTGGCAGTTTGTCATCTTCCGTAAACCCACTTTTGTCTCCTTCACCCTCCCTTCTCTTCTCTAGTTGGTGACACTATTTGTAAAACATGAAAAAGAGGAGGGGGTTAGAGGCATTTTCCTCCGACTTTGGTTTTCTGATGCCTTTTGCTAATTGAAGTCATCAGCTAAAATTGTTCCAGGGAGGGGAGGAGGAGGAGGAGGAGGGTTGGGGTTGGAGGGAGAAGGGGATTAGAAAGGGAGCAGGAACCATCATCTGCAGAGAGAACTCAGATGTGAAAATACTTCAGTCTCTGAGATTGCAGTATTTATCCACACAAGTGCCCTGCTGTGCTTCAGAAACCCAGTTGATTTTAATGAGCTGCCGCAAAGGTGTTTGTTATTATGGAATCCAATCTCTCTCTTTCTCTCCCTCTCCCCACCCTCTTTCCCATTCCCCACCCCCCTCTCTGTTGTGTGATTGGGATCCAGGCCTGGAAAAGTTCACACACAGAGGGTTATGAAAGATTTATCCACCCGTGGCCATCATCCGTCCTCGCTCTTGCCTCCGAGCCTCCCTTTGAAACTGTTCCAAAATGAAATACTGTACAAGCTTGAACAGGGGCCTTGTTTAACCCAGACTCTGAGTGAGAATGAAGGAGAAATTAGAAAGGCATTTGTGTGAACAGATGTTCCTCCTTTCTTTCTTGGATTGGGGAAAAAAGGGGTTGGGTTGCTTGCAATCTAGACGCAGCTGTAATAAAGCATGGAGAATGGGAGGCAGACATACACACACACACACACACACACACACCACCCCCGGAAAGTGGCCACCTGCAGTCATCCGGTGCTCGCAAGAGATGCCCAACCACGGACTGTTTTCTGCACATTTGGAAACAGTATCAGGGCTCCCTGGTTAAGAGGCTGAGCTGTGAGCCATGGGGCCCCAGTTCAGATCTCATCTCTTTAATGCACCCTCTGACTGGCCTTAGGTAAGCCTAGCCCCCACATCTGCAATATGGGGATGAAGCTGGCCCACCTTGCAGAACTGTTGTAAGGATTTCTGCATTGATATATCTGAAATGCTTGAAGTCCCTGAAGCTGTATATGAGAGCTAAAAAAATTTTTATATATATAATACCAAAACACAAACTTCTCATCAAAGCCCTGGGATAGCTCAGTTGGTAGAGCATGAGACTCCTAATCTCAGGGTTGTGGGTTTGAGCCTTACGTTGGATAAAAGATTACTGCATTTCAGGGGGTTGGACTGGATGATCTTAGTGGTCCCTTCCAACTCTACAATTCTATGATTCTATGACCCTTGCCTTCAAAGACCCTTATGGCTTCCTCCCATTCCCACAAGGAATTCCCCTTTCTACCTGTGACCATCACAGCTCCAGCTTTGTTTGGAACAATGAACAGGAACTGCTTTTAGCAGGGAGGACATGCTGCAACATTTTGTTGCAGTTCCACTGCATAAGCAGCTTTCCTTAATGACCTGTGAGGACTCCATAATAAGTCCTAGAGCAGAGTTTCCCCAACTTGGATCTCCAGCTGTTTTCGGGCTACAATTCCCATCATCCCAGATCCCTGGTCTTGCTAGCTAGGGATGATGGGAGTTGTAGTCCAAAAACAGCTGGAGACCCAGATATGGGAAACAGTGTCCTAGAGGGTCAGGGCTACGGTTTGGGGAACTCTTTGAAACTTAGCTGGCTGAGTCCAGAGGGTTAAATTCTCACCCTCTCCTTTTGACTTTTGCAGCTTAGATGGCTCCAAACAGCACCCCCACCGCCGCAGTCCCCAGCAAAGGGGGACCTGCTCCTCCTTGCTGTGTGCCTGCTCCAGTCTTGGCGTCAGCCTTCAGTGTTTCTCCTTTCATGTCGCTAGAGCACTGCCATTTGCACGCAGGGTAAGGAGCCTTAATGGGCGAAAGCGTTCCAAGTTTCATTTTCTTCTGTAATGGAAAATACGAAAGTGAGATTTCAGTCGGTGAGCACTTCTTTGAAAGAAAGAAAGAAAAAGCCCAACAAATATCTTTATTGGCGCTGGACAGCCTGCCAATCAGGGCCGAAAATTGCTAGCTTCTCCCCCCCCCCCCGCCCCCCCAAAAGGGATGCCTCTGCATACCAAATAACAGAAAAAGCTTGCAGGGCCAGCTGAATAAAAAGACACCCCCCCCCCCTTTTCTCTACCTGGCACTGGGTGATTTGCAATGCATCGCTTCGGCATAATTTCCCATCTCCCCAGCTCACAAAGGAACCTCCATTGCTATCTGCGAGTTTAATAATTCCATCTTCCTGACACTTTGCATTCTAATGCCTCTTCTGACACTGGCCCAAGCTGGCTGGCTGGCCAGCTGACTGCCACACGGTGGCCCTGCCTGAAATCTGCCTCTTGGTGCCCGCAAGACCCATCGGAGAGTAGAGATAAAAAGCTTGGCATCCCGGAGAGGACTTAAAGCTGGGGAGGGTCTGCCTCTGAAAATTAAAGAAGCCTGTCATCCCCTTCTGCCATCCCCACCTGGCTCTCTATATGTGCCAATCTGCTCAGACTTGCCCAGTGGGCAATCTTCCCAGATGCCCATAAAAGACAGGAAGCAGAGAACAAATGGACAGTTTTCCCAATGGCAGCTTGTAAAAATTGAGTGAACCACCCCACCCCACCCCAAGGATCAGGATCTGTGCTTTATAACTCGTTCAGAAACAACCCTCAGTTAGGGGTGAACAGTGAAGTCGTCAAGTTTGCTGGTGGTGCCAAATTGTTTGGGGTGCTTAAAAGAAAAAAGGGGTTGCAAGGAGCTCCCAAAGGATCTCTCCCAACTGGGTGAATGGGCAGTAAAATGGCAAATGCAATTCAACGTAAGCAAGAGAAACATGATGCACATTGGGAGCAGGGAATTCTAACTTCATGAATATGCTAATGGCAGGGGCGGCATGTCGCATTTCGCTGCTTGAGGTGAAACAGGAAATGCTCCCCCACCCCTGCTGCTGTGCAGCCCTCCCCCCCCCCCCGAGAAGTGTGGCTGGCAAAAGGCATTGATTTCCAATGAAATCTCACCTATTTCTTGCTAATGGCGGCATTGCGTCTCTGCAGTGGGCACTCATGGGGGCACCATTTGGGGTAGTGGATTCGCTCCTCCTAATGGGTGGGCTGTCCCTGGTCTGAATTGTAAGTGATTGTCCAGGAAGGAGGCTTTGGGGGGGGGTCATAGCAGACAGCTCAATGATGATATGAATGAATGAATAAATCTTTATTTGCGTCAGCCATCAGCCATAGCAACAAAAGAATAATGCAACATACAAAGAACAGGAATAAAAAGTTGATTATATAAAACACACTTTAGGGTCCTGAATCAACAGTTAAATAGCGGACCTTATTCTGATTGCCCCAGCTAAAACCTTTGCTGCAACCTTTGCTGTCATCTGCTCATCTTGATCTGCCAAGAGAAAGGACACTGTGGCAGTGGTTGGGCAACTCAGAATAGACAATAAAAGAGGGGTGATAATCTCATTCCTCAAATCTTTATAAACAGTATGGTCCAAAAGGGTGTGTGCCATTGATTTGATGGTGCCATCTCCATATCAATGATGATATTGACCCAGGGTGCAGCAGTTGTGAAAAAAAGCCAATTTCATGCTAGGGATCATAAGTGTGGCTACACTTTAAAGAGGCAAGCAGGTGGACAGCAACAATGGTGAGGCAGAGGTTAGACAACTCAAGGAGAAGTCCACAAACAGCAACTTGTTCAAGGAACCCCCCCCCCCCAAAAAAAAATCCCTAGACCCAGCACCAGTCATAAAACAGATTAGACCTCTCAGTTCCAGTGGGGAGAAATACCATATGACGTCTCTCTTCTCATCTCACACAGTCGTAAGGAATAATATAGCTAGGGGATTGCTACCACCCCTGATCAGTTAAGCTGGGGATAAACATTTTGTTCTTCCTTTAATTTCCAATTGCTTTACGTGATTGAGATGCAAAAGATTTGAAAGGGAATAAATAACCGTTGATGGGATTATGAACCCTTGGGGAGAATTTCTAGCCATTTGGGACAGGGTTTCTATGAAATTAAGGGCTTCAGGACAGATTCCTACCCACCCCCAAAAGGGGACACCCACAAATGGAGAATCATAGAATCATATAATTGCAGAGTTGGAAACGACCCTACAATGCAGCTGTCGCATATAGGGATTGAACCTGCAACCTTGGTGTTATCAGTACCATGCTCTAGCCAACTGAGGTCAGGGGAGTTACTGGATTCTGGTTGCATGGGATTGACAAAATTTATTTATATCAGATTAATTCTTTTATGCTTACTTACTTCGCCAATCCTTTATTAGGCATTACAAATATAGATAGGCCATCATAAAACATCCATATGTAAATTTTAAAAATATACACAAATAATCAGCCCTGTAGAAATACGTAATAACGAGGATTTTCATTTTCATCTTTCATGCACGTTAGCCCCAAATCGAGCTGAGCTCTTGCAAAAAAAAAAGTTCTGCTTTCTTCAAGCAACTTGGCTCTTGCCAAGTTTACCCTGGGTATCTAGACTAGGAGCAAGGTTTATAAAACCTCAGTCAAGCAATTTGTATGAAACGGATCAGTAGAGAAGCAAGCTACAAGATGGGGACAGAGAAAGGAGCCAAGGGAATTGGCAGGTGTGTAGAATCTGGCAGGCCAGAGAAAGTTTGCATGTGTCTGTTCATTCCATGTCTGTCCCTCCCACTAAAAACCTTTTGCATATTTACAGCTAAAGCGAAAACGTTACACAAATCTGAATCCTTGCTGCATTTTTAACATTTGAATCTGAAATTTAAAAGATTCACTGTTGCCAAGTTTTATTTTAACAGGCTGATTTTGAGGAACTCCCTTTTTAAAATAATAATAAATGAAAACCTTGGTCTTGTTCATGAATATTGATACAAATCTTTGCAAGATTTCAATTAGCCTGCTAGGACCCTAACTCAAAATTCCCATAAAAATGAGAGCATAAAGACTGAAATTAGGAAATGCAAATTTGAATTTTTGCAGCAAAGAAAAAAAACTGTGGGTATGCCTGGGAATTTCTCCCAGCATGCACTGCAGCTGTATTCAATATAATTTTAGGGCAGCTGGGAACTATCCTTGCGTTGGAGAGAAAAACATATTGCAGAATGTAAAGCTGCTCTGTTCAAGCCTTCATTCGGGCCCCAGATCCATCAAGGGAAGCATAAACGCCCACACAGTTAGAGCAGAAGAAGGCCTCGTTAGCACACAGAGTCAGAAAGGTTTTTAATTGGGTGCATCCCTTTGGTAGGGAGCATTCACTTCCCCATCTGTTCTGCCCACTCAGTGCAAATGGAAAGTGGCAAAACATAAACATTGTTCACTGTCTTCGTGTACATAAAGGTGTGGGGGCATTTGCCAGCCTCCAGTGTGAGATGCTGGTGGCATTCCATGCACGCATCTGAACAAGGGAGGCTGTGGAGGAGATGTGTCTCTGTCATGAGGCACGAGGCTGGTCACTGAACTGGCAGGGGTGGGGAACTGCAAAGTCACAAGGAATAAACCTACCTCCCTTGAACTTCCTTGCCTCTTCCACTCATGCACTCTTATGAGTTCCTGTGTCTCCTACCAGAGACACACCTTCCTATACTGTCAATGGCACAGCAGAGGTGAGGCCACCAGCCACTCCAGACAACTTCCAACATAGTAAAACATAGTACAGTGGTACCTTGGGTTAAGTACTTAATTCGTTCCGGAGGTCCGTACTTAATCTGAAACTGTTCTTAACCTGAAGCACCACTTTAGCTAATGGGGCCTCCTGCTGTTGCCACGCTGCCGGAACACGATTTCTGTTCTCATCCAGAAGCAAAGTTCTTAACCTCAAGCACTATTTCTGGGTTAGCAGAGTATGTAACCTGGAGCGTATGTAACCTGAGGTACCACTGTAGTTCTTTATCCTCTTGACATCTGATGGGAGGGCGTTCCACAGGGAGGACGCCACTGCCGAGAAGGCCTTCTGCCTGGTTCCCTGTAACTTTACCTCTTGCAGTGAGGGAACTGCCAGAAGGGCCTCAGTGCTGGACCTCAGTATCCAGGATGAATGATGAGGTCGGAGACACTCCTTCAGGTACATATGTGTGTTGTTATCAGTCCATGATGCCTGAGGTGCTTAGTGCAGCTCAGGATGGTCACAGGTGAGGTTTCCAGGGCACCATCTGAAGGTCAAAGGAGCCAGAGGCAGGGAGCAAAGTCCAAGAGAGGTGGGTTCTAAATGGCATATAAATACAGGGTGAGGGAGGACACGATTAGCAAGGCAAAGCTATTCTTCTCTGGAGAGACAGGCTGCTCAGACTAGGGAGATGTTTTGAGGCTTTATATAGGGTTTGTGGGGCTGGGATTGGCCCTTTGAGTCAGCTGTTGGGAGTTGTGTGACAGGACCAGTATTGTGGCCTAGGGGGGCGCTCTTGTGGTTGACAGAAAACATTGTCCATGTAGGAGATACAAAGCCAGGGTCTGGGAGCAGAGCTTCAAGGGCCTCCTCAATGTGCTGGCCCCAAACACAGCTACTTTTCCTAGCAGGGGTGCCAACTTAGGCCCCAAGTTATGGATGCCCAGTGCGCCACCATGACATCATGACATCACATGGCCTGCAGCCTCAGAACCTGATTTCTGGTGGCACTGGAAGTCAGGTTGTGAGGTCTCGCAAGGCCTCGAGCAGCACCTCTGAGGTTTTGCGAGGCCTCAGACATGACTTCCAGTGCTTCATGAGTCACTGAACATTGTGTTGGGACCTCCACAGTGTGGGTGCTGAGCCCTCTGTAGATTGCACCTGTTTCCTATAAACTTCAGGCACTTCAAGGTAAATTCAAACATGAATGGTTATATTTTAGCACAATAGACAAGGAGTCCTGATTATTCCTTGGCCTCGGGTCCACATTGGCTTCCTCCTCCCTCTCACCTCTACAGGAGACTCTCCCCTTGACCAGGAACTAATTATATGCACGCCCAGCACCCTCAAGTCCTGCCTCCTTGTTCTCTAGCCTCTTTTGTCTCCCAAACCCTTGATTTCCCAGCCTGCCTAGTGCTCGTGTTTTCTTCTTTCCAGCAGTATGAAGCAATTTCAGTTCCTTGGCCCTATGTAAGGCTCCCCTCACCCCCACCTGAGTTGCCAGATTCAGCAAGCTTTCGTGCCTTTAAATTTTAAACAGTTACATGAATTGGAGGCTTTTAGCAGCTGTAGGTGTAAGCAGAGACTGCACCCACTCCATGTATTTTTTCCTACAGTTCTGCGCACACAGGAGCTCTACACTCCTCTAAAATTGGCAATCTGATTTCCATAGTGAACTAACCTTGTTTCCCTCACAGCATGTTCACTGTTTTCTCAGTATTCTGGAACTGAGGTTTCCCCCTCAGCAGTTAGAAAGCCATAGTCCGTTCCATGACACTCCACAGTATTTCACCTGAGAGGCACACAGGCAGCAGCTAGTTTTCACCCTGTCTCATCTTGTATATCCTACCTGGGTTTAGCTAAGATTCTGAATCTTAGGAAGAGATTAAGCCTCTGTGGAAAGAATGGGAGATTCAAGAGAGAGAAGATTCCATGGTTCACTGTTGGTTCCAGAAGGTTTTGAAGAGGACAACCATATTTCTGAGAGCAGAAGAAAGGGACTCTCTTTTTTTCACCCTCTGCTGCTGCTATTAGCTAAACACCTGTTGGGATTTTCTTCCCTCAGAACACAATCTATATCAAATGTGCATTCATATAAAAATGAAAATAACGTCGCTCGCCCATCAGAGGTGAACTGAGGGACAAAGGCACTCCAGCAAGAGAGGATTGTGCCTGGCTTGATGTGTAAAAACCTCTCCTGGTGTCTGATCCTGTTATCAAACAGCTTCTCTCTTCAGTCAGTTGGAAAGAAGCCTATTTTTATAAATGCGGGGAAGAGAGATTAATGGGTTGTGCTTTCTTAAGTTTCATTTTCGTTCATGGAGTTTGTCACAATGGAAACTTTCCTTCCATTTTGATCAGCTTCTGGAAGCTTCCAAGCGGTTTTGGGAAGCCATATTCTGGGGGGGAAGGAGAGAAACTAATGGCAGGACAAGGGAGAGGGATTTGACATACAACACACTTGTTTGGTATCCAGCACACTCCACTCTCGGTTCCTTGGCTAGCAAGGCTGCCATGTGCTTTACTTGATGGGAAACCATATTTAGAGGGCTGCCTCGTCCACGTCTGGTCCAAAGATAATAAAAAAAAAACCCCTGAGAAGCAAGATTGGGGTCCTTGAGGTTAGCAAAAGCAGCATCTGGGCAGCAGACTGAGCAGGAACTCAAGTCACCTGGTTACAGTCTTCCTCAAAGTGGAGAAATCAATTGCATATCTATTTAAATTATAGTGAATTTTTTTATTTTAAAAAATGCATCTGTACATATATATTAGCAGATGCCTACAGGAAACCTGCAAGCAGGATCTGAGTGCAAGAGCATTCTCCTCTCTTGCTGTTTTCAGAAACTAGTATTGGGAGGCATACAGCCATAATGGCTAGTAGCCTGGAACTGGGATGGACTAGGAACTAGATTACAGGTGGAATACCCATGATTCTCCAGATGCTGTTGGACTCCAGCTCCAATCAGCACCATCCAATGTAGGAGGAAAAGTCTTCCAATACAAATATCCACAATATCGTAACACTGTCTGCAGAACACTGGAGGATATATTTTAGCCCCAGCAGAGAGCTTCACACACACACACACACACACACACACACACACACACCATCCACTGTTCTGCTTTAACACAAACAACCACAAAATCACTCAGGACTGGTGCTTTTTTCTCTGGGGGTACTCAAAGGTATGCAGTACCAGCACTTTTTTATCTAGAAGAAAAGCACTGCCTAGGACTCTTCTGTGCTCTTCAGATAGCATTTATACAGCTTCACTACTCGCAAAGTCCATGGACCTAGGGTAGAGGAACATATAGACATGGAAAGACAAAGAGTTAAGATTTTCAGAAAAACAAAGAACACAGGAAAACAAAGACAGAGTAACATTAATCCTTGTTGGGTCCCTGATTAGGGGTCTGACTCCATGGTGCTATAGTTGACATGACTGAGGGAGAGGTGAAATCACCCTGAATCTCCCCAATTCACCTTGCTATTCAGCCCCTGCACAAAGCATAGGAACATAGGAAGTTACCTTATACTGAAGTTACCATTGGCTCAGTGTTGTCTACTGGCAGCAGCTCTCCAGGGTTTCAGGCAAAGGACCAGCCCTACCTGCTGATGCTATTGAGGACTGAACCTGGGACCTTCTGCATGCAAAGGTTCTACCAATGAGCTATGGCCCCTTTTACTGCTACGGAAGACTGCTATAGAGACAATATTCCAAAGATGTAAAAGCCTTGCTCACACACTTCTTGGTGGAAAGAACATAATGCAAACAACTGCAAATTCATTTGCAGAGTGCCTCACATATGCTGCCCTGCTGTGTGCTTATCGCTTCTGGCATCACCCCAGCGGCTTGGATTCATTGTTGTTGTTTAGTCGTTTAGTCATGTCCGACTCTTCGTGACCCCATGGACCAGAGCACGCCAGGCACTTCTGTCTTCCACTGCCTCCCACAGTTTGGTCAAACTCATGCTGGTAGCTTCGAGAACACTATCCAACCATTTCGTCCTCTGTCGTCCCCTTCTCCTTGTGCCCTCCATCTTTCCAAACATCAGGGTCTTTTCCAAGGAGTCTTCTCTTCTCATGAGGTGGCCAAAGTATTGGAGCCTCAGCTTCAGGATCTATCCTTCCAGTAAGCACTCAGGGCTGATTTCCTTCAGAATGGAGAGGTTTGATCTTCCTGCAGTCCATGGGACTCTCAAGAGTCTCCTCCAGCACCAGAATTCAAAAGCATCAATTCTTCGGCCATCAGCTTTCTTTATGGTCCAGATTTCACTTCCATACATCACTACTGGGAAAACCATAGCTTTTACTATACGGACCTTTGTTGGCAAGGTGATGTCTCTACTTTTTAAGATGCTGTCTAGGTTTGTCATTGCATTAGAAGGGTGCAAAAGCATACAGGGAAAGAACTAGATGGAGCAAAGTGTAATGCCTTAAAGAAGAGGTGTGGCCAGACTGATAGGTCAACAAGAAATGAGTGGAAAGTTCCAGGAGGTAGATATAGGTGAACCACTAGGCCACATTTTGTAATTTTTAGAGCAGCTGGGCAATGGATTGAGCTCAGGCTGTTTGGGAAGGTAATGAAAGACCTTTGGAGGGTTTTATACATATATATATATATATATATATATATATATATATATATATATATATACATATAAAGCAAGGGGTGGGGTCATGCCTCTCAGGGTTGGGAAACTTTGAGAATGCATTAATTTATTCTTTTATTTATTTTTGAAAGTTCCATCCTGCCTTTCTATAAAACAGAAGTAAAAATACACAAAAATCGATTAAAAAATCAGCAATCTAAAAAAGAAACCCTGGAAGACTAAAAGGCAGCAACAGCATAAAAGTATATTAAGAACAGAACCATGCAGAAGCTTGCCAAAGTGGGCAAAGCAGACCTCAGAAGGACAGGCTCATGTGGAGGAAAGCGATACTTGAGATATTTTAGTCCCAGACCATTCAGAGCTTTAAAGGTCAAAATCAGCACTCTGAAAAGAGCCTAGAAACCAGTGAAGCTGGCAAAAGATCAGGGTAATACGATCTGATTAACTGGCTCTATTTAAGGCTGCGGCAGCTGCATTTTCAACCAGCTGAAGGTTCCAGGCTGCCTTCAAGGGCAGCCCCATATAGAGCTCATTGCGGCAGTCTAACCCAGAAGTGGAGAGACACGGGTGGCGCTGTGGGTTAAACCACAGAGCCTAGGACTTGCTGATCAGAAGGTCGGCGGTTCGAATCCCCGCGACGGGGTGAGCTCCCGTTGCTCGGTCCCTGCTCCTGCCAACCTAGCAGTTCGGAAGCATGTCAAAGTGCAAGTAGATAAATAGGTACCACTCCAGCGGGAAGGTAAATGGCGTTTCTGTGCGCTGCTCTGGTTCACCAGAAGCGGCTTAGTCATGCTGGCCACATGACCCGGAAGCTGTATGTCAGCTCCCTCGGCCAATAAAGCGAGATGAGCGTCGCAACCCCAGAGTCGGCCACGACTGGACCTAATGGTCAGGGGTCCCCAGAAGTGACTAAAGCATGCTTGACTGCTTGATCACCGCTCTGTCTTCAATAATGGTGAGCCAAATGGACATCCAAGAGACATTTATCTTGGTGGCCTTTTTCAAGTGATGCAAAATGTAAATATGGCTATCTGAGACTATGGGAGTGGTTTGGTACTACCATCTGTTGCCATGTTGGTGCTAGTGAATGAGTGCAAAATTGGGACCCGGTGGTTGTATTTTCCCGGACACATTTTCTCACTAAAGCAGCTCCTGTTGTCTAGAATTTCTGCTAGTGAGAATTGCTGAGAGGGGCTGTCTTCCATTTGTAGCCTCTTCTAATTGTCTGTCTAGACAATTCCTTCCAACCTCTGCCATCCCACACAACCTCTGAGGTTTGCAGCTACTTTTTTGTTTTTTAAAAAAATAGAGGAAAGGGAAGAAAGACACTCCTGAAATGCTAACCTTGCTCTGGCATGGAAAACAGAAGACAAGCCTATCATGACGACAGAGTGATTTGAGGCTGGGGGATTAATTTAAGTGCAAACCTAATTTCTTACCAAATTAAGATAAATTGATGAAAGCTACATTTAAATCAAATTAAGAGAGTGTCCGGTCTAGGGCTAAGCTATGCAATAAGCAAGCTGGTAGACAAATAGCACCTTCAGGCACGGCGGGGGAATAGATTTAAGGCCCCTGTTTCCTTCTGCTCCTGCTGTTTAACATGCTTCTAACACCATTGTGTTGCCAAGTGCTGTGTGCAAAGTACGAACACTGCTGTTTGTGCCAAGAAGCCTCATTACACTCTGGGTAAGGTCATAAGAAGAGTCACCTATTTGTATACCACTTTCCTACATACATTGAGCTCACGGGGTTTCGCTGCAATAGGCAATGCATCACAACCCATATAAAGACATTAAAGAACCAGAGGCATATCTAGGCTTCCTTGCACCCTTGGCATGAAGCTTTATTGGTGCCCTGCCGAGGTGCTTAGAGGAGCCTGCATGCCCAGAGCAGTGGAGGAACAGCCCAGGGATCATAAGATGGGTAGGTGGGCTCCTAGCCACTCCTAGCCAGAGTGGAGAGGCATGGTTTTTGCACTCCACTGGGCCTGCACCCTTGGGTGAGGGTCACCCTGACCAACCCCTAGGTACGCCCCTGTTCTAAACAGTTTCATAATAACAAAGTGCATATGAGTAAAACAACAGAGATATTTTTAAAATTGCAATTAAATAATAACTACGTTACAGGGAAGAACCATAGCCTCAGATGAAGATCAAAACATCCATGTAGGTTCACATCAGGAAGAGGCGCCCTGAAAGTTATTGGGATCCTGAGTCAAACAGGGCTTTATAGGTCAAAACCAGCACTTTGAACCAATGTATTGGCTGGTGACGATGGGAGTTGTAGCCTAACAACATCCCGAGGGCACAAGGTTGGGGGAGGCTGACATAGATGGATACCCTCTCAGGGTGTTGGTTCACTCAACAGCCTTGGATGAGTTGCTGTTTCAAGGCTCAGCCCTCACCTGAAAAACAGGCTTAAGAAGAGCTCATTGAACAAGGTCATTTGAAAAGATGAGCTGGAGGCATATGAGGCAGAATGTTTCCCCTTTAAAAGTACAAAGTGCTGGATTCATGCTAAACATACCTGCTGACTTAGGATGCATTAACTCCCCCTTCCCCAAAGTGCAGCCGGCCACACAATGGTCACCAGCTACAACCCAGACCAGCAGCTTAAGAATAGCGAAATCTTTGTTGATGCAAGTTCATAAGAGGCTTCTTTTTTTCTCTCCCTGTTTAATTTATCAACATAGTCTGGGAGAGACATGAAAATTAGATCTAATAATGAATGATTACAACTTTCAAGTAAAGTCTAGTTGGTTGACTAATCAATTTGGTTAAGTGAAAATCCATAGCAAATGAGTCAGCCGTGGTACAACATTTCTCCATCCAATTTAAATTAAAATCACCAACCATAATAATTTCACAATTACTCTATGAGCAGGCACCAGGGACTTGACCCTGGAGAAGAGAAATTTCAAGGTCTGCAGAAGAGGGCAAGGAAGCAGCCTCTGATATGGGGCTGGTGTCTTGGAACCCAGGCTGTAAGGATGGAAAACAAAGCAGAAGACTTTAAGGACAGCAAAACAGCAGTGGTATGTGGAGTGTGTGTGTGTGTATTGTGTGTAAACAGCATTGGTGACTTGGCCCGGTTTCTCTTGTAATCTTATGATGAGTCTTGCCTGATATAAAGTGGTCCCTGGAAGTCAGCGGAGCTGATCTGCCACCCATCAGTGCTTCCATCAACTTCTAGACATGCTGAACTAATGCCTAGATCCTATAAGCCAAAGGAATTGTACTTTTTTCTTCATTCCAGTTTATCTCTTAGCAATGCAGCTCACTAGCCGCAGAAGTGGCTGCAATCAGTGCTTCAGAAAAATGGAAGAATGGTCACAAATCATACAAATGTCAAGACACCCTTTGGATGTTTTTGGACTCCAACTCCCATCACCCCAAGCCAGCATTGCCAATTGTCAGGAGTGAGGTGTGGTCCACCCTTGGTCTAGAGCTACTGGAAATGAATCAATCTACAGTTTCTTTGTAGCTTCTGGAAACTGTTCTGTCCTAAATAGTATTGAATGTAGTGAAATGTCATGGGCTGGCTGGATGCTGAGGAGCGGTGCGAGGAGGCACCAGCTGGGGAACCCCTAGGGAAAGAAGGCTCAGAGGAGGAGTCTTTCCATCCTGCTGCTATGACCAGCTCCACACACACACACACCCTGTCTCCTAGAACTTGCAAAGAAATGAAGATGGCAGACCAAAGAGAGACGAGCGGATGGAGCCTTAGACTGCCGGGGAAGGAACCAGGGGAGGAACCTTAGAGAGTAGCAGGAAGACCTTCAGTCCTTGCAACTGCCTCATTGGGGCAAGACCTACTGGGAAGAGTTGCTGTGATCACCTGCACTGTTTTGGTTTCTTTGAATAAAGGGTTAATGTCACTGACGCTGGGTGTTTTGTTCCTGACCTACTCCTGACTCTGGCTCCTGACAGAGAGGAATATTTTAGGGATATATCGACCCCCATATGAAATGCAACACACACTCCAGTCATTTCTGCACCATTTTGCATAAAGGTACCAAATATTTACCAAAGATGGGCTGGATGGGGGAGAATGCCTCCATTGCTGGTGCCGTGAGCCCAACATTCCCTTCACCCAATCTAGTGCACTGTATCCGGATGCAGATATAGCCCATCTGCCTGACTTAAGCTTTCCGCGGAACGCAAATTCAGATGCATATGTGCATCCCCACCACCACCCTGTCCCAATCAGTTGTGCATGGCTAGAGTTGCACTGGGATTAGAAGTCTTGCTTCTCTGCACTAGGAAATCATCGAGTCCCACAAAGGCAAGACAGAAAGTATTCCATAGCTGCATGGGCAATATAAAAATGCTCCCTCTTCCCACATATCCCACACTTATTTGACCGCAATGACACTGCCATATATTCCGATCTTACCAGCAGTGGGGCACTGCAACGTTAACATATTCAGTATGTGATCCCTGATTGGCTTGGATCATGAATTGGTGAGAAAAGCAACCCTTCAAATGCTGCTGAAGTATCAATGTACCAGAGCTGCAAAGAGGCATGAAGAACACACAGACACACACACAGAGAGAGACACACTTGATTGGGTGGGGAGAACTGAGGAGCTTTCCTTTTACCCCTTGAAAACTCAATTTGTTTGTCCAAAATTGTATTTCAGAAAAATCCAATGCAGCATTATTCCCAAGAATGTCATCCTTACTGTCAGATGGTTAAGCTAGATGGAGCACTGTTAGATTTCAAATGCTGGGATGATGTGGCACAAAAGGCCAAATTAGGTGATAACCACAAAAGAGTAACAATCAGGTCCCACCAAGCAATCGCACTACACTGCTCACCACCAAAATAACCCAATTTGGAAAATTATATGTCTGGAAGCCTTTCCCTCCACCCCAATAAATTAAGCCTGTAGCCAGAAATTGGCATCAGACTTCTTTTTTAATCTTCTTGGGCATGGCATTGTGTGATGCTTCAGCAGTAGACTCTGACATGCAAACAAAAGTATTGTGTTTATGTGTGTGTGTGTAGATATATATATGTCTCCATGTTTGAGTAATTTGAAAAGAGAGGGGAGGGGTTGGTTCTTGGGTCCATGGAAAGGAAAAGCAACAAACGTGAGCACCGGCAAAAGCTTTTAGCAAAGGCTATTATCCCCTCCTGGAGAATCAATGCATTTTAATTCCCACCGAGCCGTTTTGTTTGGATTTACTTTTGTATTTCAAACGCACGAGACACGTTTAACAAAACAAGAGAAGGTAACATGCTGCATTCACTCCCTCCCCCCCCCCAGCCGAAATTACTGGAAGTTCATTTTCAAAGCAGGGTAGTTTTCTTGGAATCGATGTATATCAGCTCAGATCGATAGCCGCTCCGTGCAGATGGGCCGAGACACCTAAGTGATAGCGCTCAATCGCATTTGTATCCAAATCTTGACGGTTTCCAACAAGTCAATGCATTTAAGCAGCTGCCACAGCTTTTCACTTAAAAAAAATAATCTGTTTGCAGATAAGACTGTACCTTTCTGTGGAGTCCAGTAATAACTTCGGTGAACTTGCAGCTGCTGCTGCTGCTGCTTCCACAGTTACTCTTATCAAAGTATTTCCATTTCGCTGCAAGACTACTTTGTTCCAGGGCAACCTTTCGGTATATAAAATTTTTAAACTGCACTGTACAATGTGGGGGATGGTCTGCCCTCATTGAACTGAGGAGAGATCACAGCCACTCAGTTATCCTCCAGGGACCTTACTGGAAGGGCCGGGAATTGCTGTGTTCAGCAAAGGTAGGGCACTTCCCGTTAGAGTTTCCTTTGCAGTTGTAGCAAGTCACACTGTGGCAAGAGAGCGAAGGACAGGAGCACAGGACCTGCTTGCCTGTATTCCAACCCCACCACCACCGCACAACTAGGCCAGGTGCGTAGATTTCACCCCAGGAAAAACTCAAAGATCCAGCTAGCAAATTTCAACAGCGGCAAAGCAACTACAGCATGACCCTCATTTCATAATGAAGAGTTGTAACTCACTTGCTTTGCATGCTAAAGACTGCAGCTTCAAACTCCACAAGGATCTTCAGGTAGGACTGGGGGAAACCCAAGTGTGAAACTCCGGAGAGATAGATGGACCAGTGGACAGACTCAGTATAAGGCCCCATTTTTATACATAAATGCTTTTCACATGCATGAGATTCTTCCTCCAGGTTCAGCCCTAAGAAACTTTAGCAGCAGCAGGAAACACCCCTGGCTGGGATGCTGGGCGAGGGTGGTCCATGGAACAGATTTGCTATAAATGAGCTCTTTGCAACCTAAATTTCTTGGCCTTCTCCTTGACCCACCAAAATAAGACTTTCTGCAGATTTTTAAAAGAGTTGGGCTCATTTGAATATTGTTTTGAATTGTTTTGATTTATTTATTTTCCTGTCTAAGGGCACCATCACTTTCTGTATTTTAGGGTTTCCCCTTTCAGATGCTCATTTCTTACTTAGAGACAATGCAAATGATCCGGTGTAGCTTCCTACCGCAGCCCTTAATTATCCTTTTCACAAGGCTCAGAGACAAGCAGATCTCCACAGAGAAAACAGCCCTTTGTTATCTAATAAGTTGCAGAGAACTGGAATTTGCATAGAGCCCAAGGAACAGAGAGAACCTGCCGAAAGGGCTGCCCTGTGAACATCACAGAAGCATTTGAAGGGGAAATCGCAGTCTGCCTGGGATGGTCTCCGTGCTTAGAGTTTGTTTAGCTGAAACGGAGGCAATAGAAGAGGACTTCCTTTGCTGTGCTTCTCTTAAAGGAGCAGCCTTCGGACCAGGCTATGCCATGTTAATGACTATATCCACACCATACATTTAAAGCAGTATCATACCACTTTAAACAGTCATTGCTTCCTCTAAAGGATCCTGGGAACTGTAGTTTGTAAAGGGTGCTGAGAGTTGTTTGAAGACCCTTATTCCTCAATGACTACCAAAGTAGTTTTACTATCTTCCTTGGTAATTCTGGGAATTGTAGCTCTGTAAGGGGAACAGTCAAAGGGATCTCAGACTCCTTCAGAGAGCTCCCCTTTTAGGAAGGTCTGGCTTTCCCTGTATTGCCTAATTTGCTTAGTCTTAATAAATCCTCTAAATTTTAAAATTTAGATTGTCATTTTATTCTGCTTTAAATTTCACAGGCAGCTGTGGGATGCACTGCGCTTATGGGATATCGAGGTTTAAACTTTAAACATTTACACTTTACATGTAATTTAAACTGAACCACATTATGCACATTACCGTCCGCTATGTGCCCTTTGGAAATGGGATGGAAGAACTGTTGGCATCTCTCTGAATACGAAGCCACATCCTCTGGCCCAGAAAATCCTGTTGGCCAAGTCAAGTGACTTTCAGAGCCTTCAGGGATGAGCCCAGAGGCTTCTACCTGCCTAGGCGCAGAGGGCATCACTTCCTACTACCACCTAACAATTGTTTGTTAAGTCCCCTGCAAGAGCATCAATGGGGTCTGAATGCCTTAAGATGCCTTAGACCTCCATTGTGTCTGGCTTTCAGAACTTAAGAATGAAAGCATCCCATTCTCACAGTGGCCAACCAGATGCCTGTGGGAAACTCACAAGCAGGATTCGAGCACAAGAGCACTCTCCCTTCTTGTAGTTTCCAGCAACGGATATTCAGAAGCACTGCTGCCTTGTACTGTAGAAGCAAAGCACAGCCATCACCACTGCCTCCTGTGAAAGCAAGTTCCATAGTTTAAGTATTGGCTGCATGAAGATCAGGGGCTTTCTAGTTCAGGGGTCACTACTATCATGCCTATGGGTGCACACATAGATGCTGATGTTTCCCCAAGTGCCCACAGTGGCCCGCTCCCCTCCCTGAAATTATTAGGCTTCAAAAAGGCATTATGCTGTACCTAACAGAATAGATCCCCTCCCCCTCTTTCCTTTTCCCTTCCTCCTTCTGTGATGGAACTCCTATTCAGGGACTTCCCTGGCCTTTTTTTCCTGGCTCACGTAGGACCAGTCTGGATAGTTGGCCTTGGTGAAGACTTGACGTTTTCATCCCCCAAAAAGTTTTTGATTTGAGTTCCTACTGAAATGAGGCTGCATTTTAATGTTGTATTTTAATCTTGTTTTTAAGTGTCAGCTGCCCTGAGCCCGGTCTTGGCTGGGGAGGGTGGGGTATAATTATTATTATTATTATTATTATTATTATTATTATTATGTGCTCAGTTGCAATGTGTGTGGTACCACGTCAGTCTCTCTGGCTTGCAAATGTGTCCTGTGAGCTACTTGATGGTGAGGAAGGAGTGAGTGATACAAGTGAGCAACAGTCCTCTTTAAGCGGATGCATAAAGCCCATTGTGCATTCTAAGAAGAGTCTTGGTGGGGGTGAACGTGTGTGTGTTTTGCACTGAAGAGCCACTCCTAAGAACTTTCTGTTGGGTGCCCCTCGATGGGGTGCATCCCCCCCAGCTGCTTCTCTCTGTATATTTTGGACGGCTGCTTTTGTGGCTTCCTCGCCCTCCTGCAGAAATCATGGCTGGCCTGTGCCAGTGGAACCATGCTGTGTTGCCATGGAGAGTATGATTATGACACCAGCAGCAAAAAAAAAAAAGGCAAATGAAAATGCACAGCCCTGAGCTTGCCTAGGATGCAGAGTTAATGAAGTGGGGAGGGGAAGGGAAGAAAAGGGAAGGGAGGGGTTCTTCCTTCCTCAACCTCCCCCAATCATCAAATCCAGGCTGAACTTGAGTGGGGAGGCGGCTTCTTCCAGAACCCAGTAAAACAGGAAAGCTAATTACGCAAGCCAACCATTTCTCTTGTTTGAACACAGGGATTGGGATCTGGTCAGTGCCTGGATGGGAAAGTCCACCTGGGAGCCACCTCTGTATGCCACTTTGGGTTCTGTGGTGGGAATAAATTTAAGGAAATAAAATAAATACTGTACATCCTGTTAAGTTGTGGGTGAACATATCAGACGACACAGCGATTCTTCAAACAGCTCTTGTTTATTCACAGGCCAGAACAGAACTGAACTGAAGGGCTCAGCCAGCCTTCTTATATAGAGCTCCAGAACAACGTAACTGTAACAACTTTCTGTAACTACCCAATCACTGAACGTCACTTTCGATCCCTCATTTGCATGTGTGGACCTGAACTATCTACAGTATCCCCCTGCTGGCCCAGGGTGAGAACTTCTGTACATAACACATCCAGTGGCAGCAGCTTGGACAAAACATTGGGGAGGAAGAGCCCGCTGTGCCCCACAATGACAGTGACAATGCCCCTGCTCTGCACTCCTTCTGAGTCAGGGGTCAGGCTGGCACATGTCCAGATAGGCACAGCAAGTGCAGGCAGTTGGTCAACTGCCTCCCTGCAGCCAGGCACCTGCCTCTCCTACGCCTGCCATCCATTGGCCAGGTGCGCTCATTGGCACTTCGGCCATTGCTGCAGGTGGGGGGGAGAGAATACTGTATATTGAGGGTGCTGTCCCCTCAGAAGAAAATTATTGGGGGGGCTACAGTTAGCACCTATGAATACATCCATTCCTGGTGGCCAGGAAGTTAAGAGCTAGATTTGTGACTCAACTCTCTGTGTTCCTTTTTTATTTTGCTATGCCTTAGAGTTGATAAAATTACTACTAGTAGTAGTAGCACAACTGTGTGGGGTCAAAGTTCTCTCTAGGAACACCATGATACAAGAGAGTTATTCAAGTGGCTTTGCCATCAGAGATAAGGCAGTTGGCCACCTGTGGGCTGTGTGGGTCATCTGTCATCCCCTTTATGGAACACCCTCTCCAAATAAGTATGCCTGATGCCTACCCAATTGTCTTTTATGTACCAGGTTAAGAACTATCTATCTATTTATCTATCTAGCAGGTGTCAGCAAACTTTTTCAGCAGGGGGCCGGTCCATTGACCCTCAGTCCTTGTGGGGGGCCGGACTATTTTTTTTGGAGGGGGGAATGAACAAATTCCTATGCCCCACAAATAACCCAGAGATGCATTTTAAATAAAAGCACACATTCTACTCATGTAAAAACAAGCTGATTCCCGGACCATCCATGGGCCAGATTTAGAAGGTGATTGGGCCTTACAGGTAATGAGATAAATAAGAAAGAAAAGAAGTTATTTCTATATGCAGTGACAGCAGCAAGAATATTGATGGCCCAGAAATGGAAACAGGAGGAACTACCTACGATAGAAGAATGGAGAACTAAAATGATGGACTATGCAGAACTGGACAGAATGACAGGAAGGATCCGGAATCGACGAGATCAAAGATTTACAGAAGATTGGGAAAAGTTTATTCCATATATGCAAAAACTGAGTGATAACCAGATTACGTTTGTAAGTTTTAATGAAGCTCTGTGATTGGAAAATGTCAAAATAAGTATTAAAATGGAATGAAGTTTACAGTAATAATAGAGACAACGGGTAGAAATGTGTTAAAAGTAAAAATATGAAGGATTTGCAGACAAATTGGGGGAAGTAAAAAAAAGAGGAAAGTAAGATGTAATTAAGATGTATGGAGTGTATAATTTTGTTTTGTATTTGAAAATATATATATATATATATATATATATATATATATATATATATATATTAGAAGGTGATTGGGCCCGATCCGGCCCCGGGCCTTAGTTTGCCTACCCATGATCTAGCCCTATCTGCACCCTACATTTAAAACAATGTCAGTTCCCTGGAAGGAGGGATTGAATGTTACACTACTTTGGGAATTGTAGCTCTGTGAGGGGAATAGGGACCTCCTACTAACTCTCAGAACCCTTAACAAACTACAATTCACAGGATTCTTTAGGGAAGCCATGGCTGTCGCAAGCGGTATAATAGTGCTTTAAATGGGCGGTGCTGATGGGCTTCTGTCTCTCATACATTTTAAGGTGTCCCTGTTTTAAACACTGGTGACCTGCATTCTCCACTTTGCTGCTTTTATAGTTCAATTGATTTTCCTTTTGGGGTCTTGTAAATGTATTGTCTTTCTGCATTTAAAATTCCATTGTAAAATATCTGAGATAGATGGTTATGAATATAAATGCCTTAAGCAAACAAAAAAAAGCAAATACATAAATCCCCTTGCTCAAATAAATTTGAGCCCTAACCTCCCCCTCCCCCCGCCTCTAGAAATTAAGCAATGTCTGGACCCTCTGATGAATTGCAAAATATAGCCTTGAAGAAGCCACCCACTCTTGCCCCCATTCTTCTGGTTCTCGGGATATAGGAAATATGGTTTGTAAAGAGCTTGGTACAGAAGTGGTACATACCCTTTTCCTCTTTCAGAGCTGGTTTGGAATTCTGTAGTTTCCCTTTAAACAAATTGGGGGCGCTGGAGAATGGCCAGTCATGATAATATATTTGAGCCTCTAAAAACAAGGTGAAAACTGATTGTGTTTTTACAAGAAGGAATCTCAATCAGCTTCAGAGAAGATTCTGCTGGAGATGATTTTGCTGGACAAACTGACTGGCCACAGTTCTCTGTAATATTCCAAGAATGTTTTGAAATGTGTCAGTTTTCATTTACTTTTAAATCAGGGTATCCGACATTCAGCAAACCAGCCCAGTCCTGGTGCTCCCAAGCTTGGCAGCCTTGCAAAAGATGATGAAGATGAGTATTATCATTCATACACCATGGCTGTATTTTGCCCTTTCTTTGGCCAGTCCAGCTCCATAAATTCCCATTTATGCTCTAAAGTTTGATTTTTTAAAAAGCTATTTTCGACATTTCCTCACTTTAGTAAAATTGATGGGATCATGTGCAATTTGTAAATGATATTAAGGGAGGTAATAACACTCTGGGAACGAAAGGAAAACCATAAATTATTAAAAATGGCTGGGTTGGAATTGGGCTTCTCGGCTTCCACAACTGAAGAACGACTTGCATTCTGCCCTCAAGATGTTTCAACTAAGCACCTTCCCTTACAGCCCTTCACACCGGACGGTGATCAAAGCTCCAGCCGTTTTTAAGACTTTTAACAGCAGTTTCTAAATTGCTTCCCTTTAACGTAAAAATGAGAAACATTTCCTGCCTCCAAACCATTGCAAGAGAGGTCAATAAATACAACATATCATAGGAGTAATCATGCTGTCGTAATGTTTATGGGCCTGGCACATGCCTTGAGGTGCCAACCAGATGTGCAACAAAATGGCAGACACCAACCCAGAGAAATAGCCGGCCAAAGGATCATTTTACACTGCCCTCTTTGCCATCAGGAGATGTGTAGATGGGACCAGACAGGTGAGCTCTGTGAAAGTGTTACTATGAACTCAGCTCAAGAGGGAAGATGAGATTGTTTCTCAAGCAATGAGTTTCCACCCTTGAGAACTTATTTCTCCAGTCACTGCAAGGACCAGCATAGACAACATGGTGTTCAGTACCCACATTACCAACCAATGGGTCACTTTGTTTTCTTTTATGCATTGGCTGCACCCAGCTGGTTAACTGCAGGGGTCATGGGGGATCCATAATATAGAATAAGGACAACAGAAGATTTCAAGTTTTAGAGTTGCTTCCCAATCCAATCTCTCCCTCTCTGCCTATATCAGGAGACTGATGGGCAGGGCTTTTAGTAAGCAATGCTTTCCCTCATCACTTTATTGCCATGCCAGGCAGCCCCCTAGCCAGTGTGACACCTGCCCCCTGAAAGCATTATGCCAGCAACAGTGTAAGAGACAAAGCAGAAGTGGAATACATGATGATAGTTTCTAATGACTTTTGCAAGAGATAAAAGCAATGGGAAGTGAGGAGACAGATCAGAGGGTTTCCTCACACTGCAGCATATGTGGTGAGTCAGAAACAAACCAAGTACCTTGGGCTTTCTCAGCAGGGCTGATGGCTGCAGTACAGGTTGTTGGGTCAGGTGAAACGCTACACGGGGTGCATGGGCAGAGTTAAAGAAGTACGGCCCAAGACCACAGACCCAACCTAATTTGGAACCTCTGCTTGCCGCTTTCTGGCTTTGGGAAAGACCCTGGTGATAAGTGTGACCCTGAATGGTTTGGCCATCATTGCTGAAGAAGTTGGAGGTGCCATGTCCTTCCTTCCTGGAATTTCCCAGCAATTTTTTTTAAAAGGTTAGGTCTCTCTTTTTCTTTTTTTAAGCCAGTGTATTGAGCTGCCACATTTGCAAAGAGTCAGGTTGTTGCATTTAGGTAAAGGTAAAGGGGACCATTAAGTCCAGTCGTGACCGACTCTGGGGTTGCGGCGCTCATCTCACTTTATTGGCCAAGGGAGCTGGCGTACAGTTTCCAGGTCATGTGGCCAGCATGACTAAGCTGCTTCTGGCGAACCAGAGCAGTGCACGGAAATGCCGTTTACCTTCCTGCTGGAGCGGTACCTATTTATCTACTTGAACTTTGATGTGCTTTCGAACTGCTAGGTTGGCAGGAGCAGGGAGCTCACCCTGTCGCGGGGATTTGAACTGCCAACCTTCTGATCGGCAAGTCCTAGGCTCTGTGGTTTAACCCACAGCGCCACCCGCGTCCCTCTTTTTCTTTTTTTAAGCCAGTGTATTGAGCTGCCACATTTGCAAAGAGTCAGGTTGTTGCATTTACAAAGTGAGAAAAGTAGACAGCTTCACATCTCGTTTCCGTTCAGCACCATGGACTTTGATTATAGCATCAGAGCAGTAGTTGAAACAGGCAGGATGTGGCCTCCTCAAAGTCTGGCCTATTCAGCAAAGGCCTAGCTAAACTAGACTTTGAGTCCTAGTTTTATGTAGGACACAAACCAGTGTTTTGAAAAATCTTCGGGTGTCAATTTATCTTTGCTGAAGTGAAAAGGGAAGGTGCAGGGACAGAGTAATCATCACAACTTCCCATGGCTTTTATTTTTTTATTTTTTTTAAAGCCTTCTTTGTTGGGGTTTTGATACTTTGCATGATGATAAGCAACCTCCATTGTTACACATGGAAAAAATATATTTCTCTCTCTCCCCCTCTCTTTAATCATAAAATACAACCCAGCAGGTTTTGAGAAAAGAGACGGGAGCCTCCAGCAAAAGCAATCAGATGCAATTTGGGAACAATGCCTCAGGTAATTATCAAAGATTTCAGCCACATTTTTTCCCATTAAATGAAAATGGGATGCCAAGATGAAAGGGCAGAGAATGGATGGGGGGAGGATGTACACACAGGAAAGGTAGATCCACACTTGGCAGAGAGACAAGTATAAAATGTGAGAGAAGGGTCAGCAACCTGAATTCAGGGGTGGTGAAGTTCTGTCAGAAGCTACAGCTGCAAAAGGGAGAAGCTACAAATGCAACTTCTAATTATTTAAAATGAGATACTCTCTTTCTTAAGCAAAACATACCCAGATGTAAAAGCTTGCTGCCAAAAGAGAAAAGGAAAGAAAATGGAAGTCCACTTGCTGAAAGCTAATGCTGGCTATTGTGGCTGAAATACTCACCATGCTTTGGCACAAACATACAGGCAGGGCAGGTGAGCTGTAGAAGCATCAGGTTTCCCCACAAAAAACCCAGAAACTTGGACACAGAAGGGGAGACTCATTGTGGAGCTAGCCTTGATAGCTGAAAAAGCATTATACATGTCCACAGGTATACACACAAATGCATTCAAATACATCAATCCCCAAAGGAACAGCTTTCTTTCCAGTGCATGCTGAGGTTTGCACTGGTCTTAGCAGATCAGATAGGAGAGTATTACTGACTTGTGCGAACTGGCTGGGTACATGTAAGACTGTTTACCTGGACTGTTTGAACAGGCAGATACCCATTATTGGCTTAGCGCACACTACAGGAGACATAATAAAAAGGACCAAGGATTCCTGTCAGTGGAGAAGTGACTCTGCTCAGGCTGCCGCTGCTGGAAGATAAGGACCAGGCTCAAAACTGAGTCAACACTCTCAGTTGTCCTCTGTTTCAGCAACGCCTTGTGCTGGACAGCTCCTCTAGCTTATTCTGCAAAATCCTTAGGAAGTAGAGCTGGAGATTTCTGTTTTTGCACATTGGTAGACACATGGAGGGGATGTGGGTGGTGCTGTGGGTTAAACCACAGAGCCTAGGACTTGCCGATCAGAAGGTCGGTGGTTCGAGTCCCCACGATGGGGTGAGCTCCCGTTGCTTAGTCCCTGCTCCTGCCAACCTACAGTTTGAAAGCATGTCAAAGTGCAAGTAGATAAATAGGTACTGCTCTGGCGGGAAGGTAAACGGCATTTCCGTGTGCTGCTCTGGTTCGCCAGAAGCGGCTTAGTCATGCTGGCCACATGACCCGGAAGCTGTACGCCGGCTCCCTCAGCCAATAAAGCGAGATGAGCACCGCAACCCCAGAGTCGGCCACAACTGGACCTAATGGTCAGGGGTCCCTTTACCTTTTTAGACGCATGGAGATGTATGTCCTATACTATCAGTCCAACCAGGCCAGTATTGTCAGAGTAGACTGGCAGTTGCTAAGGATTGGCTCAAAGCTCTTTACAGTCTGTCTACCTGAGATCCTCTGAAGTGGATAACTGGGGACTTCGGGAATCACAGACCCCCTGTGTTTTAAGTGTGTGCTCTGCCTCTGACCCATGACTCTTTCACAAGTCTATACCTTCCCTTAAGGTTGTGATGCTTCAGTTGGCATTTCACAATATTTTTATGCCTCGGGAAATGCATTCCAAGGCAGTCATTGCCATTATGGATTGGAAGCCCAAGAACCAAATTTCAAGTGAAATTCCTTTGCACCATTCTTGTTGGATGCATCTTAGCCCAAATTTCAAATTAAATGAGTATGTCTGGTATAAGCAAACCAGCTCAGGATCTTTCTTTGTTGGGAACAGGATTAGAACTGGGGCTTGGTGGAATAGAATTAATTGGTGTATCAAGCAAGCAAGCAGTAGCATAGGTAACCATGCCATATATATAAAACACAAAGGTAACCATGTTAACTTGTTTTTAACTCTGACTTTTATCGACAATTTTAATGTACACTTTGTTTTGTGTCAACTGCTTAAGTGGTATACAAATTCTAATAAATAAATGCTGGTCCATAAGAAAAACTCCCACATCAAAATCCAGTTGGGCAATAGCCTTTTTAGGGTATTAAATAATAACATTCACAGCAATCTATGCCCTGTAAAAAACAATACCAAACAAGAGTGGCATACTTCCTGCCAGAAGCCATAAGGACCACCATAATGCATGAACACGAAGGGTAAGTGGAGATCTCAAACAGGGAATGAGAAGTGTGGATGGGAGGCGAGAAAGTCATAAGAAGGGAGTCCAAGGTACCACTGGAATTCATGCCCAATGTGTCCTTTTCTTTGCCCTCCAAGGCCGCAAAATATTGCTTTCCTTCCCCCCCTCCAGCATCAAGAAGTTCTATTTTCCAACGCCATCTTCTCATTGTAAAATTAGCTGATGAGATCCCAAGCGAGGAATGCATCCCACTGCTCTTTTAACCCAGATCCATGCAACCACTCAGAAACTGACAAATCAAATTTGCCAAAAAGAAGAGAGGGGGGGAGTAAACCAAATTGCTTTTATAATTAATTCAATTAGTATTGCAATGCCAATGTTTTGTGTTGCTTAAATAAACAGTGTGCCCTCCATCCTCATCTATCCCCCCCCCGCCCACTCCTCCCCTCTCCCTGTCCTCATCTTCAGTGGGGCACAAACAAAACAGCACTAAACGAAGGCCCGTGCTAATTAAAAGAGCCTGTTGTTTCCATCCGTTAAATGGTACATATTTTAATTATCCTGGGTGTGTGCCTGTGTGTTCATGCCGCTTATGGCATGGCAGGGTAAAGGGAAAACAACCGCCAGTCTCCTCCACTTCTGTGCAAACAGAATATTCTGGATGGCCCACCCAAGTGAGCATTTTAGAGTTACCATGGGAACGGTAAGAGATGCAAAAGTTCAAGGGTTTACTGCCGTCACCTAAAGTGCTGTGAAGTTTATAATTTTAAAGATCTTGCAAAAGTAGCCTTTGGGTCAGCCATGACCCCAGATTCTCTTTTCTCTCTCTATGTCTCTGAAACTCACAGGAAAAGGTATGTTCCTGTTGTTTTTCTCCCAAATCCCCAACCTGCTCTTTATTTCTGACTGCATTATGAATGCATGATAATGCCGTACTCTTGCCTTTTCACACACCATTCTTGCACATGCACCCAGAGACCACCTTTCTTTCCCTCCTGTAGAAGAGTTACCTTTCCACCAGCAAATGTGCTGCTTGAAAGGAAGGAGGGGTCACACATGTAGGGAGGACCCATAAGTCAGCGGCAGAACTTCTTTTTGCCTCGTGCAGGGTCCAACCCCTGCAGTCTCCAATTACAGGGTGATAAAGAAGGCAGCTGAGAAAGACCTGGGAAAGCTGTTGCCACTTAAGAGTAGTCAGTGCTGGACTAGGTAGACTCTGTGCCCATAAGAAATGGAGGGGGCAGAGCTGCATGGTAGAGAGCACCAGCGTTGCATCTATAAACAGATTCTATCCCAGTCCCCTTTGGTTCAACGAGTGTCTAGGGTCATGGCACTGAACGAAGAAGTTGTTGAGTTCCCTGGTGCTAAACCCGTCTCCTCCTCATGCATCCTTTGCCCTCTCATCTTGGAACTCCATTTTAATTTAAAGAGCAAGGGAAATTGTGTCTGAATTCTTTGATAATTACCTGAGTCACTACAGCCAATACCTGGATGAAGTGATGAATGGTTTGACTCCATCTAAGGGAACATCTAAGGGTGGCGCTGTGGGTTTAACCACAGAGCCTAGGACTTGCCGATCAGAAGGTTGGCAGTTTGAATCACCGCGACGGGGTGAGCTCCCGTTGTTCGGTCCCAACTTCTGCCAACCTAGCAGTTTGAAAGCATGTCAAAGTGCAAGTAGATAAATAGGTACCGCTCCAGCGGGAAGGTAAACGACGTTTCCATGTGCTGCTCTGGTTCACCAGAAGTGGCTTAGTCATGCTGGCCACATGACCCAGAAGCTGTCTGCGGACAAGCGCCGCAACCCCAGAGTCGGTCACGACTGGACCTAATGGTCAGGGGTCCCTTTACCTTTAAGGGAACTTCCACGTACTAACCACCCTAAGAAAACACTGTCGTTCTTTTTCATCTGCCTACAGGAGATCTCGCTCCCTCAACGCACAGCTTGTTTATGTTTTAATATGCATTAATTGATGTTTTCATGCTTCTGTGGTTTTATGTCGCTTCACCTTTGACAAATGTGAAATGGAAAGAATTTTTTGTTGTTGTTTAAAAAGGAAAAGGCTCACTCCAGATTTCCTACTGACATGTGTTGATGGTGGTCTGTGGTGCGCCTTAGTCACCAACTCATCACCTCAATCAGCCTTCCCCAACCTAGTGCCTTTCAGATATTTTGGACTACAGTTCTCATTCCTAGCCCCAGCATTGTGCAGCCATACTGGCTGGAGCTGATAGGAGTTATAGATTTTGTTTTCTTGTATAATTTTTATTAAGTTTTTCTATTTTACATTTTGGAATATACATTTGAACAACCCGAAAATATCAATGACTTCCCTTCTTCTCCTTCTATGGTTCAGTTTGGATGCCATAGATCCCTGCATATTTTACATAAACTATGCCATTCAGTATTCCATTTTTACATCCATCAAAACTTATTTACACTGTTGAATTTATCTTAATGCTGCTGTTTTCAAATGTACACAATTTTCACCCATATATTAAGTAAACATTTTCCAATTTTCTTTAAACGTATATTCTTCTTGTTCTCTTATTCTATAAGTTAAGTCTGCCAGCTGTGTGTATGCCATCAGTTTAAATTGCCAATCTTCTTTAGTTGGGACCTCACTCGTTTTCCATTTTGGGGCTAACAAACATGGGCCGCAGTAGTGGCATACATAAATAGCCTTTTTGAACATTTGAGAATTTCCATCTGAATTATCCCCAGCAAAAAGGACTCTGGTGTATGTACTTTTAAACATTTTTTTTCAATTCATTATAAATTATTTCCCCATACTCTTTTACCCTTTTACAAGTCTACAACATATCATAGAATGTACCCTCAGCCTCATATCTTGTAGCTGTAGATTTCGAAGGTTCAGCAAAGGGCAACCCAAATGATCAAGAGGGTGCAAATAAACAATGAAGTACAGTGGTACCTCGGGTTACAGATGCTTCAGGTTACAGACTCCGCTAACCCAGAAATAGTGCCTCAGGTTAAGAACTTTGCCTCAGGATAAGAACAGAAATCACACAGCACGGTGGCAGCAGGAGGCCCAGTTAGCTAAATCGGCACCTCAGGTTAAGAACAGTTTCAGGTTAAGAACGGACCTCCAGAACGAATTAAGTTCTCAACCCGAGGTACCACTGTATTGGTGACTTCTTAGTTTAGAGGAAAGACAAGTAAGAGGTGACATGAAGGAAATTCATAAAATTATGCATGGCTTGGCGAAAGTGGCTAAAGAAATGGGGGGGGGGGTTGCCCTCTCTCATAACATTAGAACTCATGAACATCCAATGAAGATGAATGTTGGGAGATTCAGGATAGATAAAATGAAGTTCATATTCACACAGTGCATAGTTAAACTGTGGAACTCATGCCCACAGGAGCCCGTGGTGATGGGCACCAACCGGGATGGCTTTAAAAAGAAGAGGGGACAAATGCATGGAGGAAAAAGCGATCCAGGGCTACTAGCCATGGTGGCTATGCTCTGCCTACAGGGGTGAAAACAGTCATGCTTCTGAGGACAGTGTTCTTGCACCCAGGTCCTGCTTGCTGGTTTCTCATAAGAGGCATCTGGTTGGCCACTCTGAGAACAGGGTGTTGGACTAGATCCATTGCTGTGATCCAGCAGGTTCTGCTTATATAGTTCAAAGCATTTGGAGGGTACCAGGTTTGGCGAATGGGACATGGGTGGTGCTGTGGGTTAAACCACAGAGCCTAGGACTTGCCGATCAGAACGTCGGCAGTTCGAATCCCCTCGACGGGGTGAGCTCCCGTTGCTCGGTCCCTGCTCCTGCCAACCTAGCAGTTTGAAAGCACGTCAAAGTGCAAGTAGATAAATAGGTACCGCTCCGGCGGGAAGGTAAATGGCATTTCCGTGTGCTGCTCTGGTCCGCCAGAAGCAGCTTAGTCATGCTGGCCACATCACCCGGAAGCTGTACGCCGGCTCCCTCGGCCAATAAAGCAAGATGAGCGCCGCAACCCCAGAGTCGGTCACGACTGGACCTAATGCTTTACCTTTACCTTTTAGGTTTGGCGAAGGCTGCCTTAATTCAAAGACGACATCCCTCATCCACAACAAGAGGTGAAGATAGCAAAACAAAGAAGTTACTCGGATCAGAGAGAACGACCTTCCTGAATCAAAATTGAAAATCAGATGAGCCTGTGAGTGAATCAAAAGATAAAATTCTAACAGATTATTTCCACCGCTGCGAGCGGTGAGGACAAGGGCGGGTGTGTTCTTCTTCTTCTTCTTCTTCTTCTTCTTCTTCTTCTTCTTCTTCTTCTTCTTCTTCTTCTTCTTCTTCTTCTTCTTCTTCTTCTTCTTCTTCTTCTTCTTCTTCTTCTTCTTCTTCTTCTTCTTCTTCTTCTTCTTCTTCTTCTTCTTCTTCTTCTTCTTCTTCTTCTTCTTCTTCTTCTTCTTCTTCTTCTTCCCCCACAAGCATTTCAAATAAGTCATCGCCTTAGCGCAGGAATCTCCCAACTCGGCACCCTTTGCTCCCCCTCTAGTGGCAGGAGGCGGCATAAACCGAAGTGGAAGGGCTGGGAAAGAGGACGGGCGGGAGATGGAGGCCGTGCGTGTGTGTGCAGATGTAAGGGGAGATTCGCTGTGTGTCTCCCCGGCGCTGCTGTTTGTTAGCGTTCCCTGTTGCTCTGCTTTCCTTTTGTAGACAGATTTCAGCGTATCGATCCGCAGCCTCCCCAGGCTTGAGCCTTTTATGGATCAGAGGTGAAGAGAAAACGAAAGCCGAAGTTTAAGACCCACGAATTTGATGGCTTTGGAGATTATTGGGATGAGATATCTCTAAACACATGCTGGGCCTGGAGGGCTGATTGGAGACGGGGAGGCAGCGGGGGAAGCAGCCCACCTCTGGGTCTTGACCGAGCTAAGGCGTCAGCACCTACCTGCCCGCCCCCATCGTGATAAATCATCAGAATGGATGGCTTCTTAAGCAACCACCACTGCTCAGGTGGACTCTAGAGGCAGCCAGCTGGCCCTAGAGACAATCTGGATTTCTGGCAGTTACTGTTAAGACTTTAAAGTCTGCCTCGTTATACCTGACTCACCCAGCGCTTTGCAGTGAAAAGCAAGGATCACAGGGAATTTGTCTTCGCTTCCTGGTTGTTTTCTCCGCTTCCTTTTGTGATGATGACTCTGGGCTGGCAGTATTTCTGTAAGCCTCCTTGCTCAGCCTCCTCTCACATCAACACATGCGATGGGCACACATAGAAAACATGTGGCGAACTACTGCAATTGAGCCCGTCCTTAAAAAAAAAAACTAAAAACAAACAAACAAACCATCCTTACTCTTAAAAGCCAGTAAGCAGAATGAGGGTCTGCAGCTCTTAAACTCTACAGCAGACCAGCTGTCAAAAGTATGTGTGCTCATTTCATTTCATTATTTAAAATGTTTACCAGTCGCCCATAATCATAGATCCCAGGCAAGCGATTTACAACAGAATGAAATACAGAGCAGCCTGCGCTATAAATAAAAAAGGATAGAATTAAAAATGACCAGATAAAATTAACAGTCCAGCCACCAAAGCAACATTTGACAGTTGCACACACAACTCACTGATCCCTGCACTTCTACCTTCCCTTCTCTTCCTTATATCCCTACTTCCCTCCCATAGCACCACATTTGTCCTAGCCCTGGGCCCATTTCTGAGGATGGGGTGCCCATTTCTCAACCTCATGCCTACCCAGCCATCCTTCCCTGCTTTTTAGACCACTGCCTACTTTGATCACCTGCTAAGTTGAAATAGGCAGTAGGTGTGTGTTTGCCTGACCTGTGCTGCTATTGCTCTTTTTGGAGGCAGGTCACTGGGGCTTACTGTCACACCAGATATTTATGCTGAGTTACGTTGTGCTGTGTCACTTTTAATAATATGACACATTTGAGGCACAGGCCCTTGAAATGGTTTAAACCCCCCCCCCCCAAAAAAAGGTTAAAGATACAAATAAAAACCAATGTAATACAACTGCAGAACAAACAAGTCAACAGACAGCAATAGATAGTGAGGCCACCTTACTGCTCGCCCCTAACACTAAACAATTTATATTTAGGGGCGAGCAGGGAGGGGGTCAAGTCTGCAGATGATACTATATTGCTCAGGATCATTAAGACAAAAAAAAAGTGATTGTGAAGAGCTCCAAAGAGATCCCTCCAGTGAATGGGCAGTAAAATGCAATTCATTGTAAAGAAGTGTAAAGGCAAAAAGAGAAAAAGAGAAAAGAGGTAGGATGGTAAAAGTTTTTCTCCCTCTCTCATCACACTAGAATATGTCAGCATCCAATGAAGCTGAATGTTGCAGGATTCAGAACTGATAAAGAAAGGACTTCACCATGCAGTGTATAGTTAAACTATTGAACTTGTTCCCACAGGAGGCAATGATGGCCACCAACTTGGATGGCGTTAGAAGAGGATTATACAAATTCATGGAGAATTGAATCTGTGCGTGCAAAGCATCTGTTCTGCCACTTCCCTGCTCCAGTCTGCAGATCCAGCTTTGATACGACTCCCTCGCTCCCAAATATCTGCTACTCAAATGTTTCTGTCTTGCATTGGATTCAACTTTGTCTTCAGTTCCGACAACCATCTGGCCATTGTAGTTCTAGCCAGTCCATCAGGCTTCCGGGATCTGGCTTTTGGTCTATGCTATGAAACGTGCCTCTCTTTCAAACCATTTTAATGTCGAGAAACCTAAACCCTTTGTTGGACTCACCCCAACACCAAGAAGCTAGGAACCAAAGCTGAGCTGAAATCACACACCCACAACTTCATTACCCTATTTTTAGACGATTATTATTATTGTTGTTATTGTTATTATTAGCCACCCATCTGACTCTGCACAGCTTCCAACAAAATATTAAAACACAAAACCCCTCAAACATTAAAAACCTCCCTGTACAGGGCTGCCTTCAGATGCCTTTGGAAAGTCAGATACATGTTTATTTCCTTGACATCTGAAGAATCTCTTCCTTTGAGTTATTTTCCAAAAGCCCTGCAATGGGTTTTGCACACCATTTATTGGCATCAGTGGCTGTGTGTTGCTGAATCCCCCAGCCATGATGCCAAGGTAAGGGTAGAAAGCATGTCTTACTTGAATGTAGCTTTAGGTGTCATCATGCAGCCAAATTTTGTTAGCTGTTTGGTGCCATCACAAATGGGAGTGAGGGTATCCTTTCCTGCCCTCATTCCTGCATTGCATGGGTGGGTGATGCCAACCTTGAGGAGACGGGCTTGTATGTTTGTTTAGCTTTAAGGAAGAGAACAGGTTTCCTCCAAAAAGGAGGGTGGAGTCAATTCACAGCTAAAAACATTTCGGCTAGACAACAGGAAGGCATTTTGGACTGAGCAGGTGCTGAGGAGAAGGCACATTCTGTGGCGAAATATCAATCGCTAGAGGCATCTTGTGGCAGGCTGCATAAAAATTGGTTGGCTTAGTTCAGATGGCCTTGATTCAATCTGAGAGAAAAAGTGGACTCTGGGGATTCAGCTACTGGTGCTCTATGCAATGTGATAGAGTCCATAATTTGGAGATGAACCCCAACCCCCCTCCCCCAAAAAACCAACAACAATGTTGTTCCACATTGGGGACTTTCAAGGGATTAGACATTGGCTCATGAGGTCCTTTCCAATTACATCTTTCCAGGACTCTATTTGTCTTTAGGGAAAGAAAGAAAAAAGAGGCATATTTTGCAACTCTGACCAAGCAGCGCTTTCCGGGCGCTTTGATGCTCTATTAACTAATCTCGCCCTCTCGAGTCATTTATTATGTTTAAACTGGTGCCATCAAGTCTCTCAGCAGCATCAGGAAATAAATTAAAGAGTGGCCGGAGATACTGGGATCCTCTCTATGATTGCTGGCTTGCTGTGATCAAGAGCTTAAGGTTTTGGGCCATCTGCAAACTGGAAATTAAGAATTAATAAAGCAACAGAAAAATGAACTCAGTCACCACCTATGCTGGGCTTGGAGGAAGCTTGGGTCAGGCACAGAGGGAAAGGGGTAGGAAGTGTGGGACTTTCATGTGCTTCTATCAGGCATGCAAAGAGTATGGTATCAGCCTTGGTGGCCCAGGGCAGGGGTAAGCCCAAATGATGCCTTCCAAACATGGTTGGATTACAACTTCCATCATCCCAGAGCACTGGCCATGCTGGATGGGACTGATGGGAGTTAGAGTCCAGTATCTTCCAGAGGACACTATGCTGGTTGCCCCTAGGCTTGGGTCTTGCCAAGGGTGGAATAATTTCAGGGTTTGAGTCTCAGACAAGCCCTTGTTTGGGAAGGCTGGTAGCTCCTCAGGAGACTGCCTGATTTACATACACATGATCTCAGGTTCAATCCCCATTATTCCCAGGTCAGGCTGGGCAAGACTCCTGTCTGAAACCCCCCAAAGCTGTACCAACAGTCTAAGACAGCTTTCTAGGTAATTATGGGTCTAGGTAGTAAGGGAATTTAGGGGTGCAGTTATTCTGAACATAGAATTTGCTAGTGCTTCCCATTACATAAATGCAACTTAATTCCTATAAAACCTAGCAGAAACCATTTGCAATAGGCCATCACATTTAATTCTCTACTGCAATGAACCAGGGGAGGAGGGATTTGTAAGCTGTAAAAACAGGCAGAAGGGATTGGGTTATGGAAGGATCTCCCAGTTTTTTGTCCTCCACAAAAAATGCTCTGCCGATTCTCAAACTTCAGCTCTCCACAGAAAATGCTCTGTTAATGGTTCTACACAGAAGGCATTTTAGGAGAAGCTGAAGTTTGCTTGGAGAAGATTGTCCTCTACATCAGTGTTTCCCAAAATCGGGTCTTCAGCTGTTTTTGGACTACAGTTCTCATCATCCCTGACCACTGGTCCTGCTAGCTAGGGCTGATGGGAGTTGTAGTCCAAAAACAGCTAGAGACCCAAGTTTAGGAAACCCTGCTGTACAGGAAGGATAGGAAACGTCAGGCCCAGGGGCCAAATGTACCCCTCCAGGCTTCTGTATCTGGCCCCCAGCACTCCTCCCAGGCCACGCAAGGTTTCTTATATCTGCACACGAAGGTCCCAGGTTTAATCCCTGGCAGCATCTGCAGTTAAAAAGAGGCCTTGTAAAGCAGATGACCACAGAAGTAGCTGGGACTGCACCTAAACTTAGCATTCAGGTGACATCAGAGGGAATGCAGAAATCTCACCCCTGAAACTAGCTGAATTTCCCACCCAGACTGAGGATTTCTGACTGTCCACTGACTGACCCCATTGCAGCCAAGCACATCTGCTAGGGAGGGCCATTTGTTTTACTTGGCTGCAATACATCTCACTACAAGTTCTCAGGTGAATTAACGGTGAAGGTAAATTTAGCACAAATAGATGTAAATAACTCCACAGCACGATTTGCCTTCAGCCTGCGGGGAGCTGCAGGAGGCCGTAAAGTTAAATGTAGCTGGATTTAAAGAGGACGACGTGATTTTACAGTCAATAATAACATTGCCAGCTGGGAGTTCCAGGCTGGCAAGAGAAGCCCCTGATAGTAGCCTTTAGCCTCAAGAAGGTGCCCAATCCTCTAGCAGGTTCCAGTTCACTCAGATATAGTGAAGAGGTGAAGAATAGTCCCTTCTGGTGCTGAACAAATGGGCAGGGCAGGGGATGCCTCAGCACAACTGAAGGTCAGGGATGCATTCTAGTCACAAAGAGTTGCTACCTCAGCTCCTCTTCTAAGAGATAACCCCATGACATTGACATGTTGGTCACATGCTGAGTCAGGCAATGTTGACTCAAGCAAAGTAGTGGGGAAGGGGATGTCCTTCCCTGGAATGACTTTGTGCCTACATGCATAGCAGAAAATGACAGGTAGTAACATTTCAAACCCAGTATGCTTTGCTTCGCTCAATGCATCATCATCATCATCATCATCACCATTATTTATATGGCACCTATCTGACTGGGTTGCTCCAGCCACTCTGGGCAGCTTCCAACATATATGAAAACATAATAAAACATTAAACCTTTAAAGCTTCCCTTTACAGGGCTGCTTGCAGATGTCTTCTAAAGGTTATATAGTTGCTCATCTCCTTGATATCTGATGGAAGGGCATTCCACTGGGTCAGCGCCTTTACCAAGAAGGCTCTCTGCCTGGTTCCCTGCAAATTCACTTCTCACAGTGAAGGAACTGCCAGAGGGCCTTCAGAGCCAGACCTCAGTGTCCGGGCTGGACGCTCCTTCAGGTTTGCAATGGCTTTCAGAATCCATGGATGCGCTCTTGGCTTCCATCAATGAAGGATGGGGCTATTCAAGAGATTAGTTACAAAGGGAGCTTCCACGCCCAGAGATGGGATCCCTCTGATTGCTTGAAGAAGGCACCAGGAAGGCACGTTGAAAGGTATCATAAAACAGAGGGAGAGATTGTTGGTGGCTTTCCAGGAACCCTCAGACTCCCTTTGGAGACGTCCTAATGCACCTGAACACCTTTTAGAATATGACTTTGGTATTGAGCCAGTGGTTGATAATTAAACTGATGCGGGAGCTGCAGATCTAACATTTTAGTGTTTTTATCCTTATGTGTGTGTTTTAATGGATTGTAGCATATTTCCTTTTAATTGTTTTGCTACACGGCCAGTATAATCACTGAGTTTGAGCAGACTCAAAAGTTTTTAGAAAGCAAGAAAATAATTAAATAATGGGCCACAGACTGCTAGGAGCAGGGCTTGGGAAGGGTGTATTATGCCTTGCCTGGTGATGACTGGCAGCTGCTCCAAAGCCAGCCTGGGATCCCACGAGGGGTTTCTGCCCTTCTGCCACTTGATTTAATTACAACCAGCAGATAGCGCATTTAGAGACAAGTAATTACGCAGAGGAGGCGGATTATTTGGGGTGTGCGTTTCAAATCAGCAGCTAGAAGCTGTGGGGCGGCTGCTCTGATCCCAGTTATTACATCCGCAGCCGCTTTGGAGGCCTGTGCATCTGGAGCAGCTCAGAGAAGTCTCCTGGTGAGCATGTAATGTAGCAGCTCAGCTAGACAGAATCCCCTCCTAAGCCCCACCTTGGTGCCTCACAGCTCCATTCCAATTGGCCCTCTAACCTGTACGTTCTACCCAAGTACGTTTCCCAGCACAATTCAAAGTGTTGGTGCCTCGGTCCAATATACCTGAAGGAGCGTCTCCATCCCCATCATTCAGCCCGGACACTGAGGTCCAGCGCTGAGGGCCTTCTGGTGGTTCCCTCACTGCGAGAAGCGAAGTTACAGGGAACCAGGCAGAGGGCCTTATCGGTAGTGGCACCCGCCCTGTGGAACGCCCTTCCACCAGATGTCAAAGGAAAAAACCACTACCAGATTTTTAGGAGACATCTGAAGGCAGCCCTGTTTAGAGAAGCTTTTAATATCTGAAGGATTATTGTATTTTAATATTTTGTCGGAGGCTGCCCAGAGTGGCTGGGGAGGCCCAGCCAGATGGGAGGGGTATAAATATTATTATTATTATTATTATTATTATTATTATTATTATTATTATTGACCACCGAGGCCTGTGGGAAAGTGAATTGAATTCCCCATCCCACCGCTAGTTTTAAGTCACACCATAACTTATGCTCAGTTGTGGCAATGTGGGTGGGGCAGATCTTGACCTGCAGTCAGCTTTTAAATATGTACATATGGGGGAGATATTTCTTATCCCAGGCCCATAAGCCATGAACTGAAGCCATATGCTCCTGGCCTGTTCTGTCTGCAATTCTGCACCATTTTGTCTTCCCTGTGCCATATTTTCAGCAGCTAAATGCCAGTAGAGTGTTCCTCTAGTATAGCTGGGGTGTCCCAGTACAGTGGTACCTTGGGTTACATACACTTCAGGTTACAGACTCCACTAGCCCAGAAATAGTACCTTGGGTTAAGAACTTTGCTTCAGGATGAGAACAGAAACCGTGCTCTGGCGGCAGCGGGAGGCCCCATTAGCTAAAGTGGTGCTTCAGGTTAAGAACAGTCAGGTTAAGAACTGACCTCCGGAATGAATTAAGTACATAACCAGGGGTACCACTGTACAGCACTTTTCATATCTTGGTTTCTGCTGGTGTAGGCAGAATCCCATGCCCCTCCCCCCTCAGCTAGTGAATCTCATGTATAGATATGTGCCCTACAATTCCCTATTCAGGATTTACAAAAGTTAGCACATGACAGCAATGATTTGGCAACTTTCACTAGTTTGTGAACTTTTGTGAGGATGTCGAGAGGAGCTGGGAACAGATCAAGCTCATATTATTCATCTTGCAGCTCTAAACAAGTGGAGCTGTTTTGATCAAATATTTTCACAATCTACCTTGCCCTTGCAATTGAATTTATAACATCTTCCATCTTGTCCTTAGTGGATTCCTGAAAGCACTTTTGCAAAACCCCATCCCTCAGACCAATATGAAAACCACAGAATTTCAATCAGATTTCTGAATAAACCGCAAACAGTTGTGCAGGCAGCTGTTACTCCCTTACGTTCCTCTTTGCATGCTTCAGTAGAGAGTTTGTGGAGTCTATTTACCACATCTAAGACCGATTTCCTTCCTTTCAGCTGCTTTGAAGATAATTGAAGGTACCTGCATTGTCTTCCTGTGAATGTTGCCATTAAAAAAAAACAACCCAACGGCTAATGTTGAAATCGATGTTTCTTCGTTAATGCTGCTCCTCCACCGGTGTAGAACGCCATGTAACAAAGGCTTGGAATGACTGGATCAGCAAATTGTCGCACGCTGGCTACTTTGTTAATCATGGGAGGCCCTAGGAACGAACCCTCGCCCGTTTGATAATGCAAGGCGTATTGAATTGTTAAGGCCAAATTAAATATTTAATAGGGAATTTTGCAAAATTGGCATTTTCCTTCTCCCAATTAAACAAGCAAGGCAAAAGAAAAAGAAGCAGAAATTGTGCTGTCCCCAGCAGGTTTCACTCGCCAGCAGACCAGGTTTCCAGCAACAAAACAGATCTCTCTCTCTCTTTCTCTTTCTCTTTCTCTGCTGGTCACAGTGGGAGGCAGGGAAACGGCAGGACTTCATGCAAGGTGCCGGTTCTTCTGTCACGCCCAGCAAGCCAGAAGCAGCTTGGTGGCTGCAGCACAAAGTCTGTTTCTTTGCGCACCAGAAGAGTTTCTTGCAAAGGGCTCTCTCACCACCTGCCAAAGGATAACACAGTCCTCTTTCAAAATGCTTCTTCAGGAGATTGACTTGCGCTTACCAGCCTCACTTTTTCCTACATAGTAGCAGAACAAAGGGCCTCAAACATGGGCACCCATGGAACCACCCCACTGAATTTCATCTTCCTACATAAGCTTTGGGTTTGTGCATGACAGCAAAGGATAAAAGGTTCCCATCCAGCATTGGCCTGTGATAATTTCCATGCACCTCAACCCGATGCCTTATTTGATGTCCCTCATCCAGCCTTGCTCTCTCCCAAGGCCAATAAACATACTGAAAGCCAACCATAGAGTAGTCCTCACCAACCAGGTGCCCTCTAGGTCATGGGTAGGCAAACTAAGGCCCAGGGGCCAGGGCTGTCCCAATCGCCTTCTAAATCCGGCCCGCGGACAGTCCGGGAATCAGCATGTATTTACATGAGTAAAATGCATCTCTGGGTTATTTGTGGGGCCTGCCTGGTGTTTTTTACATGAGTAGAATGTGTCCTTTTATTTAAAATGCATCTCTGGGTTATTTGTGGGGCATAGGAATTCATTCATTTTCCCCCTTCAAAATATAGTCCAGCCCCCCACAACGTCTGAGGGACAGTGGACCAGCCCCGTGCTGAAAAAGTTTGCTGACCCCTGCAAGGTCTTTTGGACAATGACTCCCATCCACCTCAAACAGTCATGCTAGTCCAAAACAGCTGGAGGGCACTGGGATGGCATAAGCTGCCACAGAGCCTATCCAGATGGCATTTCTGTAGACCAGCTGGTCACAGTCACATGAGTCTCCTGCAGATCAGCTGACCTTTTGGCTGAGTGACATGATATACACCTGCAGATCAATTACTTGAATGGCTGCTCTGCACAGCCCTGGATGCCTCTGCGGTCTAAGAGCTACCACCTCAATGAACAAAGTGCTGCTAGAAATAATGAAACCAGTTTGATTGTCGTACAGAAGGAGGGGTAGATGAGGAAGATGCAAAGGCCACAGTCCTATCAGGCCTTTAAAGCACATGGCTTCCCCAAAGAATCTTGGGAAGTGTAGTTTATCCCTCACAGAGCTGCAGTTCCCAGGACCCTTGACAAACTACAGATCCCAGGGTGCTTTGGGGGAGCCATGTGTTTCCAGCATGTTTTTGATGTATGGTGTGATTGAATGTGACCAAAAGGCTGGGCACAAATCTTGTTGTTGTTTAGTTGTTTAGTCATGTCCGACTCTTCGTGACCCCATGGACTCCTGTCTTCCACTGCCTCCCACAGTTTGGTCAAACTCATGCTGGTAGCTTCGAGAACACTGTCCAACCATCTCGTCCTCTGTCGTCCCCTTCTCCTTGTGCCCTCCATCTTTCCCAACATCAGGGTCTTTTCCAGGGAGTCTTCTCTTCTCATGAGGTGGCCAAAGTATTGGAGCCTCAGCTTCACGATCTGTCCTTCCAGTGAGCATTCAGGGCTGATTTCCTTAAGAATGGATAGGTTTGTTCTTTTTGCAGTCCATGGGACTCTCAAGAGTCTCCTCCAGCACCATAATTCAAAAGCATCAATTCTTTGGCGATCACAAATCTACTCAAGGCCAAAGTGGTGCATTCTGAGGCTGCTGGACACTGGACACAGGACAAACACACACCACAAAGATGGTACTCAACACCCATTCAAATTCATCCCTGCCTGTGTTGGAAGGTGGGAAAGTGAGGAGAGGGGAATATCTGAGTTTGTATCTGTTCCCTGGAGAATCTAGCAGACACTGCAGGTGGCAGCTGGGAGATGCGCCAACATGGATGGCTGTCTTGCGGGGGGTGAGCTGGCAAGACAGCAGGCCAGAATTGAGAGGCAGAGTCCCTCTGGATGGCTCAAACAGGAGCAGAGAAGAAACCCATTGGGAATTCAGCTGCCAGAGACAGAGCAGCGCTAGGAAGGAGGAGGAGCAAAAGTGTCAGCTTGGAAATGGATTGGACTCTGACATGGTGAATAAAACAAGTGACCCTGCTGTGAAGCTATAATGGGACTGGTGTGTTTGGTATTTACGTAGTTCAAAGACTATCTATCTGCTTGTCTGTGTGACGGGGCCTGCTCCCCTTTCTATGGGGAGAGGGCCGGGCTGTTGCAATGATGGAGAAAACTAAACAACTTGAAGCAGACACTGACAAAAAGAGGACAGAGGTCCAGGGCAGGCTGGTGGCTCCAACTTTTTCTTTCCACCTTCTTTCCTTCCTCATGCATTGCCATTACACCCATAAATAAAACTCAAGGGGCCCTAACTATGTAATGACACAGAGGATCTCCAAACAGGCAAATCAAAACATCATCCAAGCAGGGGAGTTTCTCTAAAGCAGAACTAAAGTGGGAGGGATCAGGTCCCTCCCCACCCTTGGGCACATTTACAGGTGCCAGCTGTGATCTTGTAGCAAAGGATTGGAAGGACTTGTTCCTCCTTCCTATGAGAGCCCTGGGTATTTGAACCTGACAAACACACTGTGGCCCTGCCGGCCCAAGATTTACCCTGGAGTGCATGACAAGCCTAAAGGGTACCCCAAAGAATGCCAATGTCAAGGCAGAAACCAAGGAATGCTAGTAGGGTAACGAAAGAATGCTATTAACCCCATAGTGTCACAGGTATTTACCCTACCAGATCTTAACTTTTCATTGCCACCGGAATGAAAACTCATCAAAAAAATGTCATTCCGATAGGACCTCCAGTAGTACGCAGTGGGTGAAAAAGAGGAATCACAGGGCCAATCAGAGGCTTCCCCCAAAATTTCCCACTCAGCCCCCAAACAGGCAACTAGCAAAGTCAATAATGCATAGGGAGGGAGGGAGCCAGCTTATAAAGCCCAACTAGCCAGACAGCAGTCACAGGCCAAGCTCGATTCCTCCCTAGGGACAAACCATCTTAAGTCTTCTTCCCAGGTGAGTTGGGGTGTGGCAAAATCAATCCACACACACACACTAAAGGGTGGAACATGCATTCTTATTCTCTCCCCCCCCCCTTCCATTTGTCAGCCTCTTGGAACTTCCCCTTCACTTCTGCTATTGTTTCCCCCAGGGTGATGGGTGCAGAGAGCTCTATGGTGCCTGCCTTGCTCTCCAGCCCCACCTACATCTTGCGGAGCAAAAAAAAAAAACTACTCCAGATGGGAGCCCTGTTGTTTATTTTCATTTCCGATCTCTGGATCGTGCCTGATAGCCAAAGGGCCTCAAGGTGGTTTGCAATAAAGCTTTAAAACTGACTTACACACACAAAAATGACATTATGGAAGACCATAAAGACTGCAGAGAAAAACAATAAGCCCAGCATACCAAAAAGAGAAAAGGGAGAAAAGAGCCCACATAAAATAACTTTAAATCAGCAGAAAAACAAAGAATAGGCTCTTGAATGCGATTAATGTCTTTAAGGGCACAAGAGAACGGAGTAGGATTCTCCTGGAACCTGGAAGGCAGCAAAGGCAGCTGTGCACGTCGAAGGAGGCCAATTCTGGATCCACACGTCCTTCCACAGTGGGGACATTGGTTTCCAGGCGGGAGTCAATCACGGTGAGGGTGTGCCAAACATGCCTCCCTCTATCACCCATTCTGTCTCCTTTTCACACATCACTAGCGTTGCTTAGAGTCATAGAACTCTAAAGTTGGACGGGACCCTAAAGGTCATCTAATTGTGCATGTTTCTTGTTGTGTAGATAGCAGCCATGGGGAAACCTGAGCCGCCTCTGGTTCCTTGGTGATGGGCCGGGCAACTCTTCCTCTGCTGGCCACAGCTCTGCCAAAAATCTGCCTCCCCACCCCCACTGCAGGCGATATTTGCATTTCAATAGAAGCTGTTCTATTTATGGTGCTGGAGGAGACTCTTGAGAGTCCCATGGACTGCAAGAAGATCAAACCTATCCATTCTGAAGGAAATCAGCCCTGAGTGCTCACTGGAAGGACAGATCGTGAAGCTGAGGCTCCAGTACTCTGGCCATCTCATGAGAAGAGAAGACTCCCTGGAGAAGACCCTGATGTTGGGAAAGATGGAGGGCACAAGGAGAAGGGGACGACAGAGGATGAGATGGTTGGACAGTGTTCTCGAAGCTACTAACATGAGTTTGACCAAACTGTGGGAGGCAGTGGAAGACAGGAGTGCCTGGCGTGCTCTGGTCCATGGGGTCACGAAGAGTCGGGCACGACTAAACAACAACAAATAAGCTCTTCTTGGCTCCAGGGGAGCTGTCCCTTGAGATGCAAATAGCTTGGGGGGGGGGTTCAGGAGTACAGGCAAGGAGATCAGAGGGTTAAACTTCCCCATTGCCCTAAGGCTGTCTCATGGTGACAATTTACATACCAAAAATGCACCCAGGTAGCTGCCTCCACACCATTCATGACTCCTACTACCTCTTTGATCTGCTTGCTTTGTCGCAGCTGTGCTCCCTCTTCTCCTCTTGTCCCTCACACTATGAGCATTTTGGTAATTCTTTTTTCAGTGACTGCTCATTTCTCCACACAACTTCATTTTTTTTTTTTCACTTCCATAAACTTTATTGCAAAAGCAATGAAAACTCATTATTTTACCAAAGCATGGCTGGGAATCACACTGTACCAGCCCCACTTTATGAGGCAGCTATGACCACTGCTTTGCCCTTTAAAGTCTTGCCCTGGCGGCTTCATGAAGAACCCACAACACACACAAACTCCATTGAACTTTGAAGACTGTCCAGCAGGCTGCCTGGGTGGGAGAGGGAAAAGAGCTTCCTTACTCAGCTGGCCTCACCCTGGAAGTTCTAAAGTTCTGAAAGATCAGGCCTTCAGTTTGGAAAGCAAGCTATAATGGTAGCCAGAAGTATTAAATTTCGGACCTCTCAGGGCAGGGGGCTGCTGTTTTGCAGTTGGCAAAGAACCAGACACACTGATAGTGTAATAATAATAATGATGATGATGATGATGATGATGATAATAATAATAATAATAATAATAATAATAATAATAATAATAAATAATGAAAAATCATGGAAGCACTCTTCAAACAAGGATAAAGGTGGAAAATTAATATTCAGATTACAGTGGTACCTCGGATTACAGACGCTTCAGGTTACAGACGCTTCAGGTTACAGACTCCGCTAACCCAGAAATAGTACCTCAGGTTAAGAACTTTGCTTCAGGATGAGAACAGAAATCGTGCTCCAGCGGCACGGCGGCAGTGGGAGGCCCCATTAGCTAAAGTGGTACCTCAGGTTAAAAACAATTTCAGGTTAAGAACGGACCTCTGGAACAAATTAAGTTCTTAACCCGAGGTACCACTGTATTATGTCAGTCAGTGACAAGCATGTGTGAACCAAGATCTGGGCATGTGCAGAGTGTCTTTGTGTTCCAGGAAGACATATATCTATGTCAGGACTCAAGTTAGACTGAGCATCCACTGCATTTTTCATAAAGTGACTTCTCTCTCTCTCTCTCTCTCTCTCACACACACACACACACACACACACACACAGAGAGAGAGAGAGAGAGAGAGAGAGAGAGAGAGAGAGAGTCTTTTGAGAAACACCGTTTCTTGTGCTTCTTCTCCAGCCATCTAGTTGGCCACTGTGTGAACAGGATGTTGGACTAGTGTTCTTCTTCTGATGTCCTTATATTCTCTCTCTCTCTCTCTCTCTTTCTCTCTCCCTCTCCCTCTCCCTCTGTGCTACACACGGTCACTATTAAAACATTAAAGGCTTCTTTTGAGTTTCTTTGGCTCCAAAGGGTTTCGCTGCATAATTAAAAAAGAGTGCTGAATTCATCTCTGATTCTTGGGGCCTTTTAGGAATACAATTAGCCTTCGCACCATTTTTGTACTTTCTAAATCTTTTAATTTAGTCATACAAGGACAAGCGTGTAACTGTCAGGACCAGGTATGTACAAATTTGGAAGGATTTAGGTCAATACTCCGTCGTAATTAAACTTGCATGCTCCGGGGCACAGAGAACCTTCCTTGCATAACTTATATCCAGAAACAGTTCAGCAGCAGGCAAGGCCCCTTCCTCAATTTTCCTCTGTGTGCTTTCAGAATTTGTTCATTTTAAAAAATTATATTTATATCTCACCTTACATCAGAGGAACTCAAGGTAGTATATGTGGTGGTATATATTTTATACCCTACAACAATATACCCTACAACATTTCTCCAATTAATAGGGATGTCCTATTCCATAACAACAAGAGCACATTATTATTTATACCCCATCCGTCTGACTGGGTTGCCCCAGCCACTCTGAGCAGCTTTGAACATATATAAAAACATAATAAAACATCAAACAATTTCCCTATACAGGACTGCCTTCAGATGTCTTCTAAAGATTGTATAGTTACATATCTCCTTGCCTTCTGTAAATCTGGGACTGTCTCTGGAAAATAGGGACACTTGGACGGTCTATAACAGTGCTTTCCAAACCTGGGTCTCCAGCTGTTTGGGGACATCATCCCTAACCACTGGTCCTGCTAGCTAGGGATGGTGGGAGTTGTAGTCCAAAAACAGCTGGAGACCCAAGTTTGGAAAGCACTGGTCTACAACAACAACAACCCGGTGAGTACGCTAGGATGGGAGTGTCCAAAGTCACCCAATGGTCTTCACTGTGCAATGGGGGATTTAAACCCAGGACTCCCTCGTCCATATACAGCCATGCTGGTTGGGGTTGATGGGCTTTGTAGTACAAAACCTCTGGAGGGCTCCAGGTTGGGGAAATTCGATCTAGTGCCTAAACCAAGCAAGCCTTGCCTCCCAGTTGACTCCCAGGCACCCATAGGAGATGGATGGATGGTCACAGAGAATGCTTTGCAGACTCACTCATAGACTCCCATATGATTCCTCCAACATTACAAGAAACCAAATTGTTGGAGCATATTCTGGACTTTTTCCTATTTGTGTTTTTTAATGTGAAAAGTGGGATAATAAAGCACCTGAAAGAACTCTTAATGAACCCAGATTTTAAATTTAAAAAATGATAAAATCAAATTATCATTTAATTTCACTGCACACAGGTGGTGTAGTGACAAAAAGGATTATTATTGTTGTTATTATTTTGAATTATATTTCCAAGTGCTGTTTTCTGTGCAAAGGAGGCTACCTTAAGCTGGTCCCACCTCCTTCAAAGCCCTCTGCAAGTCTTCAGATGTTTCCCCCTTGCCTCTGCTCCAAAGGAGCATTTGCTTCATTAAAAAGGCAGCTTCCCACGGGGGGACCTCCTTTAGAGCCTGCTGCCCTTTCCACAGGCAGCGAATAAACATTTCAGTCAAGGTTCAGGGAAGATTTCTCCAAAGATCTGTGATTAAAGCCTAACCTTTTCCACAGTGCTATTAACTCCCGGAGTCTTAGCAGCTGTCTGGCCTTAGCCTCTGGCCGAGAGAGACTCTGGACTCATGGCATGGGAAGAATCCCTCCTTCCACTCCGGTTGACTTTGGCCAAACACCATGGATTGGAATTTATCTGCAAAGATGACTCCAGGGGAATGGCGCTCAGCGTTGCTATTTATAAACCCAAGACAGAGTATGTAAATACTTCACCATTCAATATTTATGAAGCACTAGCTGGGGCCAGCTGTAAAATGCGACTGGCAGGGCCGGAAGACCAGCACAGAGCCGCGAAGGAAGCCTATAAAGGCAGCATCCTGCGAGTCAGGAACTCTCCGAAGAACTCTGGCAAACGTTGAGGCTCTTCATGCCAGAGACTTGGATTTCATGCCTGCGTTCCGTGGCCAGATTCAGAGCTTTTACCAAGAGAAGACCAGCATGCATTATGCGCCATTGTCTCTGCTTTTGAATGGGCCTCAGCTCCCAGGTGATGGTGGTGGCTTGCAAAAAATAATAAGCAGAGAAAAGCTTTGCTCCCCCTCGCTCGCAAACACTGGAACTCATGGACAGCCAATGAAGCCGAAGATTTGGGACAGACAAAAGGAAGGACTTCTTCATGCAATGCAGAGGAGAACGATGGAATTCCCTCCCACAAGACGTAGGGGTGGCCGCCAACTTGGATGGCTTCGAAAGAGGATTAGGCAGTTCCATGGAGGATTAGGCTATCAATGGCTGCATTCTACCTCTGCTGTCAAAGGAATTATGCTTCTGAATGCCAGTTGCTGGGAATCAGAAATGGGGAGAGTGTTGTTGTGCTCAGATCCCAATTTTGGGCTTCCAGTAGGCATCTGGTTGGTACCTATGGGAGCAAGATGATCAACTGGATGGGTCATCGGCCTGATCCACTAGAGTCTCCTTACGTTGCCTTGCTCCACCATGAGATTTCCAGAATTTACATGGGCAAGATGGAAAACAACGCCATGGAAGTGGCAACCTCCTCCACCTGTCAGTGAGCCAGCAATAAGTCGCATGAAATAAGTGGTTAACTCTTTATTAGAAGCAATAGGATCTGCTGAGGAGTGCAGGGCCTAATGAGCACTGCAACTCTTCTTTGGTAGGTCTTGCCCCTATAAGGCAGTTGTGGAATTTGAAGGCCCCCACCTTCCCACAGCTGCCTTAGTCGCCTCCTCTCCCAGGTCTTTCTGAAGCAATCTGAGACTGCACCGACAAGCTTGCCTTTGCTCCTCCCACGTCACACCTCTCCTGATCCTAGGAGACCAGAGGAAAGGGGAGCTTGTCACAGCAGGAAGGGAAGACACTCTAGCTTCTTCCCCAGTGTGACTCATCTCTGCCTCTTGGTTTCCCTCCTCTCCTGCTTCCACTTCCGATTCTGATTCTGGACTTCTCTCTGCCTCAGACTCTCCCTTCTCACTAAACCCTGTTACCCCTGCAGCTTCTGACACATCCTCCTTCCAGTCTTCTCCCTCTTCTCCCTCTGATCACTCTTTGTTGTCCCACCGCCAATCCCCGCGCTCTGAGTCTTCTTCCTCTGTGGGTTCCCTAGCTGGCGCCTCCCACCATTCATCTGTGTTCAGCCAGTCCATGACACCACCCCTGAAGCATAAGAACAGGGGACAAGACCATTTGCTGGTAGAAGAGCACCTGCTCTGCATGCAGAAGGTCCTAGGATCAATTTCTTGCATCTCTAGTTGAAAGGATCAGGTGGCGATGATGGTGATGACAGGCCTGAGATGCTGCAGAGTCACTGTTAGTCCAGACAGACCAACAAGCTGACCTGGTATAAGGCAGCTCCCTAGGAATATCTCTCCACACACTGAAATACCATGTGGCCCTCATACACAAGGACCAAGGAAAAAAACCCTGTTATGTATGTAATGGCGCCTGCCAGGATCATTTATGTGCAGAAAAGGAAAGAAGAAACAGTTTCAACCAAGGAGGAATGGCAGATAAAATTGATGGAGTATGCAGAGATGGATAAACTTACAGGAAGAATAAGGAATCAGGAAGAAAGAATTTTAAACAAAGATTGGGAAAAAATTATTGAATATTTGAAAAGTTGTTGCAAACAACTTAAAATGTTAGGAGGGTTAATGTAAAATGAGCAGTAAATAAAACTTTACAAGGAAATTGTTAAAGAAAATAAATAATTAAGGAATTATTATGGATATGGAAGGAACCACAAAGGGGGTGGGGGGAAGTCAACTTAACGTTACTTTGATCTTATTTTAGGTTTTGCCAATTTGTATGTTTTGTTTCAAAATGGAAACTGATAAATAACAGTATTTTTAATAATGAAGTACCATGTGGCCCCAATGCATGGAGGAGAGGGATGGGAATACACCCGCTGACCCAACCCTTCAAAATCTGTATGTTCATTTGAAGGTGCACCAGGAATCTGTCCTGATCTTCAGATCAACTCATGAGGGTCAGAGTGATGACAGTAGGGCATAATCCTGCTCTGCTCTCCATGAGGTGAACCTCCTTCTGAGAAAATGGTATGGGCCAGAAGAGTAGTAACCATTTGGGTGACTGCTCTGAGGCACCACATTAGGACTGGACCAAGATGTTTTGCAGAGGACAAGATGACACCCATACCCTGACAGGGCAGTTGACACTTACTTCAGCAGCAGTGATGGAAAAGCTTAGGGGCACACTGCAGGTCAGGAGGCACACATAGAATAGCTAAGTCCTCAAACATCCAGCATCAGCTCCCTTTCCCTCCCACTCCCAGGTGCTGCTGCTTCACTCGGCCCACTGTTAGAGCCAGCTTTGCAAATGAGGTCTACTGGCAACTTTCAATGAAATTTTAGGAGGCCAAGAGCTGCAATCTTGCCTGTTGGTAGGGATACAATTCAGGCCAAACTAGATGTTAGGTGAGCTGGGGTGGGGGGGGCAGCATGAGAATTGGTGATCGGATCTTCAGATATCTTTCTCTTTGCTTGAAAGCATGTTAAGGGTAAGGTTGAAGTACAACAGAAAGCACCAGTGACTCAGTCAAGTCCACCATGCAGTCTAAATTCAGAGCTTCTAGTTTATGTCAGGCACTGGCGGGGGGGGGGGGAATCTTGGGCTTCCATAGGTAGGAGCTGCGTCATTAGAAAGTTTCCAAAAATAGCCCCCCTGAATTCAGGCCACCTCAATCAAGGCTGCAAATTGATCCTTTTTTTCCCCCTACCCGCTGTTTTGCTGTGCTAAAAGCAAGATTGATTGTAAGTTTATGTTGTAAAAGCGCATCATTATTTCAGCACATTAATGCCGCGCCTTTCGGTGCAAATTGATGTTATTTTTATGATGTTGTTTATGGGCCTGAATAATTGGATTGATTCTTAATTTCGCAGGCTCGCTAGGAAGCAGGAGAGGAAGAAACATATGGCAAGGGCACCATTTCGGGCGACCCATAAGCATCTCCACAGATGAAGGGATGTGGAGGATGGAGACGCAGGGCCCTCAAGAGACACCCACCTCACACCTCCCCAGAAGCCATCCCAGAGAGCAAAATATTCTGAAAAGGATGAGTGCTGCCTTCCTCATCCTGTTGCTGTTGACACCCTCCCTTGAGAAACCCGAAAACTGCTCCTTGCTCCCTTCATGCTCCATCACTAATGATGCTCCTCCAATTTCTCAAATGTTTTCTTTCCCTGTGAAAGAGGTATCTATTTTTCTGCCTCTTTCTCAGGGCATAAGAACATCAGACACACACACTCACACCCGTGTCCCTATTTTCCAGTGACAGTCCCGGATTTTTAGAAGCCATCCGGGTTTCTGATTTGATCCTGGAATAATCTGCTTTTCCTTGTTGTTGTTTAGTCTTGTCCGACTCTTCGTGACCCCATGGACCAGAGCATACCAGTCACTCCTGTCTTGCACTGCCTCCCGCAGTTTGGTCAAACTCATGCTGGTAGCTTCGAGAACACTGTCCAACCATCTCATCCTCTGTCGTCCCCTTCTCCTTGTGCCCTCCATCTTTCCCAACATCAGGGTCTTTTCCAGGGAGTCTTCTCTTCTCATGAGGTGGCCAAAGTATTGGAGCCTCAGCTTCAGGATCTGTCCTTCTGCTTTCCCTTAAGACGTCCCTATTTACATCGTAGAAATATTGGAGGGCATTGTAGGACATCCCTGTTTTCATTGAAGAAATGTTGGCGGGTATGCAGTTATGTTACCCCTGAGCCAATGAGGTAAGTAACTATAACCTTTAGAAGACATTCCTGAAGGCAGTCCTGTATAGGGATTTAAAAAAAATGTTTTATTATGTTTAATATATGTTGAAAGGCACTCAGATTGCGTGGGGCAACCCAGTCAGGTGGGCAGGGTATGAATATTATTGTTATTATTATTATTATTAAATAGGATGTCCCTATTTTCATCAATGTTGGAAGGTATGGAGTTATGTGACCCCCAAACCAAGGAGATAAATAACTGTACAGCTTTAGAAGACATCTGAAGGCAGCCCTGTACAGGGATTTTTTTAAATGTTTAATCTTATTTAATGTTTTTTATATATGTTGGAAGCTGGCCAGAGTGGCTGGAGCCACTCATTCACATTGGCGGGGAATAAATAATACCATTTTTATTATTATTATGAAATAGTATGTCTCTATTTTCATGGGAGAAATGTTGGGGACGTATGCCATGGATTTTAATAGGTCCCTAACAACAATTTCCCTGTAACATTTCCAGTTTGCATTAGAAGGAAACTGAAGATATACAGATGTATCTTCAGTTAACAATATGTGCAAAAAGACAACTCGGTGATTATGAGATGCTGTCAGATTCTAGGGATGGCAGAAGCCAACAGGGGAATCCCCCTGGGAGGTCCTGGTGTATGGATGAAGAGGAAGCTGGAATGAATCTTTGTCACAACTGTCTGAACACGGGGAGGGGGAATCTGCTATTTTGCCCTTGTGGTGTGGTGGTGCTGTTCAAGACCTGGGTGAAACTCTACCCCAGTTCTGCCTGTCAGACTGTCAGAGCACTTACAGGCCATTGTCAGGGCAGTAGAAGCAGTTACCATGGCAAGCTCATTGCTCAGGGCCAAAACACAGGCAGATTTTTTGGGTGCAGCAGCAGTGGTGTGCTTGGGAAGGGCGATGGAGAGAGTTAAGTGGCAGCTGAAGTGCTGTTTCAAGCTGTTCCCTGGCTTTGCTGGGGTTTGGATATGGACACAGGTGGAGCAAATGGTTCTCCATTCATGCAAGCTGCTGGATGTTTTGTTTCATTGCACTCTTGGGCAGGATCGCCTCACGAGGGCCATGGCACCAGCCCTCCTATACTCTCCACCCCCAGAGAGGGGAGGGTGGGACTGTTTAGCTCACACTCTGTGCATCTAAGTTTGCATCTAAAGCTAGGGTGTGTATTCACAAACATTCATTTGATGCAATTTCACATTTTGCCACTCAGATATTGAACGCCAAATGCCAAATGCCAAAACGAAAGGTGACATTTAACCTCCAATTTTGATATCTGGGCTCTTTGAGCCGGTCGGCATCTCCCGATTGTTTTTGGCAGGCATCAAATGCGAAACCTCAAAGGATGTCTGACAGCTGTCAAGTACACTGGACAGGGTTGCACTCCCCTTAAGGGACAGATGAGATGCCTCTCACCAGGTTTGACAGGTCATGCATACCGGCTGCTAATTGTCTCCTTAGACTGAGAGAGCTTTGCTACAGTTATCTGCACTCTAGGTTGGACTACTTTGGTGTGTGGTGTGTGGGGCTGGCCTTGAAGACTGATCAGAAAAAACCATCGGTTCAGAACATAGCAGCCTGGCTATTAGCTGGAGTCCTGAAATGTAACACTGATCCTAAAAGACCTACATTGGCTTCCTATGCATTTTCAGATCCTACTTAAGCCCTTTTTAGTTGTTCAAGTCTTACATGACAAAAAGGAGTGGAGTGCTGAGCCTCTTGGTTCAGCTTCCTTGTTGACAGCTTCATTGCCTTCCATGTGTTAAAGGTAAAGGTAAAGGGACCCCTGACCATTAGGTCCAATCGTGGCCAACTCTGGGGTTGCTGCGCTCATCTCGCTTTATTGGCCGAGGGAGCCGGCGTACAGCTTCCGGGTCATGTGGCCAGCATGACTAAGCCGCTTCTGGAGAACCAGAGCAGCGCACGGAAACGCCGTTTACCTTCCCGCTGGAGCGGTACCTATTTATCTACTTGCACTTTGACGTGCTTTCGAACTGCTAGGTTGGCAGGAGCAGGGACCAAGCAACGGGAGCTCACCCTGTCGCGGGGATTCAAACCGCCGACCTTCTGATCGGCAAGTCCTAGGCTCTGTGGTTTAACCCACAGCGCCACCTGCGTCCCCTTTCCATGTGTTAGGAAGGGACCTTTCGCAGAAGGGAGCCTTCTCCACTTATGTCGTAGAAGCTTGAGATGTTACATTACACAGGGAGGCTAAGTAGCTACCAGTAAACTCTTTGCTGCAGAAGCTCCCTTCCCAACAGGTGGTAGAGGAGGAAACTGAGATATGATGGGAGGGGTGGCAGGGCCAATGGACTGGTCCCCTCTCTGCCTCTCACATGGAGTCAGTCTCATGGGTGGGACAGAGAAAATGACTGGAAAGGGTTTAAAGATCCTGGTCTTGGCTTTGGACCACCTTGTCCCATATGAACATTAAGATCTTCATCACAAGCTCTTCTCCTAATCTTCCCACCAGGAGAGGACAGGCGTGTGGGGCTGGCACACAACAAGCCTTCTCAGGGGTGGCACCCTGCTTGAGCAATGCCTATTCCTTTGCAGCCCAGGAAGGCATCAACAACAACACCCTTATCATTCCAGGACCAACAATGACTTTCTTGTCCTTTGAGGCCTTTCAGTAGCTTGTGGTAGCTTTGGATAGCTTTTACAATTATTGTTTCTGCACATATTAATTTTAGATGAGCATTATTGATCTCCTCGGTTTCAAAAGTTTTATGTCCAAATTGTTGTTAGTGGTTGGTTTTTAAGCCCCTTTGCATATTGCTAAAATAGAAGAGGAACAGAATGTATTAAATAAACAAATTTAGTAAATTCTGCTGCATCTCATCTTTCATATGCTGTCAGGCCCTAAATGTTATTACTTATTACTACTAGAACTGCCATTAATTCAATTTTTTGTCGCCTTATGTCAAACTCTCAAGGCAGTGTATAACATAAGTGCATTAAAACACGACACAATGATGCAACCACTAATCTAAACAATAGCAACACACACCCCACATAATCTCCATCATCCTTAAAATTAATCAGAAAGACTAAATAATTCCAGTGGCACTAACAAATGGAAGGTGTTAAAATTGTTCCAAGGTTGGTCTTTGCCTGGCACCAGGAATATGTTAAAGAGGCCACCAGGTGAACCTCTTTGGGGAGGGGATCTCATATGTTCACTGCCTCACCCATGTCATAAAACTCTAAATGCCATTGCATTTCAGCCATCAAATACTGTCCCACCAGCTATCAAATATTGGAAATCGAATATTATGCATTTATCCATTTCATTATTTACATCCTACTTTTTTCCTTTCACTGGGAAGTTCAAGGTGGCAAAATATCCCAACTGGCAAATATGAAACATTCATGCATTTGGGAGGAAATCTTTAAAATGTGTACAGGAAAATTCAAGGGAACTTGTTCATTTCTATTCTAGAACTTCTTTTATCAGCTTCCACTGTCTACACAGTGTAAGTTTGCCCGATCCTCTTTCAAAGCCCCCAAACGGATGGTCACCAAGGTCATCCATTTGTGATGAGAGCTGCTGTTTGCGATTCCTTTGCTATCAGACACACACTCCTCCCCATCATTTATTTCTGTGGTGTCCAACCAGGACATCCTGCAGAAAAGCTGGATATGAAAAATTAATTCCTACTCAAGCTCCTTGAAGAAGATATTGTCACTGGGGGTCGGTTCCCCAGCATTATTGTCTCTGTCCATTCCTCTCCCAAAGATGGCAGACATGGAGCACAAGAGAGGTGACCTCTCCTCTGAAGAACTTGGTTAGTAGGTCACTTAAATCATTCCAATTATTCCACTCACAGACCATTAACTTTCCCAATAAGATATGCCATTGGGAGGAGACCCCTCACTTTCTGTCCCCAGTATCTGAGGCAGCCGCTTGGAGGAATCACATGCAGGGTTGAGACAAGGGCAGAAAGGGGTGGGAGCCTAGGCAGAGAAATGTCCTGACATTAGGAATTCAGATTTCATTACAAAGGCATTGATTGCTGTGGACTGATTTAGCAAAGGTCTGATTGTCGGGTGGTGTGGAGAGGCAAGGAAAGGCACCGAGAGTCAAAATTACGGAGAAAATAATGAGAAAAGGAAATGCCGCAAGGATGGATTGTAAGCACCCTTGATCATCAGGGTAGCTGTGGAATATTACCTGCCCGTATGGAGGAATGGAAGTGTCATAAGTTTATGTCCTCGGGCCAAAGAGAACTCTGCCAAAAATGTAAAATTATGATTATGATTATTAGCAAAATGTCTATCATTATGATGGGTGGGTTGTGTTTGGAGAGAGGACTGACTCGTAAATTGCAGGGACACCCCCCCCCCCAGGACTGTCATACGACTCGTGCTCTGAAAGCTGAAACACAGCTACTGCCAGTGCCAACACCACCCCCTTCTGTGGTATCTGATGGAGAGGAGAGGATCACGCAGGATCAGGAAAGGGGGTAGGGGGTTTACTGCAAAATGCAACAATATTTTTAAGTGTCATGCTTTCTGAGAGAGGGAGAGAGATTTTGTACTGGCTAGCAACCACTTCCTCAAATAGGATAAATAAATATCATAGCCACTGACACAGGCTACTCTAAACCTGTTGTCTGTTCACAGTGAGCCAGCCCATCAAACATCCATCCATCTTGCTCAGCTCTTGTTAACAGAGCCATCCTGCCTCTTCTTTGGTATCAGCTCCATCCTGAGTTCTGCTTCTTCCCTGTGTTGGTGGTTGGAAAACACACTTAATATGGAGAAATTATTGTCATCTTCTTCATCATCATTATCATCACCTCCCTGATGGCTTGAATACATCCATCATACTGCTGGTTTGTAGAACATGCCCCAAAAACCAAAGAAAGAAAAAACTAACTGATATTATTATTTTTCAAAGGAAAAAAAGATGTCCTAGAGAACAGCAAACGTCCAGCAACTTGTAACAGAACATTGTGTTTCAAATGCCTATCTAAATGGAAAAACTGTCCCGCTTGCTTCCAAATGATTGTCTGATTAAGTCGGGCTTCTTTGGACTTTGCCTTCCAGAGCCTGTCTGAAGGCAGCTGATGTTTGCTTTTCCTGAAACACCACTAGCAACCAAACCCCAAATCCTTTGGGATCACAATGCCTGTCTTCCAAAATGGGTTGACCTCCAGCTGCTCTCATTGTAGAAATCAACTGAATGCTGATTCTGCCAATGAGTTCTTTTGAAATAGCTTAAAATAATATCTTGATCAGCCTGATCCAAAAGGCTGTTTGGTGGAAATTTTACCTCCCCATGAGCATAGGAAGATGCCTTCTCCTGAATCTCTGAATCCCAGCTTGGCACCAGCAACTCTCCAAGGTCTTGGTCACAGAGAGGTCTTCTCCTGGCACCCCACCCCCACCCCGAGATCCTTTTGACTGGAAATTGAACCTGGGACCTTCAGCATGCAAAGAATATGCCCACCTGACACTGAATGAGGGGCCCCTCCCATCACAGGGTCTGGCTACTATAAGTCATACTGGAATTATCTGTTTAGTGGTGAAAACTTACCTGCCTCAAAGAGACAGTAACTTTGTAAATTTTGCTGAAGTACATGTATCCCAATTAGGGGAGTTTGCATTCAGTTTGCATTGAAAGGTGAATAATATCTAATGCACACTTGCTGGAACCCAGCAACCCTTGGTAAGTTGCAGTTCTCTGAATTTTGCAATTCTCCTGTCAAGTGTACAAAAATGCATTCCATTGGGAGAGATACTTTGCAATGTGTATGTTAGAGAAAAGCATACTCAAAGATGTGTATAGTAGGAGAAATTTGCTCAGAAATGCTGGTGAATTTTCATGAGGACCTTTTAAATAAATAAATAGATCACAAATGGATGTGGAACTGTGGAGCACCAAGCTTATGATGGGGCGGGTGGGATAAGAGAAACTTATCTGTCCCTCCTCCCAGTTTGGTTTCCTGTCTGGTGGGCACGAGGCCAGACTGGCAAACACGGTGCTGGAACGAGCCCTTAGTAAACTCTGTGTAGCAGAAGGGTGGTAAGAACAGCCATGCAAAAGGTGGCATAGGGAGACCGGATGCATCAAGCAAGTCATACTGCCCCAAGAAATGGAATGGGTTCCAGAGAACAAGCGGAGAAGCAAACTTCCCCTTGGTGAGTTATTATCTCCTTCATTTGCTGCTTCCCTCCTGTAGGATCCTTCAGGCTGTCACTGCCACAGCATAGAAGCCAGCAGACAAGCCAAGAGGAGAATGCCAGTTTTGGGGACAGGGGGAGGAAACAAAAGACTAGACAAGCTTTGGAAACTGTAATGCACTATGCCAGCAATACTACAGTATTGCTACAGGTATGTGCACTTACCTGAGAGTAAGCTTCAGAGTAAACATGGGTAGGCTTGGGCTGCAGGAAATAATCACCTGGGGTACTTTTAATGGGCTGCTGAATCCCCTCTCTTTTTCAAAAGCTATAGATACCTTTGTCTGCTTAGCCAATCAAAACCTTTGGCATAAGAGCATCCTTGTTGCTGAGACAACAGAAAATCATAGAACCTTAGAGTGGGAAGGTACCTCAAAAGTCATCAACACCAAGCCTCTGTTGGTGCCAGAAATCCACTGCTACAGCACCCCAAGAGTAGGGGTGGGCATCAAAATTCTGCTTTAAAATCTCTGAAAAAGGAGAATGAAAGCAGCAAAACACACCATGAAAGTCAAATTTTATGATTTGGTGGGGGAATAGAGTTTTGCACATCTGAATTTGACACATAAGAAATTAAATTAAATGGTGCAGAAATGTTCCGGGTCTTCCTTACCCTTAGAAATGTGTAATTTATGAGTTGTTTTTATTCTTCTACATCTACATTACCTGCTCCTGTGTTGTGTAAATTTTATTATTTCTTTTGTTTGATTTTGTTTTCACTTTTATGTTAATAGAAAATTGTAATAAAAAAAACTTCTAACAAAGATAATCTATTGCCTTCTACATAGGGGTGTTAAAGAATTCCAACAAAAACTGAAACAAGCAGAAACCAGGTTTACTTACTCCTCCTGGGTCTGGAACACAAATAAATCCAGTGAATACTGAGTGGTATTCAGCACTGTTTCCATTCCACTGCATACTGAGTGGTATTCACGGTTGTTGTTTTCATTCCACAAATGATACCTAACTGATTACTTCCACACACACACACCCCAATTATATTGTGTTTCCTTTGCATTGAAATTAAAAGTGTAGAAATAACTATGCCATTAATTATGTTAAATTTGTAACTTACATCATTACATCAACTAGTGGACAGTGAGACAAATAACATAGTATTTGGTGAAACTGAACTGCAGTGGAATGGAAACAGTGCTGATTGTGACAAATATAGGACTTCTTATGTCCTGACTTCCAAGGCAGCTTCTTCTACTGTCAGACAGAAGTTCTTCCTAATGTTTAGCTGAAATCCCCTTTCTTGTAGTATGGAGCTTCTGGTTCGGTTCCAATTTTCTGGAACAACAGAAAATTATTTGCTCTGTGATCTGTGTGACAGCCCTGCAAATGCTTAACCACCTCTTCTCCAGGCTGATTTGATTTAGCTCCTTTCCTCCTCATGGAGCTTGGTCTCCAGCCCCAACACCATCATTAAAATCTTTGCCACCCTTGTCTGGACATCTGCCAGCTTGACAATATCCTTCTTAAACTGGACACAATCCTCCAGTCAAAGCACAACAGAATGGCGCCATTACTGTACCTATTGTGGATCTGGTCACCATGTTTCTATTAATGCAGCTTGGACATTCACGCAGCTTTATCACAAATCCTTGGTGACTGAGAACTGGACTCCTGAACTCCTGAGTTGATGCCACTCACTACCATCAATTAGAATAGGCTCAGGTCGCTATTATCTAGTAATCCATTAGAAGAGACTCAGGGTTTAACCTGACCTGGAGCAGAGAGTTTGTTGTTTTTGCTGGACAGCTGAGCTTCAGGGAAGGGCAGAAGTAGCACGCCTAAAGCAAAACAAGCATGTGGTATGGGTGTTGATCTTTGCACCAGAGACTGACCAAGTGTAGAGAAAGCAATAGAGTCAAGGGGCTGAGTTCCTTGGAAAGGGACCCGCTAAGGAGCACCACCACTGCCCCCCCCCCCCGTTTCTTTTTGTCTGCTTAATTCTCTCGCTCACTTCCGCAAAGTCATAGTTTCACAGGGTTGCATCCCCAATGGAGAAACTCAGCAGGAGAGCAATTATATATCATTAGTAAGAAATGTGTCACTCCTTCAATTAATTAGTTTCCTTTCATCATTAAAAAAAAGCCCTTACATTTTCCAGAATAACACAAAATGGAATAAAAATAAATTTTGTACTTGTGTAATAAGGTGAAATGTGTGGCCTTTAAAGAATATAGTTGCCTGTGTGTCTCACCCAAATGTCACACTATTCTTATTCTTATTTTTAATTTTATATACCACCTAATGCCAAACTGGCTTCTAATCCATTTACAAAGTCTAAAAACCAGCACCACAAACATTAAATTAGAAACACCTGTAATTAAAATAGTCAATAAAATAATCCCATTAAAATATTGAAATATAAACATCCATGATTAAAATATGCAATAAAGCAAATCCCATTTAAAGCAAAACAGCCATTACATGAGGAGGCTCAGGTCAAGGGGTCAAGGGATTGTCTGTGTAACAGGTGTGCCTTCAGAAGTCAGTGGAATGCCTATATAAATGGGGTCTCTCATATTTCAGCAGGGAGTGCATTCCCAAACACTGGTGCCACTATTAAAAAACAATAGCAACAGAAGGTCCAACTCTGCATCTCTAGAGACCAATAATCCTCAGGCTTTGGCAAGACTAACCAGGCTTCATTTGTGTGGACATAATGGGTTGTTTTGTCCCAAGCAGAAGGCAAAGCCCTTTTAGTCTCCTTATGTGAAGAGAGCACAAGGTTTGTACAATGTATTTTGAAGTAAACTATTTACAAAAACACAGGTACACCTGAGGGAATTAGGGAGGCACCTGCTTAATAGGTAGCAGTGGTCTTCAATGCATCATCCCCAAGAAGCAAAACCACACCCCTGTAGTCCCTTGCCACCCAGTTCCAAAACGCATAATGCTTCTTTTTCACTAACGAGATTCAGAGCTGTTGCCTTCAGCCCACAACAAGGTTGGTTGGGGAGTTACATAAATTCCAATGGGCTGTAGGAGCCACCAGTAATCAAAGTCTGTCAACTGGGACCCTGTTGTCCATTACCAAGTGCCAAAACGCAAGTATCTCATTGACATCTCGTTGGCCAGTGTGAGATGTTGCAAGATGCTGCACCCGATGGGCCATTGGCCTGATCCAGCAAGCTCTTCTTACATTGCTGGCCCATGCGCAGCATTCTCCCCATGGACAGAAGGTTGAGGTGTTGACAGGTTGCACAAATTGACACAAAAAATGGGGAGCAAAAATTGGCCACAGCTTTATTGATTACAGGTGTCGGTAGGCTTTGGCTCAGGCATTGGGCATGTATCCGGTACAGTGGTACCTCTGGTTGCGAACAGGATCCATTCCGGAGGCCCGTTTGCAACATGAAAAGAGCGCAACCTGAAGCGCCATATCGCAGCGCAATTTGGTGCTTGTGCTCATGCTCAAAGTGCGATTTGCGCTTGTGCACATGCACCAGCGGCGAAACATGGAAGTAACCCTTTCCGGTACTTCTGGGTGGCCAGGGGACATAACCTGAAATAACGTAACATGAAGCAAATGTAACATGAGGTATGACTTCCTTCTGGATGAAGGCTAAAATTTGAACAGGGTTCTGGATCACCTCAAGATACAGGTCCACTAAGCTGGCCTTTCCCAGACCACTATTGAAAGTTCTATGGTTCGTCTGCTCTCCGCTTGGCTTCAGGACATAAACTTCCACCCAGACCCCTTTGCTGGGGTACTCTGAGATATCACACCTGCATGAGGTCAGGGCGATGCACCAAATCACCTGACACCCGGAATTGGACTAAGGATTCTACCCAATGCCTTAGTTATGACGATTACTCTGAGGAAGGCAAAACCCACAAATGGGCCCAGTTTGTTTGCAGGCAAATTCCTTTGCAGCCCTGAACATGGCAACCATTTTGAACCACAGCAAGGTCTTCCACCGACTGTGCCCATGACTCCAGGTGACTCCAGGCACGGCTGGCTTCAATACTCCAGCAGTGGACCAAAGTGAAGTCTTGTTCGCTCTGGTCCGCCACCCAGGCCCCACCCCCACAAGGGCCATCACTGGCCATTTTAGATTCCAATTTCTGGCAAATAATCACGCCACCCCCCATGGCTGGCCAAGGAGAACCCCAATGGCTGGCTATGGGGGATAAAATGTTTTTTCTGTGCCCCAGGGGAGCTGTGCCACAACCACCACCCACCCAGAATTTGAGTAAGTGATCCTTCTTAAAAACCTAGTCAGAAAGAGCTTTATCCAAAATAGAGCTTTGCTTGCTTGTTGAGCTGTCTAGCATATCACACCTGTTCTTCCAAGTTATGGAAGTTATTTACAACTTATTTAAAATGAAATAAAATACATTGACATTATTAGGATGGGGCAACTTTCCCCTTACATCGCATGTGTTCCATCTGCTGAATCTCCTGGCCTGGAAATGGGGATGAATGAATCTGTCAATTTTGGTTTAATCATTTTTCCACTGTTATCTCAAAGTGCACAGGATCAAGGCCCGCCTGTCTAGTGAGGCTTCCGCTTAATTAAAGGTTCTGAGTTACATTCAGAAGATGCATATTAGAGTTACGCAGAAAGTTGCAGAAACTGAAAGAATTACTCTTGTTTAGGGCTTTGAAGGCCTTCGGTTTAGGCAGATCCTAAATGTCTTAGTTTTGAATGATTGTGAGCATCAATGAGAGTAGAAGATGTGCAATTGGAAGGGTGGTTGATAAAAGGTTCACTGGTGAGTTTAAATTGTCAGCTCCAACATCATGACCCTGATTCAGGCAGCCTCTGCCCATTGATCAATTCTTCACCATGCAGTGGCACAGACCCAGGTGTGTACTGTACCAAAAGTGCCACCCTGTCCTAGGAGATACAGTCACATCCATCTCTGCCCTCCTCCCTGGATACAGGCCTCACCTCCTTGCTTCTTTGCACTTCCCGCAGCAGGAAGTCGTGGTTGCAACCACGTGGTGCTTATTGTATCAAGGCTTCTGCTACTAGCTTTACTCAGCCCTCTCTGCATTTGCTTTGATCTCATAAAAAGTGAGAGTCACCAGCAATATTGACTCTGAGATTTAATATATAAGGCCATTGTAAATCATTTATTTCATTTCCTTGGCAAGGTCTTCATCTGTTGTGACTTGGAGAGAAGGGAAGGTGCTTGGTGTCTGTAAGCAACAGTGATTGCTAAGAGTAAGAGCAAATATTTGCAGAGCGGAAATAGCACATGTGGCATGACCACGGCATGTACCTACAAGGCTGTGGCCTCACTGAAAATTACCTTTGCACTAGGAGCCATGAACTAAAGCTTACCCCCCTCCTCTTCCAAAAGTGCAGATGTTGCAGTTCCAAGAGGAAACTGCCAATCAGTTTGAGTGGCAGAGCAGGAGTGTAACACTGCCTCCCTCTGCTGGATGGAAGGGGAATTCTGGGTGCTAAGAACCTTTCCCCCTCTCCACCCAGGAAAAGAAATCCAGACTCACCAGATTAAATAAATATCCTTTCAAGAGAATATCACCAGAGAACATTTTCCACCAGAGCACTTCTGCAGGTGACAATAGCAGCAACATGGTAATAGGTAAGGCAATCATCTGAAGCAAGACCAGCAAAGGCCCTCTTTGAACATTGTAATCCATTCATGGAAGACGTGGATGAGTAGTGAGGCTGTGTATCCTGGCCCCACCTCCGATGTTGCACGTCTCTCATCCCTGCCATCTGGACAGCTGCAACTTGACATGGATGTCTGCAAAAAATGAGGAAGTCTTTGTGTGGAAGACTTTGCACATGGAAAGGCTTTTTCTTTGCAGAGGTCCACTTTAGTGCGCAGACATGAAGTTGGTACAGCTGGGGGTGGTCTAACATTTGCCATAGGGGCAGGAGAAATGGTCATGCTCTTGTTTCAAGAGCTTGGCCCTCAGTGTCAACTGGAACACCTTGAAGAGGGCTACAGAGATAACTCAAGGCTTCCGGCCAATGGTAATCAATTATTTTTACTGGTTATTTATCCTCATTTGTATTTTATCATTTTTGTCAAAAACCCTCAAGGTGGGAGATAAGTTATTGAATCAATAAAATACAACATATATATATATACCATAATTTTTCTCTTCCTCAGTCATTTGTATGAACGAGGCTTAATTATCAGATCATCTGATAAAGTCCACCTAAGCTTCTGCTGTAATCTATTTGTTAGTCTTTAAGGTACCACCAGACTCTTCGCTGTTTTTCTGCAGCAGGACAACACAGCTACCCTTCTGCAAATTGCTTAATTATAGGAAACTGCCTTATACTGAGTCAGACCAATGGTCCATCTAGCTCAGCATTCTCTACACTGACTGGCAGCAGTTCTCTAGGATTTCAAGCAAGGGTCTCTCCCAGCCCTGCCTGGAGATGCCAGGGACTGAACCTGGGACCTTCTGCATTCAAAGCAGATGCTCTAACATTGAGCTATGCCCCTTTGGTCACTCAGTTGCCAAATCCTACCTTAGACTCCTACAACACATAGTTTTAGACTCTTGACCTCATGGTTTTATGTGAGGGCCCTTTAGATCAGTGTTCTCTGATATTGGGTTATTGGACTACAAGTTATTGGACTACAACTACAATCCTCCCCTGCCTGTGTAGCCAATGGTCAGGGATGATGGGGGTTGCAGTTCAACATCTGGAGGCCCAAGGCTGAAGAACACTGCTTTAGAGAGCAACGTGTATTACGTCGCTTACTTCAAAATGTCATAAGCCAGCCTTCTTGCCTTTAGTACTGGGTGAGTCCTGCTCCAAAGTCCTGCCCTGGTGGTCTACAGCACCAAGGGCTCCAGACAGCCATCAGGTCCAAGGAATTTGGGGTTCAAAAGCCTGCAGTGCTTGACCCAGCAAGTTGCTCCAGGCGTCATTACAATTGCTCCGTGTTTCTATCTGTGTGGTACCAACAGACATTATAATGGTAGTGTTTTATCAGGCAAATGGTAGATCCTCAGAGTCCCATAACCACCATCAAGAAATAGGAGGCCTGGAATGTACTAAAGGTGTATGATAATATCAACAGTGCAGGACATCAAACTGTGACTTGAGGAGAAAAATCAGCATGGAAAGAGACTGTTCCTTCTTCTCCAAACCTCCTTCTCTCCCCCAGCCACATGCGTTCTACATTAGATTGCTCAGCCTTCTCCTCTTTCCCCCAAACCTTGATCCTTTAAACCATGTTTAAACTCAGGAGGTGTCGCCCCTTCTGTCCCTCAAATGATTCTCTGTCTACTTTCTGGAATGTTTTCTTCATTTGTTCATTGCCATTGATGTTCCAGGCCTTGGCATGCAGGGACCTCCATTCCAGTATGTTTGCGTGATTTACCACCTGCTCCTTCAACCCTTTCCCTTATTACAGAATTTTTACATTTGCCACCATAAATCCAGTTTGCCAGGGTGATCGTGATCTTCAGGGTCTCCTTTAATTTGCACGGAGTGGGTGACCCATGCTCTGGTGAGAACCATCGCACCGTGTTGGGCCTGCTCCCTTTCTCTTTAGGACTGTAAATCCACCTTCCCTCCCTGACAGGGTCACAGCCTTGATGCTCTAATTGCACATTATACTCTGGGAGAATTGGCAATCCTGCTTCTGCTGCTCATTCACAGGACTATCACTCTGCCTGTCCCTGAGATGAAAGACAGTCTCTGGGGAAGGAAGGAAGGATCCATGGCAGAGGATAGAGTGAGGCTCCAATCAAAGGGAGATGTTGCCAACTTGGTTAACAACTGGATTGGGAAAACAGAGACTTATCCTCCATCGTTAGCTTTTGCTTCCCATATAGCATACCATTTTTTAAAAAATCCAGGCAGCTCCAATGCATTTTTGTTCAGTAGTTCAGTGGAACTTACTCCTAGGTAAATGGGGAGAGAACTGAAACCTCAGGTACAAGGGGGAGTACACAAATAACAGATGGGGATGAAGGCCGCAATGAGCATGCCTGCTGCCAACTTTTAAGCATCCCCCAGAGGGAGATTCAAGCTCATTCTCCCGACTTTGGCACCGCTGCTTTGCTATGTCTTGAAAGTAAAACAAAGAATTCCTGGCTTGGTAGTTTTGTATTTGCATTCATTCAGTTCACATTCCAAATATTAAGATCTTGCGAGGTCTCTTTCAAACAGAGCCTTCCTTCTGAACTTCTAGCGATTCAGGTTCAGCAAAATTTGCAAAAGAGCTCTAGCCTCCCAAGGGGCTTTCTTTTCATCCAGCAGCTCAGGTTGCCCAAGATTTATTTTAATTAAGTTACATGGGAGCTGTCTTGCAAAGTGGTTCACTTCCACTGAGCAACCAGAGTTTACCTTAATTGCAATTACAGCATCAGGAAAGCGAAATGAAAGCGAAACCAGGAGGGAGGAGGGCAAAGAGCCTTCAAATCTGGAGCTGGCAATTCCAGGCATTCCATTTCGCTTTTCCCCCTCAGGGACAGACAAGGTCTTACACATGCCTATATAGTTAACAGGATTGTGAGAGATGCCTCGGGGTTAGTGCGGACCATCTGTGCTACCATAATCAGAGCCATGCCTGGAATCTGGAGAGGCAGACAAAGGGACTCCGGGGGCAGTGAGAGAAAACAAGCAAATTGATTGCCATGGCAAACTCACAGGAAGTCCAGTTACTCTCCTGCTCTGGCTTCTACAAAGCCAATTTGCTTCTCATGCAACTGCAGGCCCATCAAGCAAGGCCTCTCGAGGAAGCACCATGTGTCCTTGGCTGGAAGCCTGATTCATTTCCCAGGAACTTTCAGACGACACTTCCTGTCCTCATCAGACACAGACAGTGACCTCTCTGCTTCATGGATGGAAATTTGCCTGTCATTAGGCAGAGTGAGGCAACCACCTTAGGTAGCAGGTGTTGGGTACAGCCTTTGTGGCATCATCCCCCTCCCTAACTGTTCCTCCTGATTCGCCCCACAGCTTTCACCCAGACTGGATTCCCAACCCTCATCCCAATTATCAGGCCTCTTACCCTACAACCAGCCCATACATAGTTACAGAGAACCAGACAGAGGGCCTTCTCGGTAGTGGTGCCTGCCCTGTGGAATGTCCTCCCAGCAGATGTCAAGAAATAAGGAAATAACTATCTTATTTTTAAAAGACATTTGAAGGCAGCCCTGTTTAGGGAAGTTTTTTAATATTTAATGCTGTATTGTTTTTAACACTTGATTGGGAGCTGCCCAGAGTGGTTGGGAAAACACAGTCAGATGGGCGGGGTATAAATAAATTATTATTATTATTATTATTATTATTATTATTATTATTATTATTATTACAAGGGAGAGGGTGGCCTTCTAGGTCAAAGGTATGATTTGGAGGATAGCTTGTGCTCAAGTTCTTCTCTTCTGAGAAATTAATTGTTGGTTCTTTATCTTCCATAAATACATTCAAATTAATTTTTTGTTTTACCCCTGTCAATGAGGTCTCAAAGTGGCCTCCATCCCTTGCTAGAACAAAGCCATAATCCTCCTTGGTCACTATGGCAACGCCCAGTAGCCTTGGCCTCCCACAGCCCCAGCATAGAGGCAGGGAGATGTAAATGAGGGAAACAGAATTTAAGCCTGTTTTCCTGCAGGAGGCTCTTTCTGTTGATATTGTGCCATTCCATATGCTGAGGACTGAACAAAGAGAAAAATCCCGTGTTTATTAGAATGATACCATCCAAATTTCACTTGGTGATGCCAAGGCAGCCATTTTCTTGTGCCTGGCACTGTGGGCATTCAACCACACCTTGCTCATAGAGTTAACAACAGGGTTTCCTTGAAAGGTAGTCATGGTTGGCCCAAAGGTAAACCATCAAAATCCATAATAGGGCAATATATTGATCAGGCTATCCAAAATATCAGAAAACAGAAAGCTTGTTATTTTTCCAGAACTCTTCATTGGATTAGATGGTTAAAAATCAGGGGAAGGGGTGAGACTTAGCCAAGGTCCACATCTGCTGAAGACCGCCTCTCACTCTCAGCCTCTGGTGGTTCTGCAGGGAAACAATTTGCATCAACCTCTGTGTTCCCTCCTGACCCTTTTCTGAATTAGGCCTTCTCCTAGCCCTCCAGCTTTCTCCCTTGCTTATCTGTTGTAAGCCAAAAAATAGCTTATCTCCTGAGTTTATGCTAATAAAACTCAGAAACGTGAGGAGTTAGGAATCTAACGTTGTTTATTGCAAAGCAATAGGTTACAGTCGGATCATTCCGCAAAACTGCAACCCCGTCCAGGCAGTGGTATTTGTAAAATTTCAAACAAAGCATTTCAGTGTTCACCAATCATATACATCATTACCTCATTTCATGTTTAATACACATGCACAATAAGCACTGGCAATTTCCGCTGATAAAGTTCTGATTGCCACCATGTTCTGTTACATTGTGTTAGTGTGCATGTTGGGAACCTGTGTTACGTGTAGTCATTTGCACCATGTAGCAACTTATGTTCTAGCTTTGAGCTGTAATTTTGTGATTCACATACAGTCATACCTCATGTTACGTTTGCTTCACGTTGCAGCTTTTCAGGTTATGAACGCGGCAAACCCAGAAGTGTTTACTTCCGGGTTCACCGCACGCGCATGCGCAGAAGCGATTTGTGCGCTTCAGGCATGCACAGAAGCTCTCTATCATGCTTTGTGCATGCACAGTAGTGGCAGTCTACTTACAGACTTTTCGGGGTGCGAATGGCACCCCGAAACAGATCACATTCATAAATAGAGGTACCACTGTATTAGCTGTATTTCTGCCCCAATGGGGACAGCAACTTGCAAAATCATCAGTTTCATAAAGTAACAGGCTACCATAACTTCTCTATTAGAAGCACACTCAAGAATTCACAGGACTACACATTATCACACTTATTGTGGCCCTTTGGACCACTACCACACATCCACAGGCCTCCTCTCTTTCCTCCACCCTTTCCTCCTCTATATCCAACATATTGCCATTTTATTTATAGCATTTATTTTCCACAAATAAATTTGTGCTCAAAGCAGCTCTCAGGAAAAAATACACAATGAGTCACATAATGTCACTACAGTGTAGCACTAAAAAATTAATAATCAACCATTAACAATTAATTTGACATATATAAACATTTAACTAAGCATATGGCTTGTTAATAAATCAAGTCAACATATACATCTTCCTCTGGATGCAGCTTCCTTATGAAGGCTCCTAGGGCTGGAAGGTGAAACCAATCACCTCCTGAAGGCAGCCATGCAGTCTTTCTCCCCATGGTTTCCACCCATGCCTTGCAGATCTTGCAAGTGTCCCTATTTTCCAGGAACTGTCCCAGATTTACAGAAAAGCCATCCCAGTTTCTGATTTGATCCCAGAATGTCCCACTTTTCCTTAGGACGTCCCTATTTTCATTGGAGAAATGTCGGAGGGTGTCAGGAGTCCAGTCCCCAGCTTGATCACACAGTAAGCGTAGTTAACTAAAAAGGATGATTTATTGTCGAAACAAACAGATAGCTCTGGACAGCTCTAACTCAGCCTTCGACATCATCAATCAAGATGACCCTTCTGAAGACCCCTTCCGGGTTTTGCAGAAGATATTGAACTTGCATATCTTTCTTCTCTTGTTTTGCTTCCTGTCTAACAGCCCTCCCCTTAGCCAACTCTTAGGAGGGATTGGATCAGCTCCAATCTCTTCCCATTCTGACAGACTACTTCCTTCTCTGTTCCCACCTGTTGGAACTTCCTGAGAGCTTTGGCTGGGTTCCCACCAGCTCTCAGTCAATCCCTTATCAGCTGGCATTCCAAGGGGCGGAGGAGTTGGCACTAGCTGGTGTTCCTCCTGCATGGCAGTTAAAGCTCTCTGTTCCTGGCTGCTTTCTTCAGTTGGCTGCAAACCTTCACTGGGAGCTGTCTCAATCATGACAGAGGGTTTGGCCTTGGGTACCCATGGCAACAGGGCCTGCAGGGTTATGAAGGCATACTGCCTCCTCTGTCTGGCCTAGGGACACATTTGCGGCTCTCTCTCCAGCAAGCTGAATGTGGCAGCCGCATCAGAGTTTTTCCGGTGCCATAACAGCCCACAGAATCAGGCCCTTAGTGGAAAAGGCAAAGCATGCAAGGCTTGCCTCAGCCTGTCATGGAGCAGTCCAGATCTAGCCATGGGGAGTGTTGGCCAAACCTCCCTCCTGCCTGCGCGCTCCGCAGGGTTCCTTCTGGACAGCAGAGTCTCCAGCTGTTCAGCCGATTCAAATGACTTCTTTTCTTGTTATCAGCGAGAGGCTCCCTCTCTGGCAGCCCATGTCCCTTTGCAAAGGAAAGAGTGCGAGATCTTTGGGGACGCCAGTCATCATCAGCTTCTCTGAGATGAAAGAGGAGAGAGAAAAACATATGGCAGTTAATTATTAATTTTTTGCATTTTATTTTGGGGGTTTTCTTTCTTTAAAAAATATATATATCCCGCTACCTAGAGATATTCTGGTATGATAAACTGTGAGTGTTTGAATTGCAAAGTATCCTGGAGTGGGGGAAGAGCAAAGACTCCAGAATGGAATTTAAGTACACAGAGAGACATTTTGGAATTAAATCAAAGGGATGCTGAGGGGCCCGTCAGTGAACAGAAGAGAAAGAGAGGAACATGCAGAGAATTCTTGCCAGGAAATGCCCTCAAAAGAAATGAAAAAGAACAGGGAAACTGCCAAGTGGTGAATTGTATATTTGGCTGGATATCACCTTTGCCTGGGGGCTGTGTAGCTGATGACCCCGGCGGACTTTCTGACCACTCCCGGGATGCAAATATCTGATACACCGCCTAAGATGCTAGCTCTGCCTGCATTCTCCAGGTAACTGGCAAAAGACGACTGCCTTACAAAAGAAACAAGACGCAGGAGGCCTGCTGGGGAGAGAGTAAACATCTCAAGATGGAACAATGAGCAGAACTCAACTGGGGAAGATAGAATTCTCCATTCATCTCCGGCGGCTGTTGTCCTCATTAATTTTATTGGAAGGCATTGGAGACCTCACCTTTCAAAGCCAGCATCAAAGCCTTGAAATCTTTTTGAAGCTCTCCTGAGAAGAAAAGGCAACCGTTTCGGAGTGAAATGTTGGCCACTTTCCATCGCTGACCGAACTGGAGACTTCTTGTTCAAACTGAACTGAGCCAGCTTGGTGCTCCAACGAGTATCAGACGCAGACTGAATTTTATTTTTAACATTTCTATCCAAACATGGATCTCAGGGTGGTTATACAAAGATGTCTGAAATGGCAAAGACATTAGAAAAACACCTACCAACAACGCAGTGAGATTAAGAGGAACACTGTTTTCGAGGCCTTTGCATTTGCACAACTTTTCTTTGTATCTCTTTATGATCCTGGTTATATGGCTTTCCCAGTTGGAATAAACATGGCTGTGCATGAGTCAAAGGGAGTGTTCCTTCAAGTCTTTGCAACATCTCCGATTGCCTAGTTAGAAATATTGGTGTGGCTGCAGCTCAGCAGCAGAGCACCTGCTTTGCACGTGAAAGGTCCTAGGAATCAATCCTTGGCATCTGATAGGGCTGCTAAAGGCTTCTGTCTGGTATGTAGGAGCATTGCTTCCTCCAACAATGGAAGCAGAGCAAAGCCATTAGGTCTAGTAGCCTTCAATAGCCCTCTCCACCATGGATTTGTCTAATCCTCTTTTGAAGCCATCCAAGTTGGTCGTCATCACTGCCTCCTGTGGTAGTGAGTTCCATAGTATAGCTATGCACTGCACTGGGACCTTTCCCTAAGGTATATTAGAAGAACCTACTACCTAGGCACTTTCAATGCTGAATCAGCAACAGGGATTTCTCAGCTATCCATCACCCATGCCTCCACTCCCTGGTGCTACCTAGACCAGGCTTCCTCAACCTTGGCCCTCCAGATGTTTTTGGCCTACAACTCCCGTGATCCCTAGCTAGCAGGACCAGTGGTCAGGGATGATGGGAATTGTAGTCTCAAAACATCTGTTGGGCTGAGGTTGAGGAAGCCTGACCTAGACCAAACTCTCATAGACCATCTTTTTATTCTGTCTGGCAGTGAATGACACTGAGAGCGAAAAATGTGTACCTGGCTCACATTTGATGGGTTGTTTTATTATTGTTTTTACACTGGGGGAGGGGGGGAGGGACAGGGTTGAAACTCTGGTTTCCAAAAAGCAACAGCCATTTTCCCACGATCCCTTCCCAGCCTTTGCAGAAGACAACAAAAGAAATGTTTTAATAAGCAGGATGCTCTGAGTGTGCCTGAGTCGTGTGTCAGCATCCATTTGTAATACTGGTGACAGACGGATCTCTGGATAATAGCAGCCTCTTCATACTCAATGGAGCTGGATTGGAGCAATTGAACATCTGAGGAAGATTACCAGCAGTTATGGATATTGCTTGTCATGTTAGCCTCAGCAAATGCCTTCTTCAATTGACCAGTCACACGCATTTCCGGAACAGACGCCGGACGTGTTTTGTGCCACAAAATGAGGCCATCGTGGCCCTTGTGAAAGAACTACTGGCATCATCTGTCAGTGAAGCCCAGGATTCTGTAACCCTTCAATGTCTGTTTAATGGAAAGCACTGGGGAAATAACCCAATTTATCCTTGTTGATTTTCAAATGAAACTAGAAGTCCTGCAAAGCTATTCCTGGGGATCCATGGGAATGCCCCATGAATCCCAGAATTCAGTCTGATGACTATTTTTCTCTCTCTCTCTCTCATACACACACATGGTAGGTGAGTCACATCCAGTACGTATCTCTATGGACCACAGGCAACCACCTACAAAGCTTTGAAGTCCATGTTGCCTCTCCATTCCTGAGATAACCCTGAGCCCATACAACATCAGAGCTTACACTCAACTCTGGCTGGTTTCCATGGGAACCACATCCAGGCCCAGTCACTGCAGCGAACACTGACTTCATGTGTCTTGGCGGCACCAAAAGGACTTAATCAGCTACTAGATTTGCAATGGAGTTGGGGCATTTTGGAGAAGGGAGGGAGGGTCCCTCAGAATCTCCTTAATAGACTGTTGTGGAGGTCTTTCCACCAGTGGTGTCTGGTAGGGCAGAAGGCATATGGGACCAACTATAGAGGGAGCAAGAGCCAATAACAGGGAGATCTACCTAATTCTTGCTTTGTCTCCCTACTTCTCCCTGCTGAGTTTTACAGGGGTAACCCTGAGGCTAAGGAGGAGGAAGTTGAGAGGTGATGTCATGCCGTACCCTGATTGATCATAAGAGTAAAAAAAGGTGGGACGGTGGGAGCTGGCTGAGGGCAGACTGAGGTTGCAGTGGGAAGCAATGCCCCATTTTCCTGAATGAGTCAGCCTTCTCTGCTTCCTACTCCTTCCCCATAACCAAAACCACATTTACTATTTCCTCTCCTCCTTTTCCTTCTTTCGCTGGGCCAAACTAGATGTGAAGTGAATTACATGGATGCGATTAACAGGCATGTTTTTAGTGGTGTCAATGCAAGCTGAGGGTAAGCCTGAGTAGCCTTGGGAGCAAGGGAGAGGGGGAAAGGAGTTCGGTTCTTCCCCTCTCCCTTTCCCCATCCCAACAACAACAACAAAAGCCACCTCTCCAATCTGCTTTTGGCATTTGATGAGAAGTTCCCATCAACACCAGTGGATGCTTCAAATGAAGCACGAAGAGCAGCTTTTTGAGAGGAGATTTAGAGAAAGAGTGGAACGCCCCTTCCCCATGGTCCCAAAGCTGCTCAAGCATCCCCTCAATTAAAACATTAATTGCATTCATGTTTAGTGTGGTGCTCATATCCTGCCTTTTGGTCTGTTTCTGGAAAGATGAGGGAAGGAAGCAGGGAGTCAGGGTAGAAGGCCAAGCATCAACCCTCAGGCAGTTGGGTGACCTCTCAGTGCTTCCTTGACCTCAGATGCCCTATTCTGCTTCGTCTTTGGATGATCAGATCGTTTCAAGGTAGCCAACTCCTGTGTTCAAAGCCCACCAAGACTGCTGTGAGGAGCTTTTCAGACCCTGCTCTTTAGATGGGAAATGGAGGCCAGCTGGGGAGAGAATTTCTTCAGAAAGATCTAATTTTCCCTAAAATTGGCTGTGTAGTTCTCAAATCGCAGCTGTGATGATTCTTGAGCCTCACTACAGAAACACCCAGTTACAGAGTCATAGATCTGGGAGATGAGCAAGGATGGAATTAAAGGGTGTGCATCTCCTCCACTGACAGACTGTTTATGTAACACCCCAAAGGCTGATCCTCTCTTGCTTTGACTAAGCCTTGCGCAGTTTGTGTCAGTCTGAGACATGCAAACGAGGAACACCAGATCTATGCATGCGCCAAGTTGCAGAATTAATGTTCCGTGTTCCCAGCAGAAACTATTTGCATGTGAGCCCATTAGCCTAGACTAGAGGAGTGTACATGCACAGCTGTCAATTCAGCTGTAAGATCTAGCCAACACACCAGATAGATTAGGAACACTAGAAGACTTACTGTCTAGATCACGGTTTCCCAAACTTGGGTCTCCAGCTGTTTTTGGACTACATCTCCCTTCATCCCTAGCTAGCAGGACCATGAGTCAGGGATGATGAGAGTTGTAGTCCAAAAACAGCTGGAGACCCAAGTTTCGGAAACCCTGGGCAGGACCTTGGATGTTACCTCTATAGAGATGTTACCTCTATAGGGAGACTGAAGGCTGTAGGCTGACCAGTCCTGGAGTGTAGTAGGCTACACCTCCCTGGAAAAGCTGGCTACTTAGTTAAAGGGCCCTCACCTAATTTTGCTGTACTTAGGAGTACTGCAAGGGATGCATCCTCTGACAGGGGTGGCATATCAGTACTTTCCAGCAAGTGGACGCTATATAAGGTACTAGCAGATCTCTCTCCCTCTCCCCAAATAAGTTGCCTGAACCTTGCCCTCATCCAATTTCCCCACCAGGCACTGCAGGATCCCCAAATATAAGAAGAGTCTTCAGAATTAGGATCACTGCTACCTCACTGTGAGAAGTGAAGTTACAGGGAACCAGGCAAAGGGCCTTCTTGGCAGTGGCGCTTTCCCTGTGAAACGCCGTCCCATCAGATGTCAAGGAGATAAAGAACTACATAACTTTTAGAAGATATCTGAAGGCAGCCCTGTATTGGGAAGTTTTTTAATGTTTGATGTTTTATTGTGTTTTTTATATGTGCTGGATGCTTCCCAGAGTATCTGGGGAAACCAAGCCAGATGGGCAAGGTATAATAATAATAATAATAATAATAATAATAATAATACCATACTTTTTGTGTACGAGACAAGGTTTTTTTACTGTATAATAATGTTCAAAATTGGGGGTCACCTTACACACAGATAGTGCTGAGGAGGTACTGGCAATTGGTTGCAGCCGCAAGCAGGAGCTCATCAGAGGCGATAGGGTGGGTAATTGGTGTCTGTAACAAGTGCAGTCAAGGATTGGCAGCTGCTGCAGCAGCAATTGGTCGTGTTCTCCCCCCATTTTCTTAAATTGGAGTCCCCCAAAATAGGGGTCGTCTTATACATGGGGGCGTGTAAACACGGGAAAATACAGTAATAATATTCCCATCTAGTTCAGTATCCTGTTTTCACAGTAACCAATCAGATGCCTCTGGGAAGCTCATGAGCAGAACCTGAGCACCACAGCACTCTCTCCTCACTTGTGATTTCAGCAAATGGCCTTCAGAGGCAAACTGAACCCTGGCTGCGGATCACGACACACAAATGAGAGGAAATGTAGCTGATAACATGCAAGTTATTATAAGACTCTCCAAGTGTCCTTGCTTTTTAATTGTTCTCACTGTGTGTATGAGTTGCTAGCACAGTATGGATGGACTCAATTTATTCCTGATTCTGGAGCTTATGTCAGAAGAACGTGTTAGCCTTTAAAGTGCCACAAGACTCTGTTGTGTTTGCTGCAACAGACTAACACAGCTACCCCTCTGGAAAACCTAATTATGTCGCTGTCTTGCTTTGAAACTGTATATGCTAATTTGTAATAAAATTTAGAACCATGGACTATTTTTAGTCTTTCAGTAGTGAGAATGGTGGCACTCAAAATGTGCCATCTAAGTGTGATAAACCTTCCATCTGAGTTGCAGTGACATGTCTTTTTGGAATGGGAGTCTTTTCCAAATTCCTTAACAAGCCTTTGTCCTGTATCTCATAGAAGTTGCTTGGTTGGTTGGTTTATTCCTTATCATATTAACGCCGCGTGCATTTAATGTACAATGCACATAACTGATTCACTTTCTCAAATATTAGCAGGTGAATTCCAGAACGTGAAGATGGGTAAGACTTTGAACCCAGTAGATGAGCACCTGCCACATTCCTTGACCCTCTGAAAGAGACAGTGACCCCGGTTTCAATTCCACCTGCTGCCCCCCACTTTCAGCCTCCCAAAAGGCTCTACTGAAAAAGAACTAAGCTGTCTCCTTCTTCTTAACAGCATTTCTCCTCCCTCCCCACACTCTTTTCCATCAGAGAAAGCGAGAGTGTGTGTGTGTGTCACACATGTGAGTATATATATTTATCCTGCTAAATGCTCTGTTGCCAGAGGGGGCCACAGCCAATAACTGCACCACACTTAAACATGATCGATGGGGAGCTCTGCGGTAACATGGTCAGGCAGTGCATCTGGAACACCCCAAGGATGTGGAGATATGCAATCGGGTCTGCTCAGTCCGGGCTTCCATTCATCACTCGCAAACAAGGCACGGGGAGGGCTGCTTCCATTGGCCCCCAAGGGAGCGCATCAGAAGAAGACCATTTAGAACCATTGGGGGGCAGACCTGCAGACCTGGGTCTTTGAATTGCTGGAGCAGAGTGGAACAGTGCTCTGCTAGAACAACAGCTCTTCATCTGCAGCCCTTTCCTTCATTTAATGCCACAGATTTGGTGCTGGAGAAAGGCCCACAACCATATCCTCATGTGGTCCAGCAGTCATTTGGGGGAGGCTCACATTATAATAATTTATAATAATAATAATTTATTATTTATACCCTGCCCACCTGGCTGGGTTTCCCCGGCCACTCTGGGTGGCTCCCAACCGAATATTAAAAACACGATAAAACATCAAATATTAAAAATTTCCCTAAACAGGGTTGCCTTCAGATGTCTTCTAAAAATCAGGTAGTTGTTTCTTTCCTTGACATCTAGTGGGAGGGCTTTCCACAGGGTGGGCGCCACTACCAAGAAGGCCCTTTGCCTGGTTCCCTGTAACTTTACTTCTCACAGTGAGGGAACCACCAGAAGGCCCTCAGCGCTGGACCTCAGTGTCCGGGGAGAATGATGGGGGTGGAGACACTCCTTCGGGTATACTGGGCCAAGGCCATTTAGGGTCAGCACCAACACTTTGAATTGTGCTCGGAAACGTACCATTTAAACATTAGTGTTTAAAGCCCTGAATGATTTATACCTCAAATATCTGAAAGGCCGTCTCCTCCCCATGAGATTCGCTCTTGTATTAAGATCAGCAGAGGGGTCCATCTTGGTAGTCCCACCTTTCTCAGAAGTTCAGGGGTGGCTTCTCAGGGTAGACATTCTCTGCAGCAGCCCCTAAGCTGTGAAATTCCCTCTTCCCAGAGGTGTGCTTGACATCTTCATCATGTAGTTTCCTTTGTATGCTGAACATGGGCTTCTTTATCTTGGTCTTTGACCTCTGCAATGTATATTTTTAGGACCCACCTTATTCTTGTGTTCGTACTTCTTTGAAACTGCTTTTGGTATTGTATCTAAAAACTGCTGTAACCCACCCTGGGACCTATGGGTGAAGGACAGGTAAGAAATCAAACAAATAATGGATGGCATACATTCTTGCTTTTGAAATCTCATCAAATACCAGCATTCAACTTCAAGGCCCAGCTTCAGAACCAATTGGAGTGCCAAGGCTTTGTGAAAATATAAAGATGAGAGCAACTCTGAGCATGGGCAGAGAGTTTTTTTTATCTTCCCTTGCTCTAGTGGAATTCCAGCCAACCCTCATACAAGTGCATCATGGGAGGCTCTTGCATTTCAAAATTCTCCCACAGGCAAGTATTTTTTTATTATTCCCCTTGGGCCTACTACTCGTGGGTCACAGCAAGTCACAATGCCTCCCCTGTCATAGTCTCCCATTCCGGTCTGGCTCTCTATTCACATTGGGGGTCCTGTAGAAAATGTTATAAGCAGAAGCACCAATTTCTCTCTTATCGTTTCTACTGCTGTGCAAAGCAAGCATAATACAAGAACCCAATGGGGCCGTCCGATGAATGACGCTTAATGCAGAAGGAATTGGGAGAGACAAAAGCAAGCAGCTCATAGTTACAGCTACTGAATTTCCTACCACATGGTGTAGAGTTGACCACCAGCAAGGACAGCTTTTAAAGAGAATTAGACTAATTCACGGAGGATAAAGCTATCAATGGCTTCTAGTCATCGTGGTCATGCTATACCTCCACTGTTGGAGACAGTATACCTCTGAATACTGATTGCTGCAACCACAAGAGGGAGGAATCCTACTGCTACACTCGGGTCCCGCTTGTGGGCTTCCCAGAAGGGTCTCACTGGCTACTGTGGGGAAATGATGCTGCACCAGACAGGCCTTTGGTCTGATCCAGCACAGCGATTCTTATGTTCTTAGGCACAAGCAAAAGTTGCCACTGATTCCAACTCTTGAATTTCCTGCTGGGGTGCATTTTCTATCCTGAAGCGTAGATGTCTTGCGTTTGTAAGTTGTGTTGTTACAGCACCTAGAGAAATATACAGTGGTACCTCAGGTTAAAGATGCTTCAGGTTACAGACACATCAGGTTACAGACTCCGCTAACCCAGAAATTGTGCTTCAGGTTAAGAACTTTGTTTCAGGATGAGAACAGAAATCGTGCTCCAGCGGCGCAGCGGCAGCAGGAGGCCCTGTCAGGGAACTGCCATCGGAGCCAGAGGCGGAGGGAAGGCTCCAGAGGGATGCCGGAGAGGGTCCCAGTAGGGAGAGAGGCAGCCCATCTGCTGGGGAAGGAAATCAGCGTAGCACCAGTGGAGAAGGGGGACAGAAGGGGGAATCGGCGAGGGGGCTCCAGGACTCCTCGCCGGAGACCAGCGGGGAGAGCACGGGTCCTCCGCTGCCCACACCCTCCCTGCGCAGAAGACTTCCGCGCAGGGAGAGTAGGAGGAGACTAGGCGTCAAAGAACTTCTTTGCTGGAAGAAGTTCAAGAAATGCCCACTGACGGATTCTGCCAGCGATTGAGGCAGCCACGGGAGAGAGGCTGTCCAGACAGAAAGGGTTCACCCAGGTAACCTAGCCAGGAGTGGCGACAACTTACGCACGAGCAACCCCTAGAACCACTACAGGCCCCATTAGCTAAAGTGGTGCTTCAGGTTAAGAACAGTTTCAGGTTAAGTACGGACCTCCGGAACGAATTAAGTACTTAACCCGAGGTACCACTGTATATAAGTCTGTGTGTGCATGTGGAGACAGAGATGGAGATATTTCCGTCTTCAACAAAGTGTCTGGAAATCCATTTGGGGCGGAAGGGTTTTGCAAAACTAGATGGATGGGAAAGGAACTGCAAGATTTTTATTTTATTTTTTGCCAGATTCAGGGTGCTTTCATCCCTAGGGAAGAAAAGGGATGCCTTTCAGAAGCAGGATTCTGAATCGCAGGATTCAGCCTGCAAGAACAATCGAAGCAGCAGCGTTTAGGACTGCCAAGTCCACCAGGGTTATACAGGAGGGCTGTGCTTTATTTTGGTTCCATTCACAATGTTTTACAATACTCTCTCCCTACCACAATCCCCACCACAAGGTTCCAAGGGGTCACACGCTCTGTGGTGGGCAGAGGCACAGAGGGATGGGGAAAAGATCTTAGAAGAAAAGATTCAGCGAGACTGAAGCACTAACACTTGGATACATTCCAAGTTAAATTGGGGCAGCGGGCAAGTGGGCGGGAGAAGCAGTGTATTTTAGGAGCATCTGTTGTGTTTATTTTCCTTTTTTGTTATACTTTGCAATAATTGCAACAGTGTTATCAACATGGACCAGTTACTGTCCTTTCCAGGCAAAAAGGATTTATGTGTTTGGCACCCCTGCCAGCCCACCCAGTGCACAGGCCCATCCGAGCGTTTATAACAATAGGAGCTCTGTGAATAGAAACTAACTGTCCCCAAAGCACCCCATCAAGCATCTCTCTGAGAGGTCATCTTTGAAGGCAGGCCTTTGAACCAATGCTGTCTTCCAGAGCTTAATTCAGAGTCGCCGCTTCCCACTATTTAGCACTGGAACCAGCTTTAAGAAGAAGAAGGGTTTGGATTTGATATCCCGCTTTATCACTACCCGAAGGAGTCTCAAAGCGGCTAACATTCTCCTTTCCCTTCCTCCCCCACAACAAACACTCTGTGAGGTGAGTGAGGCTGAGAGACTTCAGAGAAGTGTGACTAGCCCAAGGTCACCCAGCAGCTGCATGTGGAGGAGCGGAGACGCGAACCCAGTTCCCCAGATTACGAGTCCACTGCTCTTAACCACTACACCACACTGGCACCACACAGAACACATCCCTGGAAAAAAAGTAAAGGACTGAGAAAAAGAGTACTCGGGAGCATGTGCAGAATGCTTCTCCCTCTCTCTCTCTCTCTCTCTCTCTCTCTCTCTCTCTCTCTCTCTCTCTCTCTCATCACTGATTACTTAAACCAGCTCCCAGTGATGTGGGGTTAAATGGTCAGAAGGTATAACTCCCAAGCTCAGTCTGTAGCAACTCACCTATTAGAAATAAAGGGTTGCAGACATACTCAGGCCACATCTCAGGCTTGGGGGGGGGGTAAAATGTGGCCCTCCACTCCTCTCTATGTGACCCTCAGTGCTCTTGCCAGGCTACAGCTCCTCCTCAGCCACACCAACACAGTGCCCAAGCTACACCACACACAGTCCCTGCTTTGAGTGTTTTTTGCCAGGCTAGAATTCTTCCTTGAACTCCAATAATGACTCTCGCTTGCCTGGATGGAAATGGGGGGGGGGGTGCACTGTTCAAAGGCAAATTTTGCATTTGTTACTCCACACTCTTTTGCCTCTGGCCCCACCCACTACTTGCATGCAGCCCCCAGAAGGTTCCCCGAGAGGGAATGCATCCCTCTGCCTGAAAAGGGTTCGCCAAGCCTGGAGAAGACTATTGAAATTAATGGACACGCTCCTTTCTCTCCTTTTCCCTTGAAAACCATTTAAGTAAACCATCACTACCTTTCCTCAATGTTCCTCTGGAGGAAGAAACAACAAAGCAAAAAGAGACAACAGCAGCACTTTTTGTAATGCAGAGGAAACGCTTCATTCCATAAGCGCTTGGGGACCCACCAGATTGTGTCATGTTTCTCTTTAATGAGCCTTTTGATCAAGCTCATCTTGTGGGCCTGGGACCCAAAATAAAAGGAATGTTCTGTGGTCAGTGTTTTAATGAAAGTTGGGCCTCTGGAGGGAGGCCAGGCGCACCAGGAATCCTCTCCCGCAAATCTTCTCGACAGCTTTGGAAAGAGGAGTTCGGAGCACCATTTCAGCATCAGTGACTTTGCAGATTTCTCAAAATATATACTGCCTCGGTGTGTGTCTGAAGTCGTGATTACCTTCCATTCCGCCTGTAGATATATCGTTCTCTGTAGGTCTTTTAGAACAGCACTAAGGGCAGCAAAATTAGCCGGCCAAGGTCTGTTCTTGCGTAAGCAGGAACAGGTTGTGGAAAGTGAGGATTTGCAACTTCGGAGCCAGAGTGCTGAACCCCGGTGCTTTGTGGGTAGCATCTCGGCCCACTCTGACACGCATCGTGCCTCTCATGGTGGCCCCAGAGACCCCTGTCTTCCATTGGGAGACCCACATGCATAGACGCACAAACCTCAAAATGGCAAGAAAAGCAAGGTGCTAAGCCTAGCGCTAAGCTAAAAGATATCTATGGATCTAAATTTATAAAGCTAAATTGAAGCTCTGCTCCCATTTTCATTACTGACTTTCTGGGCATTGGTGAAGAAAGAAAGGACAATATACATGCCAGCTCCTAGGGGCTGAGCCACTTTTGGGGGCCCCCATTTTTTTTTCAGGGGGCTGGGCATTCAGCTCTGCCCCCTGGCTCTTTGTGACGGCTGGGAACACACCCGCCACCAGTGCAGGATGTCGTAAATTCCTGACTAGCAGTATGGCTCCGAACATAAAAAAAGTAGAAATCTGCCCAAAAACTTTCTCCGACCATAATGCTGTAAAGATGGTGATGAGGCAAACAACAACTGGTTCCTTCAGATGGAGAATGAATGACACCTTATTCAGAGATGAGGAGATCTGCAAGAAGGCCCAAAAAACCTTGAAAGACTACTTTGAAATCAACTTAAGGTCTGAAGTAGAAAAAAGAATAGTATGGGACGCAAGCAAAGCCGTGATGAGAGGGTTTCTGATTCAGCAAAATACTTTAAAGAAGAGAAAGCAAAATGAGAAGAAGGAGAGAATTTTGGAAAAGATAAAAGAAGGGGAAAAACAATTAAGATCAAAGCCAAAATCCCAAGAGATTTTAAGAGAAATCAAATTTCATCAAACACAATATATGGAACTGATGAATCAAGAATTAGAGTGGAAAATTAAACAAATGAGACAAAAGACCTTTGAATCTGCTGATAAATGTGGCAAGTTACTGGCTTGGCAAATAAAGAAGAGACAAAAACTCAACACGGTAACAAATATAGAAGTGGAAGGAAAAAACATAAGCAACCCAGCGGAAATTAGGAATTGTTTTCAGAACTACTTTAGACAACTTTACACACAAGGGCCGCAGAAAGAAATGGACATACAACAGTTCCTCGAGGAAAATGGGCTGAAAAAGGTTTCGCAAGAAAGTAAGACAATATTGAATCAGGAGATATCAGCACAAGAAATAGAAGATGCCATTCAAGGCATGACGCTGGGCAAATCCCCCGGACCGGATGGACTGACTTCCAAATATTACAAAGTTTTGAAGGAAGGGTTGATACAACCTTTGAAGGAAGTCTGCAATGAGATTATGAAGGGGAAAAGGGCACCCGATACGTGGAGAGAGGCCTACATTACACTTATACCAAAGACAGAGACTGAAAAGACCCAACTTAAAAACTACCGACCCATCTCGTTATTGAATGTGGATTACAAAATCTTTGCTAATATTTTAGCAAAGAGACTGAAAAGAGTTTTGATGGAGGAGATTCACGGGGACCAAGCGGGCTTTCTCCCAAAAAGGCATTTATCGAACAATGTAAGGAATATAATTGACATTTTGGAAAAGCTGGAAGTGAACATAAACACTAAAGCTGTTTTGATATTTGTGGATGCCGAGAAAGCCTTTGACAACATTTCTTGGAGTTTTATGTTGAAGAACCTCCGGGGGATGGGGGTAGGCCAAGGGTTTGAGAATGGTATAGGTGCAATATACTCTGAACAGAAAGCCAAACTAATTGTAAATAATGTGGTTACAGAAGAGTTCAAGATTGAAAAAGGGACACGTCAGGGGTGCCCTATCTCCCCATTACTTTTTATATCGGTCCTGGAGGTTTTGCTTAATATGATTAGGAGGGACCAGTTGGTTAAAGGGATTCAGGTCGGAGCTAAACAATATAAACTGAGAGCATTTGCAGATGACTTAGTACTTACATTACAAGAGCCAGAAGCTAGCACGAAAAGAGTTTTGGAAATAATTCAAGAGTTTGGTCAAATGGCAGGATTTAAATTGAATAAGTCTAAGACAAAGGTTTTGGAGAAAAATTTGACACAGATAGAAAAGGAAAGGTTCCAGAATGAGACAGGGTTAACTGTGGTTAAAAAAGTGAAATATTTGGGTATAAATATGACAGCTAAAAATGTGAATTTGTTTAAAGATAATTATGAAAAAACTTGGAGAGAAGTGAAAAAAGACTTGGAGATTTGGTCCAACTTAAAGCTTTCCTTGTTAGGCCGTATTGCAGCTATAAAGATGAATGTATTGCCAAGAATGTTGTTTTTGTTCCAAGCATTGCAAATAATTGATAAAATGGATTGTTTCAAGAGGTGGCAAAAAGACATATCTAAATTTGTCTGGCAGGGCAAAAAGCCCAGAATTAAATTTAAGATATTAACGGATTCAAAGGAAAGAGGGGGGTTTGCCCTGCCAGACTTTAAACTTTATTATGAAGCGGCAGCTTTCTGCTGGCTGAAAGAATGGCTACTTCTTGAAAATACAGACATTTTGGATTTGGAAGGTTTTAATAACATTTTTGGGTGGCATGCATATTTGTGGTATGACAAGGTTAAAGCACATAAAAGTTTCAAAAATCATATTGTCAGAAAAGCACTATTAAATGTCTGGGTCAGATATAAAGACTTGCTGGAAAATAAAACTCCAAGGTGGCTGTCGCCAATGGAAGCTAAGGCAGTTAAAAAGTTAAATATGGAGTCCAAGTGGCCAAGATACTGGGAAATTTTGGAAAAGGAAGGGGACAAATTGAGATTGCAGAGTTTTGAGAAATTAAAAGGGAAGGTGAGAGACTGGTTCCACTATCATCAAATAAATGAAGCGTTTAAACTGGACAGTAAAATTGGCTTCCAGGTGGAAAAATCAAAATTGGAGATAGAACTGTTAGAACCCAGTACTAAGAACTTGTCAAAAATGTACAATTTGCTGCTGAAATGGAATACAGAAGATGAAACGGTTAAATCAGCTATGATCAAATGGGCTCAGGACATTGGTCATAATATTTTGTTTGCTGATTGGGAAAAGTTGTGGACCACCGGGATGAAATTTACGGCATGTAATGCCTTAAGAGAAAACATTATGAAAATGATATATAGGTGGTACATAACCCCAGTCAAGCTTGCAAAGATTTACCATGCGCCTGATAATAAATGTTGGAAATGTAAAGAAACTGAACTGTTTTTGTATGTTTATGTTTGTTGTATTGTGTTTATATGGAAAAATAAAAATATTTAAAAAAAAAAAAAAGGTATTTAAATATACTTTCCCCAAGAAACCAGAGGCCTTTCTCTTGGGTATTGTCGGCCAAGGGGTGTTAAAGACGGATATAACTTTCTTTATGTATGCTACAACAGCAGCTAGAATACTCATTGCGAAGTACTGGAAGACGCGAGAACTACCCACACTGGAAGAATGGCAGATGAAGGTGATAGACTATATGGGCCTGGCAGAAATGACGAGCAGAATCCGAAACCAGGGAAGAGAAGCAGCGCAAGAAGAATGGAAAAAATTTAAGGACTATTTAAAGAAATATTACAAAGTTAATGAAAGTTAGAATGATGTTGGATTGGAAAGTAAATGGTTACTATTAGCAATGGTTATGACAAGGAGAATAAGGAAGAATAGTCTAAATCTAAATTAAAATAAGGGAAGATTTGCTGAACAATCGATAAGAATTTGGAATACAGAAAGGGGAGGCATGAGGAAGTCGGGGAAGATAGGATATGAAATTAGGATATGAAATGATACATGTTTTTTGTTTTGTTTTTGTTTTTGTATGTTTATGTTTGTGGTATTGTCTTTATATGGAAAAATAAAAATATTATAAAAAAAAAAAAGGATGTCGTAAATTCCACTCAGCGCTTTAGCAGAAATGCTCAGAGTTCCAGGTTCTTCAGTGCAGTATATTTATTGTGAGCTATATATACAAATATCTACAGGCTATAATACACAAGCAGTTCATACAGTCAAACAAAGTACCTGGCTGCACCTTAAGGCAAATAGGAAGACCTTTCTATCTCTCTCTCTCTGACCACACTCTTCTACACCACCCCTTTACTGCTGGACAGGTTTCCCTTTTAAACCCATGACAGCCAATCAACTGTCAGCACATTACAGCTGACTCATTCTGACCCAGCACTTCCATAGAAAGTATTGCAGGCTAATAGCATCAGCCAGTTGCATCAGCTAGCAAACTCAAGCCTGCAGACTTACTATCTCACACAGCATTCTGTGAATCCTGATGCAGGAAGCTTTGCCCACAGTTTCAATTTTCAGTACTTCATTTGCCCTCGGTGACATCATCACATGAGCCTTCTTCAGTCATTGTCATTAAGTGTTATGAAAACAACTGGAGTTGGCAGCAGGGGTCGGTGCAATAGCTCCATACATACCCTCTTCACCATTATTTGCACCATCCTCAACTGTGGGTTAAACCACAGAGCCTAGGGCTTGCCGATCAGAAGGTCGACGGTTCGAATCCCCACTACGGGGTGAGCTCCCATTGCTTGGTCCCTGCTCCTGCCAACCTAGCAGTTCGAAAGCACGTCAAAGTGCAAGTAGATAAATAGGTACCACTCCAGTGGGAAGGTAAATGGCGTTTCCATGCGCTGCTCTGGTTCACCAGAAGCAGCTTAGTCATGCTGGCCACATGACCCGGAAGCTGTACGCCAGCTCCCTCGGCCAATAAAGCGAGATGAGCACCGCAACCCCAGAGTCGGTCACGACTGGACCTAATGGTCAGGGGTCCCTTTACCTTTACCTTTACAACTCTTAGAGAGTGGCTGTCTGAAGCAGGAAACGTCTTGCACTCATGTGTGCTCCTTGTGCATTTTATAACCCTGATTTTCCTGGGTTCTAAAACATGTGGAGCCACCGCAAACAAGGCTCCTTGCTTGTATATTTGGTGTGCAACGCAAACAATAACCAAAGAAGAACTAGCACACAACTCATGCCCACTGTCCCTCTCACATTTCTTTTCATGATATTTAATGTTAACACTTTAAGTGGGCTACACGCATAACTCCATGTAGTACTGTGGCACCAGCATGTTCAGTATATGATCCCTGATTGGCTGGGATCACTTGAGAAAGGAGAAAACAGGTAGAAAGCTGCACTGAAGAAGCAGCAGAAAGGAGAAACTATGACTGTGAACAGCTGTTATCAGTCAAAAATAGGTAGAGGCTTTCTTCTTCTTCTCGGAGCATTTTGGCCCCACCAAAAATATTGTTTTTGCCCTCCCCAGATCAAAATAGGTGAACTTTTGACACTGCCCTAGTTAAAGTGAACCTGTCAGAATATGCTATGCCTTCCTTTCTCTGGGCAAAAGCAGACAACAGGCTCCTTCCCCATCCCTGAGCTGCCCCCCAGCTGTGTATAGTTGACCCCCTTACAACAACTCTTTAATGAGATGAAATAAAAGACTTGAGACAAACTATCCTGTCCATACCACTCCTAATTAAATGAGCAGACTTGTGCTTTTCAATCTGCGCTTGGCCTTCCCCAGTTCTCAGCAAACCCTGAAGTTCTTGTCAGAATGGATGCGAGGCATTTAATAAGGTGTCTATCTAAGCGCTTGCAGTTGCTCAGGTCTAGTGCTGAGGTCCTTTCCTTTAAGCAACATTACACACACACCCACACACACACCCAGATTATACTGACTGATAGGCTTTTCCATCCCAACCCAAGGACACTTGAATTCTAGAGCTTGCAAAGCAAGGGTGAGTAGGTTCATTGTTCACCCTATCTGTATAATGGATCAAAGAAGATGGAGACACGTGTGTCAGACTCAAGCACAGATGATGAGTCCAGGAGCCTTCTCCTTCATTTGAAATCGCAGGCAACAGCTTAACTCCCTCCTGGCTCTATATTTATCATCATTAAGCCACTTCCCAGAGAAAGGTGAGCGCCACGCAGAGCAAGAGGTTTGTCTTGACTCATCACGGCTTTTGACAGCTCCTGCTCTGAGAAGCTGGTTTATAACTGACACACTTCGCTGGATCATGACAGCTATCCCTCCGGCGGTGGCTGTAATATATAAATAACTCTGTTGTAGACCTTTACCTCTGGCAATAGTCAAGTGGTTCCCCATGAACAGTCACAAAAAGCATCAGTCACTCAAACTCCTCCTCTCTGAAAATGCCCACGACTCCCCACGCCCCAACTCTTTAAATTTGGTGTTTTTTTTAAGGTTGCAGCAGTGAATTCAGTTGTCACACAGCTATGGAACTAGAGCAGGAATGAATATCCACAAAAATGTGAAATTCGTCCAAAGCTCCAGTGTTAACATTCAGATTTTGAGCTGAAATAGTTCGCTCACAATTCAGATTTTCAGCATTCAAGTCTGTGTTGGACATTGCCTTGCTAGCACAAGGGCATTTGCCCTAGGAGGTGAGTTAGTTTGAAAGCTGCACAACAGAAGCCTGTTGCATGAAGGATTGTGTGGTCTATTGCACAACTAGGTTGCCAGCAACCTCCTTGCACATTTTACTTGTGCAACAATGTTATACTGGCACATACGTTTCACCTGTGGACCAAGTATACAGTGGTACCTTGGTTCTCAAACGCCTTGGTTCCCAAACACCGAAAACCCGAAAGTAAGTGTTCCGGTTTTTGAACATTTTTCATAAGCCGAACGTCCAATGCGGCTGTCGGCTATTGTTTCCAGGGTGCCTACACCAATCAGAAGCTGTGCCTTGGTTTTCAAACATTTCGGAGGTCAAACGGACTTCCGGAATGGATTAAGTTTGGCACTTTTGTTTTTGCTATTTATTTAGATTTTTTGTTTTTGAGGCTTTTTTTGGTTAATTTGTTTTTGTGACTATGTACAGTGGAACCTAGCTGATTGATTATTGATTGATTGTGTGACTGTGGAAATGGATAAAAGCCCCTCATCCAAACAATGACTATCATCAGTGCAGGTAAGAAAAAAATTAGTTTTAATATTTATCATCTACTATACTGTCTTATTTATTTTATACTACAGTACATTGATTATTGCTTTCATTTTATGGACCAATGGTCTCGTTAGATAGTAAAATTCATGTTAAATCACTGTTTTAGGGGTTGTTTTTAAAAGTCTGGAACGGATTAATCTGTTTTGCATTACTTTCTATGGGAAATCGTGCCTTGGTTTTGGAACGCTTTGGTTTTAGAACAGACTTCCGGAACGGATTAAGTTTAAGAACCAAGGTACCACTGTACTGCTCAGTGACTTAGCTTATTGGCATCCCATAATTTCCAAAGGGGCAGCAAAAATTGCAATAAGTTTTGCAGCATAGTAAGCTTTCATGGGCTTCAACCTACTTCATGAAATGCATGAAGTGTTATCCTGAGTTGCAGGAATACATATGTATATATAGTTGGAGATAGTACTATGAACAGTGATAATTACTTTGTTAACAGTGATCGTTCACAGACAAGAAGTTGTCAATAACACAGACATCCTGGCATTGGTAAGCCAATTAGCAAATGTGTTAAAAATCCATGGTGCCAATTCAATTCACAAGAGATAGGCTTGACTGTCTTGATGAATTGTTATTCATTGGTTTCATGTTGCAGTCTCCCTTTGAAATCTGTTTGCTCCAGTATGGCCACTTTAAGGTCAGTTAAATCATATCTTAGTTGCTTTGATTTTCAAACATGGAACTCTCCAGCTGTTAACCGCTTGGACTGTAAGATATGAAAATGCAGAAATCAATGTCAAGGTAAAATATCAAATTCTGAAGTCAACTGACATCGCAAATCAAATACCCGAATATGAAATGCACACTGAACATTCACCAAAAGGTTCAGAGGAGATGCGGTGAATATTTATCATCAAAGATTATGGAGGGAAACTTCTAGGAAAGCAGTTTGAACCAACCTCAGGGATCACCCCTCCCCATATGAACCAACCCGGACAATGTGATCATCATCTGAGGCCCTTCTTCATGTGCCATTTGCTCTTTAAAGCTTAATCAGAGCAAACAGCAATCCGCAGAAAACCCAAATTGATGTTTGCTCTGATTGAGCACTAAAGAGCAATTTTTTTTGTGGACAGAAAGTTTTTAAGTACAGGCCTGTGCCTGAAAAGAGGTAAGTTTGGATAAGCCCATAGTGCCTGTCCACCCAACTGAGCCCCAGAGAAATGTAGGGTTCCTCAGGGTTCAGTTTTATCCCCTACGCTGTTTAACATCTACATGAAACCATTGAGTGGGGTGATCTGAAGGTTTGGAGTTCATTGTCAACAATATGCTGATGACAGACAGCTCTGCTTCTTTTTTACATCTGCAGGTGAAGCAGTGGATGTGCTGGACTGTTGTCTTGCCTCAATAATGGACTGGATGAGAGCCAACAAGAAGCTTAATCCAGATAGGACTGTTAGTGGATTATTCTCTAGACCAGATGGTTGGGAGGTTAACTGCTCTTGATGCGGTTACACTCCCTCTGAAGGAGAGGGTATGCAGCATTGATGCATTGTTGTTGCTTGAGGTTCAGGTGGCCTTAGGGGGACAGGATGCCTTCCATCAGCTTTGGCTAGTGGCCCAGCTGTGCCCCTATCTGGACAGTGATAGCTTAACCTCTGTTGTCTATGCTCTGGTAATCTCTAGGTTAGATTAGTACAGGCATAGGCAAACTCGGCCCTCCAGATGTTTTGAGACTAAGTTCCCATCATCCCTGACCACTGGTCCTGTTAGCTAGGGATGATGGGAGTTGTAGTCCCAAAACATCTGGAGGGACAAGTTTGCCTATGCCTGGATTACTACATTATACGTGGGGCTGCCTCTGAAGACAGTTCAGAAACCTCAGCTGGTGCAGAATTCAGTGGCCAGGTTGCTCACTGGGTCAAGACGGTGTAAACATATTAGACCAATCCTGGCCCAACTGCCCTGGTTGGCAATTAGTTTCCAGGCCCAATTAAAGTGCTGGTTTTGACCTATAAAGCCAGAAATGTCTTGGGACTGCAATACCTCAAGGATCACTTCTTCCCATATGAACCGACCCATACCCTGCAATCATCAGCTGAGGCCCTTCTTTGGGTGGGTTCCCCATGAGAGGTGTGGAGGACAGGCCTTTTCTGCAGTGACTCCCCATTTGTGGAATGCTCTCTCTAAGGAGGCTCGCTTGGTACCTTCATTGCATATCTTTAAGCACCTGGAAAAAATGTTTCACTTTGACTAAGGCTGGATCTACACTGACCTTTTAAATGTTATTAGAACAATATTAGATATGTCATTCTAAAACGTCACAGGGCATACTGGTAAATTAGAAACATTCCTACCTTGTTTCTTTGGTAACAATGCAGTGTCCCTTACTGCCGCTTCCTGGATGCTCTGCAGTGTCCTCTGGTGTCAGATTTTAATAACGCATTATTAGAACATAATGTGTCCATTACGTTATGAAAATCATTCCTTAATCCTTGAGTGTAGATCCTTCCCAGGTGTTGGGCTGATTAACATTTTATGGCCTTTTAAATGTGTTTGTTTGTGTGTGTTTTATGTATTTTGTGTTTAAATTTTGTATTGTTATTTTTTGTGAACCAACAGAGGGGGGTACAAATTTAAGTCTGAAAGCCTGAAGTCTACCTGCCCCCTGGTCTCCTTAGACTGTCGAGTCTCAGGGCTCGAGGGATCTTTTCCCAGGCAGACCCACTTTCTGAGGTCCATCAACTAGCAATGCCAGAAACTAAATTTGCAAAGTTTGTGTTCTACCACTGATCAATGACCCTCCCAACATGCATGCAGGATCCAGACTGCTGGCAGTGCTTGAGCCGTTCAGAACTTATGTTCCTCCAGATAATATTAAGTGGGACAAACTCAGGGTGTAGCAAATAGGATTCTGGAGAAAGCCACTTAACTTGCACAGTAAGAATTAACCAATTAATGGTTTTGTTTACGTGTGAGACAATGACAGGTTCATTAGGGGGTTTTAATTCTTCAAAGAAAAACGTAAGGGGAAAAGCTAGGCTTTTGTCTTCCATATTATAAACTCAAAGAGTTAATTGGGAAATATTCATTTTGTTGCTATGAAACATAATCACCCACTAATCAGCAAGAGCCAGTTATTCCGATATAATTACAGGATATTATATAAATAAGCCTGGGGAGGGGAGCGAGAGCGGGCAAAGAGATCGGTGGAGATGGCTCAGTCTGGTATTGCTGGGGTGTTCCAGTGCAAAAGGAGCTGTGGACAGAGGTGGTTCCAACTTGCAAAACGGGATGGGATGATTGCAGAAATGTTACTAGTCCTTCAAAACTTCCTGCTTAGAGGTTAGGTTCCATGCGATACAGGAGATCTACAGTATGATCCACACTCCAAGTCAACAGCACATGCCCCTTTCATCCACACTGCGCTGGAAAGGAACATATAAGCCCTGGTCTGCTAGATGAGGCCACAATCCATCCACTTCAGCCTTCCCTTCCCCTTTCCAGCACAGCATCTCCAGGAAGCACTTAGCAAGTGCTTAGCAAGTGTGGGATAATCCTGCTCCTCTCCACAGAGATGCCTGACTCAGCTTTTGTGTCAGGGACAATGTCAGAGGAATAGCCAAGAAGCAAACAAGTCTGTTTACAATGGAAATGCCAATAGGTTCGGAGAGCAGATCTTGCAGATAAAAGAGGAGCCCTAATTAGGAATGAAGGGACTCTACCCTGCCAAAGAAAAGGAAGAGGTGGTGGTAGAGAGGAGAGAGGAGAGCAGACTGGAGGGAAGACTTGCATGGAGGAGAGGCAAAAGGACAACAACCGGGGGCTCATCCAGACTTCCTTTTGTGCCATGTTTCTAGGCAGAGGTCCACGCTTTAAATTGCTGTGTCCAAGTGCTTTTTGTGTGTGTGCCCCACTGTTGTCTCAGGTGAAAACAAGGTTGTCACAGTACGGTGGTACCTCTGGTTGTGAACGGGATCTGTTCTGGAGGCCCGTTCACAACATGAAAAGAGCGCAACCTGAAGCGCCATATCTGCGCAGGTGCACGGTGCAATTTGGCGCTTGTGAGCATGCACGAAGCGCAATTTAGCACTTCTGCGCATGCTCGAGTGGCGAAACCCAGAAGTAACCCTTTCCTGTACTTCCGGGTCGCCGCGGGACATAACCTGAAAGAACGGATGGTCCACCCCCGCCACTTAATGGATCCAAATGGTTTCCAGAGAGTTGTAGGGGATGCTTTATCCCATGTTGATGGCCTTTCAGCTGATTCCCTGGTGGCCTGCTGGAATGCGGAGTTAACTAGGGCTATCGACTGTCTGGCTCTGAAGCGCCCTCTCCGATTGCATGGAGCCCGGACAGCCCCGTGGTTTTCTGCGGAGCTGAGGGTGATGAAACAATCGCTGAGACGGCTAGAGCATCGGTGGCAGAAAACTCACTCCGAATCTGACCGGACACAGGTTAGAGCTCAACATCGAGCCTACCAAGTGGCGATAGCGACGGCGAAGAAGACTTTCTTCACCGCCTCTATTGCATCTGCGGAAAATAGTAGCAGGAGACTCTTTCAGGTGGTTCACAATTTAACGGAACCACCTTTACCACCAGGGCCTTGCAAAGACCCCAAGATCTCCTGCAACGATTTTGCAAAGTTTTTTGCAGATAAAATCACTCATATTCGGAAGGAGCTAGACACCACCATGGGAGCAGGGCTGGGGCAGGAGAGTGCTAGAGCTCTGTCTGGTCAAGTTGCATGGAATCAATTTCAATCCGTTACCCCCAAGGATGTGGACAGGCTGCTTGGACGCGTAAAACCAACCACCTGTCTCCTTGATCCTTGCCCATCCTGGCTAATAAAAGCAAGCCGGGAAGGGCTGGGCGATGGGCTCTGCGGGGTGGTGAATGCTTCCCTCTGTGAGGGAACATTCCCAGATCCACTGAAAGAGGCGGTCATTAAACCGCTTCTTAAAGAACCATCTTTAGACCCGGCCAGTATGGCCAACTATCGCCCAGTCTCAAATCTTCCATTCTTGGGCAAGGTGATTGAGCAAGTGGTTGCTGAACAACTCCAGGCACGCCTGGAGGATGTGGACCATTTGGATCCCTTCCAATCTGGATTCAGGCCTCATCATGGGACTGAAACTGCCTTGGTCGCGCTGGTTGATGATCTCCGGCGAGTTAGGGACAAAGGTGAGAGTTGTTTCCTAGTTCTGCTGGATCTCTCAGCGGCCTTTGATACAATCGACCATAACATCCTTCTGGACTGTCTAGAGGGGCTGGGAGCTGGGGGCACTGTTATACAGTGGTTTCGCTCCTTCCTCCTGGGCCGTGTTCAGAAAGTGGTGATGGGGGATGAGTGTTCAGACCCCTGGGCCCTCACTTGTGGGGTGCCTCAGGGTTCCATCCTCTCCCCCATGCTTTTTAACGTCTATATGAAGCCGCTGGGAGAGATCATCAGGGGGTTTGTATTGGGTGTCCATGAATATACAGATGATACCCAGCTCTACCTCTCTTTCAAATCAGAACCAGTGAAGGCGGTGAAGGTCCTGTGTGAGTGCCTGGAGGCGGTTGGAGGATGGATGGTGGCTAATGGATTGAAGTTGAATCCTGACAAGACAGAAGTACTGTTTTTAGGGGACAGGGGGCGGGCTGGTGTCGAGGACTCCCTGGTCCTGAATAGGGTAACTGTGCCCCTGAAGGTCCAGGTGCGCAGCCTGGGAGTCATTTTGGACTCACAGTTGTCCATGGAGGCGCAGGTCAATTCTGTATCCAGGGCAGCTGTCTACCAACTCCACCTGGTACGCAGGCTGAGACCCTACCTGCCCGTGGACTGTCTCACCAGAGTGGTACATGCTCTAGTTATCTCCCGCTTGGACTACTGCAATGCGCTCTACGTGGGGCTACCTTTGAAAGTGACTCGGAAACTACAACTAATCCAGAATGCGGCAGCTAGACTGGTGAATGGGGGAGGCCGCCGAGACCACATAACACCGGTCTTGAAAGACCTACATTGGCTCCCGGTACGTTTCCGAGCACAATTCAAAGTGTTGGTGCTGACCTTTAAAGCCCTAAACGGCCTCAGCCCAGTATACCTGAAGGAGCGTCTCCACCCCCATCGTTCTGCCCGGACGCTGAGGTCCAGCTCCGAGGGCCTTCTGGCAGTTCCCTCATTGCGAGAAGCAAAGCTACAGGGAACCAGGCAGAGGGCCTTCTCTGTAGTGGCGCCTGCCCTGTGGAACACCCTCCCATCAGATGTCAAAGCGATAAATAACTACCTGACATTCAGAAGACATCTTAAGGCAGCCCTGTTCAGGGAAGTTTTTAATGTATGATACTTTAGTGTATTTTTGGTTTCTATGGAAGCCGCCCAGAGTGGCTGGGGGAACCCAGCCAGATGGGCGGGGTACAAATAATAAATTATTATTATTATTATTATTATTATTATTATTATTATTATTATTACGTAACATGAAGCAAATGTAACATGACGTATGACTGTACTTAAAAAAAACCTGCTGGACTTCTTTGACAAGGGATGAGAGCAGGAAAAATTAGGGTGTGAACCAGCCAGGCAGCAGTGGCTTTCTCATCCTAGCCTTCAGTGCTCTTTTGAAACAGCTGCCTGATACCTGTCTTGGTGGTATGCAACCAAGGAAGATGAACATAAGAGCCCCATTTAGACCAGCATCCTCTTCTCACACTGGTCAAGCAGACACCTTCAGGAAACCCACAAGCAGGACCTGAGCATAAGAGCACTCTCTCCTGCTGCTGTTTCCAGCAATTGATGTTCAGAAGCGTTCTTGAAAGAGCATAGTCTCTTTCATAGTCAGTAGCTGTTGATAGCCTTGAACTCTGTGAATATGTCCAGTCCTCCAAGTTGGTGGCCTTCTCTGTCTCCTGCGGAAGCGAGTTCCAGTTTGTGCTGTGTGAAGAAAGACTTTCTTTGATGTCCTGAATCTTCCCAAGCTCAGCTTCACTGGGTGCACTTGAGTTCTAGTGATATGAGAGAGGGAATAAAACTTTCCTCTGTCCACTTTCCCCATGTCATGTATAATTTTATAAACTTCTGAAATTCACGGCACCTCGTACGCTGAAAGAAAACTATATGAAAATGACGTGGCGGTGGAATTTAACTCCTAGTAAATTAGCAAAAATGTATAAAACAAGTACAAATACCTGCTGGAAATGTAAAGAAAAAGAAGGTACCTTTTATCATATGTGGTGGTCATGTAAGGTAATAAAGGCTTTCTGGGAAATGATATATAATGAATTGAAAAAAAATGTTCAAAATAACCTTTGTAAAAAAACAAAACCTGAAAATAGAAACCCTAATAGAAGCCTTTCTATTAGGAATTATAGGTACTGATATTCCAAAGGAACAGAAAAGACTCTTTATGTGTGCAACAACAGCAGCACGGATGCTACTAGCTCAGAAATGGCAAGAAGAAAGAGTCCCTACCAGAGAGGAATGGCAAACTAAGCTGTTAGACTATGCTGAAATGACAAAACTGACCAGGAAACTCAGAGATCAACAAGACAAGAAATTCAAGGAAGAATGTTTAGAATTTACTTCGGAGACCACTGTAAGCAGATGAAAACATTAGCAGGATTCTAATCTCGCTTGTAATGTAACAAATACTATGGACAATATAGATGGATACAAAACATAGACTACAAAATAATATGCAATTGGAAATGTTGACAATAGGACCCCTGGAGGGCATAGGGGGGGAAGTATCAAGATTCAGAGAAATCTCATTTTATGGATATGTATTTGATATTGTAACTAGTTTACATTTGTAAAATCAAATAAAAATGATGGGCAGAGGGGAAGCAAAAACTTCTATCATGTCACCTCAAAGGCTTGGGGTGAATTGACCATGATGCCAAGGGCACTGTAGAGTCATGTAGTCCAGGCAAGTGACCAGGCTCTAGTGTGTCATCACTCCAGAGGATGGTAGGACTCTGCCCTCCCTCCACACCATTTGGATCTCTGCATTCCCTCCCAACCAGAGACATCTCAGAACTGTGAGCAAAAGGGAAACTGATCCTTTCCTGACTGTAGGGAGAGCCAAGCCATGGCTGCTGCTACTTCTTCTTCTTTTTCGGCATCAGCGAAAGGGAGGCAAAGCCTGCTCTCCATCCCCTTTGCCTCCCTCATTCATCACTGTCACATCTGGAGAGGTTTTTTATTTAACAACCAATTTATTTCCAATTTAACTAATCTCGGGCTGCAGCATCTCGCACAAACACACCGAAGGCGTCGTCTGCTGTAAATAGACTTACAGGCCACACCAGTTAATATAAACTCCCATCAAAGTGCATCAGGCAGGAGAGAGATACCAAGGGGAGATTGCGGGGCCTCTAAAATATGCACGGGGGCACGCTAAGCGCCAGCTTCCCACCCGCCCCTCTGCTGCTCCGGGCTCCAAGAGCTGCTTAGATTTATATATTTGCCTTCCGGATCGCCCCGTCTCACCTTGAGAAGGCAACAAAAGCTTTCATAAACAATTTATGGAGAGATAATACAGAGAGACTTGGAGGCAGGGGCTGGGCGGGGGGTTGGAGAGAGAAGGCAGGGAGGCAATCAGGGAGAGGACACTGTCTATTTCCCCAGAACCTGCCGCTCACTTCATAACTCCCAGCCAACTCCTCATCATTGTCCCTTTCCCTGTAAGGTCATGTTGCAGCCAGAAGATGCACATTGGAAACAACAATTGCATTCGATAAGGCGGGGAGGGATGTACCGGGATGAAAGGGGCAGTTAATCACATGGCAGCAAGGCCTCCCCAAAAGGCTCGCAGGATCCAGACAGAGCCAAAAGGAGAAGAGGGAGTGGGTTGTGATGTGTCTGTGTGTGTGCTGCCTATCTCAACAGGCTGGCTAGCCTCCCATTGCCAAGCCAGGGAGGCCTCTAGTCCTCAGGCACCTCCCTTTTGCTGCTGTTTTTCCTCCAGAAAGATAAACTTCCGACTGTCCCTTCAAAGGCAGAGGAGGCTTTTAAAGCATTGACTTATTAAAAGCCCCCCTCCCGATTCTGATCTTTCCATAAGCCCCTGAATGCAGCAAGATAAACAAGCCCTCAAAAAAAGGCCTTTTTATCCAGCCGTGGCTCTCAACAGACCCAGCCTAAGACTGGCTTATGTCGCTGTTGAAGCTGACAAGAGACACTCGATCTCATCAGCTGTCATTGCAGAACAGTGCCTGCACTTAAGCACTGCAGGAGGCCTTCGCTACCACCTGCTGATCTCCTCCGACTACTGTGGTGGCATGTTTGATCTCTGGAGACAGGCCTACAACTACGCTGCACGAGCCTCTGAGCCAGTCAGATGCCAGTGGCCAAACCAGGGCACTGTTCGGGGTGCTGATTTAGACCAATAGCTTGCAAAATAGTATACCAATCACCCTTCACCAGGTTAGCAGGCCCTCCAAGTGTCCTGGTTTTCCAGAGAAAGTCCCGCAATTACAAAAGCCATCCCAGTTTCTGATTTGATCCCATAATGTTCCCATTTCCCCTGCCAGTGCTGCCACCACCAAGCTCAAGGAGGACGCCATTTTCCCCAGCGGTGGTAGCAGTGAAGGAGCATCCCATTGCTGCTACCAGCCTGCCCCCTTGGGCAGCTTGTAGCAGTTGCTGGAGGGAGGGCAAGGTGCCACCACTGAGGCCCACACCACGTGTTATGCCAGTTCTGATGGGTAGACAGAAAGCAGAGCCACCCTAGGAAGGAAGAAAGGTGAAGCAGAACGGTGCAGAAGGAATCTTGATTTTATTTAAATAAAGTGCTTTGCGTGTCTGCATCTAAGCTTGCCCCTTTCTACAATTTATTTATTGGTGTGTGTTTTTCTTTTTGTAAATATACCGAAGAATAACACAAGATAAAACTGGGATTAAGGGGTTTTCTCAAGACAGTGGCGGGTGTGTGTGCTGTGTCCCATTGGTGAAGCGGTGGTTTCATATGTTGTTACTTTGGTAGGTTTGTTTGGGGGGTTGGGGGAAAGACAATTTTGAAATAAATAAATAAGATTCAGTCTCCTCCATGGCTTAGTCTCCCACAGAGAACAACCAGATTTCCCTGAAAACTCACACACAGATTGAGGTGGAGGTGACCATCTCCTGCCGTTTGTACCCCCCGCCACAGGGTCAGCAACATCTGGCCAGAAATATGGAACGCTTCATGAATTTGCACATCAACCTTGTGCAGCAGGAGGGGGCCAGGCTGGCATCCTCTGTATCTTTCCTTATAAAACAATTGCAAAACGCACCATCCCTTTCCTGACATCCCCCTCTCTCAGCTGCTCTTGTCAAGCACACGTTGTTGTTGTTTAGTCGTGTCCGACTCTTCCTGACCCCATGGACCAAAGCACGCCAGGCACTTCCACTGCCTCCTGCAGTTTGGTCAAACTTATGCTGGTAGCTTTGACAACACTGTCCAACCATCTCATCCTCTGTCGTCCCCTTCTCCTTGTGCATCTCCCAACATCAGGGTCTTTTCCAGGGAGTCTTCTCTTCTCATGAGGTGGCCAAAGTATTGGAGCCTCAGCTTCATGATCTGTCCTTCCAGTGAGCACTCAGGGCTGATTTCCTTAAGAATGGAGAGGTTTGATCTTCTTGCAGTCCATGGGACTCTCAAGAGTCTCCTCCAGCACCATAATTCAAAAGCATCAATTCTTCGGCGATCAGCCTTCTTTATGGTCCAGCTCTCACTTCCATACATCACTGCTGGGAGAACCATAGCTTTAACTATACAGACCTTTGTTGGCAAGGTGATATAAAGGACACACACCACCAGAGAAGCCAAATCTCTTCTCCACCCTGAGTATCCTGGGTGGCCCTGAGCAAATCAGACATTTTCCGCCTCAGTTCCCCATCTGTAAAATGATAATATTAGTGGCCTGGCTCCCAGCACAATTACTCATATGTCCCCGGAGGGACCTTTGTACCTTGTACAATCTTTACAGCAAGGCATAATTGATAGTCTAATTAACAGAGTGCCTGCATTTACTGCCTGCTTCTGGATTCTGAAAGGCAGCAGACACAGTCAAGTAGAGACCAGCTGGAATATGGTGTCATGAGTTTGGGGGGGCAGGAGGGGTCAGTTTGGATGATATCCTGTGTGCCTTCCACGCCTGTGATCCTGTCTGTGTGGCGCAGGATGTCTAAGAGCAAGCTTACCAAACCAGTTCCTTTGTCAAGGTCAGGGCTTTGGCTGGCTAGTTAAGTACCACAATTAGCATAACTAAAGAAGCTGCGTAGAACAAATGGTTAGACCTTTCCCCCATCCCCTCACCTAGCTGCTATGTAGGAGAACAACAGACAGAGGTGTGTGTGAAAAGGCTGTGAAAAACAGACTCAGGGCTGAAGACAGAAGAGAGATACATTTTGCTCTGTGGTGAGCCTCAGCTGGATTTGGGGAGCGTTACTGGAAACCTAAAGAGGAAGCAAGAGCTATGGTGGTGTTAATGCTGTGACCCCTCTTTCCTATGCTCAGGTTGCACTGTATAGGTATATAAAATAATAATATATCCTAAAGACATCTTAGTCTCCCCTGACCTTCATTCTAAGGAAACCAAAGCCTTTTTTAAAGCCATTTAGGCTGGTAGGTTGCCACCTGTCCTGTATAATACAGAATTGTCCTGTATGCTACATGCTACATCCTGTATTGATACAGTTTGAGCTTCTCTCTCTCTCTCTCTCTCTCTCTCTCTCTCTCTCTCTCTCTCTCTCTCTTCCAAGTTAGGGATCCTCTCCAAATGCATGTGTTTGAGAGGGTGTGTAAAAGGTCATGAATTTAAGCTCTGGGTAGCAAAGCACAGACGAATTTACAAATACAGGTGTATATGCATGTACATATGTAACAAATTCCAGAGGGCCATCCTATTAGGCTGAAATCGCTTGTAATTGATTTCTTTGAAGTCACTCCAGCACTTGATGAGGATAAAAATCACCCACCCTGCCTCACTCTATCCTGTATTTTGCCAGAACAAAGGTGGCAACCCTAGTTGGTAGCAATCACTGTGTCCTGTGAGCATGTGTTCCATAGTTGAACTATGCGCTGCATGAATATGTACTTCTGCTCATCTTGTATATCTGTGACCAAATTTTATGAAAAAGTCCAAACCCTCCTATGACCTCCTTCCAAAGGAGACCGAGACCTAGATGGGCACTGCACTCCTGGAAACTTCTTGCCACTCTTGACAGGGAACCAGGGAGAGGGCCTTCTCGGTAGTGGCACCCGCCCTGTAGAACGCCCTCCCACCAGATGTCAAAGAGAACAACAACCAACAGACTTTTAGAAGACATCTGAAAGCATCCCTGTTTAGGGAAGCTTTTAATGTTTGATGGACTACTGTATTTTATTTTTGTTGGAAGCCGCCTAGAGTGGCTGGGGAAACCCAGCCAGATGGGTGGGGTATAAATAAATTATTATTATTATTATTATTATTATTATTATTATTATTATTACCATGATTCTCTCGTTTACTCGCTGTTTCCCTGCTCTGTGGGGCCAACACAGCTGCTGAGACTGACATTCTCTACTGTGTCCCTGATTTAGTTAAAACTTCTTGGCTGTTGTCCAGCTCTGTGCATTTAAAACGAGAAAAACAAAAACAGCTTTCTGCCTTGAAGCAGGACCTTTTCCCTCTTTGATGAATGGATTGAAAGGTTTGCTTGGCATCAACGCATCCACCACCGAAACGTGATGATGTAATTTCATGCAGCAACACTTGCCGGGCCGGGAAGCCGCGCTGGCCATCCTCCCTCCCTCCCTCCCTCCTGCAGGAACCTGGCTTCCAGCTCCCTACAAACCACGTACAAGGATATAAATGAGGGAGAAGCGGCACTGACATTGACGCAGGGATGCTGGAGACGTACAAGGAGGCTGGGTCCTTAATAGTCTGCATCAATGCTCAGTCAGAAGCCATACACAATCCCTGGAACTGAGTTACTTTGACAGGGCATCAATAGAGTGTTTTCAAGGCAGAGAGTTTAGGAGAAGCATTCTGAACAGCTTGGAGAGATAGATGCCAGCAACAAGGCTCAGGGCTCAACCTCCAGATCTCGTCCAGGCCTGTGTTTCTATATGTGAATTTCACAACCTGGACGGTAAATATTTGCACGAACACATCTTGTGGGGAAAAGTTGCACAGTTAAACAACAGAAGTTGCTTGCACAATACATAGCGATGGCTACCATCTCTATATATTGTTTTAAAAGAGTGTGAGACAGATTCATGAAGGATGCAGTCATCAATAGCTACTACCCATGATTGCTGTGTTCACCACAGTATAAAAAGGTAAAGGGACCCCTGACCATTAGGTCCAGTCGTGACTGACTCTGGGGTTGTGGCGCTCATCTCACTTTATCGGCCGAGGGAGCTGGCGTACAGCATGTGGCCAGCATGACTAAGCCACTTCTGGTGAACCAGAGCAGCGCACGGAAATGCTGTTTACCTTCCCGCCGGAGCGGTACCTATTTATCTACTTGCATTTTGACATGCTTTTGAACTGCTAGGTTGGCAGGAGCTGGGACCGAACAACGGGAGCTCACCCCGTCGTGGGGATTCGAACTGCCGACCTTCTGATTGGCAAGTCCTAGGCTCTTTGGTTTAACCCACAGCACCACCCTCATCCCCTTCACCACAGTATAGGGCTTAGCAATATCTGGTTTTCAACATTGTGCTATATCAGCAGCTAAATACCATGATGTACTAATATATCATGATGTCTGACTCTGGAATGTATCTCAGCTGCTTCTTCCTCCCCACCTTAGGGGACGAAGAAGCACCCGAGATACATTGTCCAACTCTACAAAGCCCCAATTCCACTCACATGAGCCAGAGGAATATCAGGGCATCATTCAGCTGCTCAGTTGGGGGGCGGGAATCATTCCTATGGGTCCTGTGTGGCAGAGACTGTCTGCCGGCCTTCTTTGTTCCCCACCCAGAGTTGCATGGACAGCTCGGCCCACCAGTTACTACTTTGAAATGTCCAAAGATTTGGAAGCTTAACCTGATATAGTCATTTTCCTATCGCTCAGGTGACAAGGGGAGGGTGCCGCAGCAAAAAGACGGGCCTCTTCATCAATGCAGAGAGCTCGACTCCTACAGCTGGAGGATCAAACTGTCCTGGAGTTCATTTCTGGGCCTCATCCCAAGCCCCTTGGCAGAAGTGGAACGGACGTCTGTTTGTCTCTGCGAGCTTTAAATCCATCGTCTTATTAGCAACTGTGACATAACAGATGCTGGTGAGTCTGTGGAAGCGGTAATCAAATTTCATGCTTTGGAGCAAAACTACCAGCTCATCGGCAGGGGGTTAGCAAGGACGCGCAAGCCTTGAACCCTCTCATCACGACACAGCACAGCAGGCCTCTTGGAAAAGGGCAACGGCTTAGACTCTTCCTCTGAAGGTCTGGCACACGCCAAAGGCAGAGATGCCAGGCTAAAGGGGGCCAATGAACCGAGTGGATGAAGTAACCTCTGCTAATTAGAAAGCAGTAGATGGGAGGGTGGGCGGCTGGGCATGAGGGGGAGCTACTCACAGGGCTCTCCTGCCTTGGCTTCCCACCTCCTTGTGTGTGGCAAATCTGGGGATTTGTGAATCCAGTTTGTGACCAGGCCCCATTCAGCTCAAAACCAGCTGGCACTGTCACCCAACACTATTTCCCAACAGGGTGTGTCCTTTGCCTAAATGCATCCATGACAGATGTCTCTCAAAGCTTCTTTTTATTTCCTTCTTGCCCTCTTGAGTGTTCAGAGGAGATCACAGGGGGTTGTTGGGGCAGATTTCAGGTCCACATCTGCTCTGCATCACCACCAGAACTATAGCAGAAAGCCAACAGGATACACTCCAGAGGTTGCTGAACTCCAACTCCCAATATCATTGGCAATTAGCTATGTGAGCTAAGGCTCAAAGGAGTTGTAGTCCAACAAGTTCAGGAAGGCACCACACAGATTACCCCATGACAGTTCATTTTCTTTGCACAGTGATAATGGAAGAGGATCTTCAAGGAGAGAGGCAAAGCTGTACCCCGTCACCACACACAAGGTTAATATTCCTCCTCCAAACCTTATGCATTATCTGATCATAGGCACTCACTTCCTTGCCTGTTTAAAACTACTGGTTCCTCCACTATTCAAAGTAGATATGGAGATAATGGTGATGATTTTGATCTATTATCTGCCCTTAACCCTAAGGTCAATACATTAAAAAGAGTTTTAAAGCTAATTACAATCAAAAGATGATCAAAATAAATACTTCAAGTGTCAAAGGCCACAGTAGACAGGTGCATCTTCAGCATGTAAGTGAAATTTGCATAGTGAAGTTGCCAGATGCACCTCTATGGAGAAGGAATTCCACCCCTTAGGGGCTGCAACAGAGAGGTCCTTCCCTGGACCACCCTCTCTGAGCTTCTGAATGTGGTGGAACACCCAACAGAGCTCCCTCAGACAATCTTAACACCCAAGAGCAGCGGTTCTCAACCTGTGGGTCCCTAGATGTTGTTGGACTACAACTCCCATCATCCCTGAGCTCTGGCCTTGCTAGCTAGGGGTGATGGGAGTTGTAGTTCAACAACATCTGGGGACACACAGGTTGAGAAAGGCTGCCCAAGAGGGTCTGTAGGGAAGGAAAACATATTTGGGGCCTAAGTCATTTAGAGCTTTAAACACTAGCAGGAGCACCTTAAAAAAACCCCAGAAATAAACTGACAGCCAGTGCAGCTATTTTAATATAGGGATTTTATGAGTTTTAAATGGAACCCCACCCAGCAATCTGGTTGCTCCATTTCAGATCAGCTGAAGTTTCCAGGTCATCTTCAGGGGCAGCACCATGGACAGCACATTGCAATAATCCAGTCTGGGAGTTACCAAAGCATGGAGTACAGTGGTCAAGTCATCTCCATCCAAAAGGGGCTGTAGATAGAGTGAATGATGATCCCCTTGCCTTTTCTGCAACCATCTGTTTGGAAATATATATTTAAAAGAGCCAGCATATCTCCCTGAGGCTGCAATCCTAAGCACATGCTCTTGGAAGTTGGCCCAGTTAGAATTTACAGGATTTCTGAGCAAACCTGGTTCAGAGGATTTTAGCTGCTACTGTCTTCCCTCTAGGCTAAACGTACCCCGTTTCCTTAAGCCTTTCCTTATATACAAGTTGCTCTCTTGACTCCTCATCTGCTGAGCTCCCTTCTGAATCTTTTCCAATTTGCCAACCGTCTTTTTGAGCTGTGCAGACCCCCAGAACGGTACACAGGACTCCATATGTGGTCTTAAGACTACAGAGTATAGCTGACACATCTCAAGTCCTGGAAATGGCACAGTGTTGCTGGTACAACAGCAACCGCAGCACTGTTGCTGTGGGTTGTTGCCGGGTGCCGGATTACAGAATCCTAGCAGTGGGCTGTTCTGTAGCTGTCCATCATTCCTTTCTTGTAGTAGAGGGTGGGGTGGCAGGATTTAATATATTTTATGAGTTTAGAAAAATAAACCACTGGAGAAGCAGAGAAAGGGGTGATGGTGGTCAAGGAAACAGAAACCGCCTAGCCTTCTCATTCCTCCGCAGCTCAAGGAATGTTTTGTCTTCTGCTTTTGTTCCGTTTGATCCCCCATTCCTGGTAACAAAGCAATGTTTCCATGGTGATTGCCAAGTGGCAAAGCTCTTTGATTGTTGCCCAGAGCATCAGGCTGAGCCTGGATATGACTTTCAGAAGTCAGAGCCTGCCATGCTGCTGGGAAGGCTTTGTTCCTGCTCGGGATTTCTTCCTGGAAGCCATCCTGTATAACCTTCTCTTTATACGCTTCGGCGGAGGGTGGGGCACAACAAAATGCATCTGCATTGGCACAAAGGAGATTTAAAAGCCCAGGCTGCCCAACCCCCAAGGACATGGAGGTCTGTCTAGTTCTATCCTGAACACGGTCTTCTGAGGCCACCACTTAAGAATCTGTTGGGAAAGGAGAAAGAGGATGGGATGGGATGGGATCCCAGCATGCTTGTACTCCCACCCAAACCCAAATTCACATTTATAAACACAAAGGTATGGGGTGGCTAGCACAGTTAAATGCACAGGTAAATAATAGTGAGTGTCAGGGACAGAGGAGGAATGATGGAGACCACCTCCCCCTCCTCCTCAACCTTCCAGAGAAGAAGAAGAAAGTATAGGTGTACAACAGTGGTTTGCAGAAGGTCGCGGCTCTGAGACAGGCGAGGGGCAGAGTTGGGAGATAATGGGAGAAGAGGAAGAGGGAAGCAGAGCCAGAACAGTTGGCTGACACGTTATCACTAGAAAGCATTCCAGAGCCCCCTTCTCCCAGAACCCAGCCAGCAGTGAAAGTAGAAGAGCAGAGAGCTAAGAGGCAAATGGCCTTAAGCAGCCCCTGTAACTTTTGAATAAATGTGTTGTTGTTGTTGTTGTTGTTGTTAAAGAACTATGGAACTCACTTCTACAGCAGGCAGTGATGGTTACTGACTTGGGTGGCTTTCAAAGAGCATTGCACCAATTCATGGAGAAAGCTACCAGCAGCTACCAGCCACAATGGCTATGCTGAGCCTCCGTACTCAGAGCCAGTAAAGTTGCTGAATACCAGTCATGATGTGTATAGCCAGGCAGATGGCGGGGGCGGGGGGGGAGGCAGCTGCCCCCACCCACTAAATCAAGTAAGTAAGTAAGTAAGTAAATACTTAAAAGTAGAAATTGTAGAAATGTTTCGACATATTTTTCAGAGCGCTTGGGGTCAAAAGAAAGTAATTTAAAACAACCGTTGCTGAGACATTTCGTTCCAAATCTGTTAGGTGGAACCAAACAGAGGGTGGTGGCAGGTGGGTGTTCTGCACACACACACACCCCAACATAAATCCTGGCTACACCCATGATACCAGTTGCTAGAATCGACAGGAGGGGAGAACGCTCTTGGGCTAGAATCCTGCTTGTGGGTTTCCCAAAGACATCTGTTTGGCCACTGTGAGAACAGGATGCTGGACTAGATGCGCCGCTGGCCTGATCCAGGACGCTCTTCTTATATAAATAGAAGGGAAGAGTGTTTATGCCCCTCCCCATCTCCCAGGTCTGCCTTTTCGCTAGCTGGAGTTACTTCCAGTCCCAGCGCCCAGCTTGAGGGGAAACAAGCTAAAAAAAATGGGCATTTACAGGAGAAATATTTATTGATTGATATTTATTTATTTAGCAAGGTTTATTTACTGCAAGAACTTCAGCACACTTTGCATAAAACACTATCAAATATTCATTAAGAAAGCAATGGAAGGAGGCATTAAAAGCAGCAGACACAAAATTATCAAAATATAAATAAAACCAGTGGTTTTTGAAACAAATCCACATAATTAAATTACATGTCTCGGTAAGGTTGCCTAAAAAAAAAGAAAAAAGAGGGAGGGGGCAGCCGGGGGTGGGCAAGGTGGCCTTTGCCAAAGCAAAAAATATGCTGCAAAACTAACAAGTTTGTATTGCATTTGTAGGTTGCAGGATTCGGCGGCAGAATTTTCATACATTTTAGGTTAGTCACAAAGAGTCCACAGGCTCTCCCTCCCAGAATAATTCTATAGAATCATAGAACTGTATAGTTGGAAGGGACCATGAGGGTCATCTAGTCCAACCCCTTGCAATGCAGGAATCTTTTGCCTAACGTGCGGCTTGAATCCACAACCCTAAGATTAAGAGTCCCATGCTCTACCAACTGAGCAGTCCACAGGGGCTGCTCTGGCAAGTCCCGCAACTCTGCAGACCTCGAGGGCCCTCCCATTTGGATCCTGGAAAGAGCTGAGACTGCCCCATTAAGGCACCCCCATCTTATGACCAGCAATTCCAAACAGAAGAGGCTGGTGGACTAACTCATTTTTGCACCTTGATGTGCAAGACAAGAACCCAAACTTGCACCAGCCTGGCTCTCTGCCAGCTCTGGGGGATATGTGCATGTTTGTGTGAAAAGGAGAGCAAGGGAGAGAGAAAACATCAGAAAGGCTCCTCTCGGGCACTTTGGACTGTCCTCAGATGTAGAGCAAAGCAGTTTTCGGTGGGATGAGGAGTGCCAGAGGACGGCCTGACCGCTCTGCCTCAAGGGGGTCTTGCTGCCTTTCAACCTTGTTTCCTGTCACAACAGACTCAGCTCTGCCTGGGAGATCAAGCTGATGGAAGTCTGCCTGGATGCCAACATCAAAGGGGCACCATCAGAACTCTGCCATGAGGCTTCCAGGGATCCAGATGCTTCTGCTGATTCTTCCCTGTTGGCTCAGCCTCCACCCCAATATTTTTTCTGCAGCAGAATCATTTGTGGGCATTGCTGTGCACACCTGGGCAGAAATACCAAAGAAGCAATACAGTGGTACGCCGGGTTACAGACGCTTCAGGTTACAGACTCCGCTAACCCAGAAATAGTACCTCGGGTTAAGAACTTTGCTTCAGGATGAGAACAGAAATCATGCTCTGGCAATGCAGCAGCAGCAGGAGGCCCCATTAGCTAAAGTGGTAGCTCAGGTTAAGAACAGTTTCAGGTTAAGAACAGTTTCAGGTTAAGAACAGACCTCCAGAACGAATTAAGTTCTTAACCCGAGGTACCACTGTATTTTCGTTCATACCAATGAGTGCTTTAAAAGTAGGACAACGAGCTCTGTAAGTGTGCAGAAGTCATCCTCAAGCTGGATAATCAAGAAAAGGTTGGCTGCTGTACCAGCTAAGTCCATTCTTAGACAAGGGTGGCCTTGTTGTGGCGATTCATGCATTGGCAATCTCAAGACTTGATTACTGCAGTGCACTTTGGGTGGGGCTACCCTTGTGCCTGGTTCAGAAGCTCCAGCTGGTGCAAAATGTTGCAATGAGGCCAGAGGCAGTTTTACGATGGTGCCACAGGAGCCAGCTTCTAGGGGCCTCCTGCCAAAAAATATTTGAGGGGGCCACCACCACCACCACCCAAGTTGATGGCCATTGCCATTCAAATGGTGTGCATGCACCACAGCTTGGGCCTCCCTAATATTTTATTCAAGTTAGCACCCCAAGTGGCATGATTGGTGCAGTCACACTGGGTGCCGTGCTGCAGGGGGCACCAAAGCAACACTGTAGAATAGTGTGCAAGAAATGGGGGGGGGGGGGTGTGCACGCTGAGTTTTAGTATTGCACAGGGTGCCACTGAAATTTGCATCTTTCTTGATGGTAAAATTTCCTTACTGACCACCCTTTCTGCCCCTGCTGTTTCCAGAACCTTTCAGAGTACCTATTCAATCAGTGCTAGATGGAAGGAGGATTCAGTTTGTGCCGTAGAACCCACTACCACCCACCTAGAATCCTGAAATGCCCACTAGTGGGCAGTAGGGACCAGGCTGACAACCCCTGGGCTAGACTGTTGATGGGGACAGACTACCAGAAGCACATAACACTCATGCATAAAAGCTTGCACTGGATGCCCATGGGTTGACGGGCCAGATTCAAGGTTCTTGCATCAACTTATAAGGCCCTTAACAACTTGGTCCCAGGATATCTTGAAGACCGCCTGATTCCTTATACCCCTGCCCTGAGATATTTGGGGGAACCTCCGTTGGTGGTCCTCCGTGGCACAGTTGCATGGCTCATAACTAGGCTTCAGGACACCTACACTACAGAGTTTTCCAAACCCAGCACTGGGATATCTGTTGAGTTCTGCACCTTCTGAAATCAACTCATCTGCTGCCTTGGCACCATCCCTAATTCCCATATAACAGCCTCCCCAGCCTAATCCCCTCCAGATGTTTAGAACTAAAATTCTATTTAAGCTCCAGCAACATCATGAGGCCATACTCATGAGGCTTGCAAGAGTTGTAGTCTGAAACGTCTAGAGGGCACCAGGCTGGGGGCAGCTGCTGTAAAATATCCAGACTTGGTTGCCTGCTTCTCTCTACTCTATTCTAAAAGGTGTGGTGCCTGCTGCTGTCACAGTGGTCAGCTACACCAGATCCCTGGGTTATTGTTCCTACCTGCCACTGACCACCCTTTCTGCCCCTGCTGTTTCCAGAACCTTTCAGAGTACCTGCTCAATACCATGTGGGGGCTCCTTCTTCAATGGAATAGGACAGTTACCATTTCCCAACCTGCCACATTTTGCCCAGACATCCTTCCCTTTATTGCACCTCTCCTCCCCCCCCCCCGCCATCAGTCTGCCTCATATCATAATTTTTGAACATAAGATTAAGATCCCATTGATTCACAATTTGGATTTGTTTTTTTAAAGCTACATTGTGAAGAGTATCTCTGGATATGATTCCAGCTGACTCCATTATGCTACTCTGATATGTTGGATTCCAACATGGCTTCAGGGAGGGATTTGCAACATGACAAGCCTCCTCTTCCCCCTCCCCTCCCCTGATGGCTGTTTTCTATGCTGCAGCTGGGCTTCCAACACTTTCCTCAAGTACCGCTTTCCTTCCCCTCCAACGATCTCACTCCGGCTTCCAAACAATATTCTCCCAGCCGGTGCCTCTGGGTCTCTGTTGGGTTCGAAACACAACAAAACCACCAAGCCCTTAATTATTTCCCTCGCTCTCTGGGGTGTAAGATACAAGGTGTGTGCCATTCATTTGTTCCAGCGTTCCTGCTTCTTCTTCTCTCTTGCGGGCAGTCATGACATAGTAACCACCAGGCTACCAGCAAACAACAAATGCACCAGAGGAGGAGGAGGAGACAAAGCTGGGGAGGGTCAGATCTGCTGACATCTCTCTTTTCCTTCAATAATTTAATGGCACTTTTAGTGTTTGTGAAACAGAAGGGTCATCTGCAAGCTCAGTGCTGGAGCCAAATGATGATGCTCATGGCTTTTCCAAAACAAAACAAGAGAACGAAACACCAGTGCATTGTTCCCAGTTCTCCCCCCAAAATTCCAGCTAATGTTTTAACCTACATCCAGCTAGGGTTGTTGGATAATTTCATCCGAAACAGAAATGGGCACATAAATTGCTGCAATCCACACCTTCATCAGAGGTCAGGGAAGGAAATTATCCAAGCAGATATGTGTGGATATGAGCTGGTTTCAGTTCTCAGACATCATGCAAATAATTGTGCTTTTTTTGCATTGTTTTTGATGTTTCCTTTGCTCTGAAATGTGTTGATGTTGATTACGTAGTTAATTTCAATACTTTCAGCCATAACGAATAGCAAGATGAACAACAAGCGTTTTAGCAGAGGCAGAACTGTAGCAAAATGGAAACATCACTGATAGCAATAAACACCCCAAATGGGACAGAAATTGTTGCCTCCTTGCATCCCCAAAGCCAACTGCTATCCCATTCCTACTATGCCAACATTGCTGCTCTGGCCAGTCCAATATCATTTAAACCAGCCTTTGCCAATTCAGTGACACTTCAGATGTTTTGGACTATAATTCATGGCAGCTTTGCCATCATACAACTGTTCTTGTTGGGGGATGATGGGAATGGTAGTCCAAAATATCTGGAGGGCACCAGGTTAGCAGAGGCTGATAACAATCTCCCCTCAGGACAAGGGCTTCCCCTTCTTCTTTGCTTATATTAAGCACTTTGTTCATTTTCTAATAATAATGAGAGCAAAAAATAGCAATGATTCTTCACATGTTTACATACCCTTCATCCAAGTAGCTCATTTATCTCTTTTTACCCTCACAATAACCCTGGAGGGAAGTTTAGTGAGAGGGAAAGAGGGAGGCAGGAGAGAGGGGGTGGGTGGCAACTGAACTTTGTGGCTGTGGAAAATTTGAACACAGATCTTGCCATCCTTAGACCAACATACAGTGGTACCTCGGGTTAAGAACTTAATTCGTTCTGGAGGTCCGTTCTTAATCTGAAACTGTTCTTAACCTGAGGTACCACTTTAGCTAATGAGGCCTCTTGCTGCCGCTGTGCCGCTGGAGCACAATTTCTGTTCTCATCCTGAAGCAAATTTCTTAACCCGAGGTACTATTTCTGGGTTGGTGGAGTCTGTAACCTGAAGCATCTGTAACCTGAAGCGTCTGTAACCTGAGGTACCACTGTACTAGTAACCATTCCATGAAAACCATATGAAAATGTGAAGTTGTTTCCTAGTGACTTCCTCACCCCAAACATGATAAGAGCATCCTTGATGGATCAGGCCAATGACCCATTTGGTTCAGCATCCTGTCCTCACAGTGGCCAACCAGATTCCTGTGCAAAACATGCGAGCAGGACCCAAGCACAAGAGCACTCTCCCCTCCTGTGGTTTCTAGCAACTGGTATTCAGTTTCAGTACTGCCTCCAGCCATACCATCATTGACTAGTAGCCATTGACTTTGTGATCTGGTGTTCAGACATTGATTTTGTGACTTGGCATTCAGCCCGGGGTTTGGCCCATTGCCTGACCTTCCTGCTCTTCCCTGGATGCAGCAGTGCCATCAAAGAGAGCCGGGAAGTCCTGTACTGAGTTTTGCTGGTTGGTTCAATGATCTGGATTCTCACTGGAGAAAGATAAACAGCAGGAGAGAGAGGGAGCCTTGCCTGCCAAAGGAGAAAAGAAACTAGTCCCTTTCCTGTGGGCTCAGCCACTCATTTATCAGAGGGTGCGGCTCAAATTAAGGTGCTCCTCTGCAGAAGGGGAGCCACCACCACCCCACCCTCCTGTTTCCTTTTTGACTGCAGCTTGTTCCCCAAGATGTAATGATCCTTTTCTTCCTTCCTTTTGTTAAAACAGTGCCACTATAATTAAAGTTTTATACAGACCTTCAAAAGGGGTGGAGAGAAGGAGGGGGACTACCTGTCTTTGAAACTGACTTACAAAGAGATGTCACCAAAGGGAGAGAGGGAGAGAGGGGGAAAACGGGAAATACAGACATGTGCAGCCTAGCAATCACCGAGCAACAGCCAAGTGGCAGGCAAATGTTTTCTTGAAAGCTTCAGATTCAAGCGCAAATGACGGCATATAATTCTTTTTTTAAAGCAACACCTACAGAGTGTACCTAGATACAATCAGTGGATTAAAGACTCCCTGCCTAGAGAAAGCAAGACTCTGATGAGCGATGATCCAACATTCTCTAACTCCAGTTTTGCACTGTGTTGTTCATGTAAAACGGATACAAAGCAAAAGAAGGAAGAAACGGCGTGTTTCCTGATGCCTCAGGTGTAGACCAGTGGATTGGGAGGGGGGGCACGTGCGCACACTATTCCCTCATACATCCTTTGGAGCATCAGAAACTGTGATAATCAGTGACAGATGCACCCAGCTTCTCAGTTCTTCCCTGCCTTTCGGCCATGTACAACATTTTGCCCCAAAGAGCTTTCTGCTTCCTTCAGGGTAACTGCACTGATTTTTCAGCCTTTCACAATCAATTCCCCCTGTTTAGAAGCTGGGATGTTTCTGAATATTCTTTGGCATCACTCAGGTTTAGCTCTTTTAATGTGGTTGCATTCATGGTGGCATCTGAAGTAACGTCTCTCCTGGGATCAGCCCACCTGGGTGCTTAGGTCTAGAGGTAGTGGCCCTTCTCATGGTCCCACTATTGACGGAGCTGCATAATGTGGCCCCATGAGATAGGGCCTTCTTTGCAGTGGCACCTCATTTGTGGAATGCCCCCATGGAAGCACAGTTAGCACGGGTGCTGCTAGCATGTCAGTGTCAAGTGAAAACATACTTGTTTTATGAAACTTCCAGAGACTTTAGTCCTGCTAGGAGATCGATTTGTGGTTTCTCCATGGTTTGGTGTCGATTCTATGGTTGTTTCAGTTGCTCTCCTACTGTTTTATTGATGGCAGTTTTTTTGTTATGGGCCCCTCAGCCAGGATTGGGTGTGGTTTGGCAGCTCCAGGCAGATGAGGAAAAAAGAGAAGCAGTTGAGGGCAGGGGAGGTGAGCCTCCAGGAACGGAGGAGAGAGGTTCTCCCCTTGTGACTCTAGAACTCAGAGAGAGGAAGCAGATCTGCTGGTTCACTCCCCTGCCGCTCCTACAGAGTGCAGAGCCTCATTGGGGAGGGGGAAGGACTTCAACCAGCCGTTGGCAGGGCTAAACAGGAGGATGTGGTATTAGAGCTGGAGGCAGAGGGGCAGTGTCAGGTGTGCATGCAGAAGCCAGGCCCTGTGACCAATAGGACTTTGCAGGACTGGGGCCTTCCTAAGTTTGTTCTGAAGAGTCAAGGCGCGGCCACACAGGTGAGGCCAATTGGTAACTCACAGCACCTGGTGGAAAGAGCCAGGAAGGAATATACGGTCAACATTTTCCCTTCGGCTCTTTGCCACAGTAACACATTCCCTGCCTTGCTTCTTGATCCTCGGACCCCTGACTTCGTGCCTCCTTGCTTCCTGACCCTCGGACTCCTGGCTTCCTGACTCCTGGCTTCTGGACCCCTGTTCCTGCTCCCGCCCTGCCATCTCGCCCCCGGTCCTGACGTCCCCTGCCAGGACTTTGATCGCCCGTGAACCGGACCGTGACAGGGAGGACACAGTCCTGTCTCCCATAACCAGGCACCAACTTCATAGGCAGGTTCAGATGCGCCCACCTAGACAGAGCGCATGGGTGTGCCCACAGCAAACTCCTAGGGCGAGAGAGTCTCATGAGTGAACTTGTCATGGGCTAGGAGTGGGCTCCACTTGCTGAGCAGCAGCCTGAAGGAGCAGAAGGTGAAGTGACTCCACCTGCCGATCAGCCTTCTTGCTCCTGGTGAGAACCAGCTGGCTCCAGCTTTCTTAAGCAGGGTTTCCAGCCTCAGTCAGTTGATGGAAACAACATTTGTCATTCCTGGCTAGACCTTGCTGCTTCTTGCTTCTCGTGACCTTGAACCCTCGGCTTTCTTGACCTCTGGATCACCTGACTACATGAACTGAGATACTCCTGACCTTAGGACTGGACTGAACCTTGCATATGGACTCTGCCTCCGGGCAAGTACCCCCCTGAGACTCAGTTGGTTGGCTGGCTTCTCCCTCCCTTAAGCTCTGCAATGGCTGGCAGCATAAGACTACGACAGTTTGTTTCCAACAATTGACTGAGGCTGGAAACTTTGCTTAAGAAAGCTGGAGCCAGCTAGTTCTCATCAGGAACAAGAAGGCTGATCAGCAGCAGGTGGAGTCACTTTGCCTTATGCTCCTTCAGGCTGCTGTTCAGCAGGTGAAGCCAACCCCTGGCCCATGACGGAACTCACCCCTCCTCATCTTTAAAAGCTTGGTGGGAGGATTGTGTCAACTGTTGGGACATCTTTGTAGCCTCTGTTTTATTACAGACCTCTAGTCTTACTCTTGAACCTTGGAATCTTGACTTCAGGACTTTGCTAAGCCTGTACTGCTATTAGCTGGAATAAAGATCTCTTCCTTACACTCAGGTAGAAACCACTGTCGTGTTTTGGGATGGGAGCCTGGCCATTTTAATGGAAGTGTATCTTGCCCTGAGATCATCAGCTGAAGGGCAGGTTGAAATATATATTCAAATCATAAATAAATCATAGCACCCTTCTGAAATGCAGGTGAGCTGTGACCCTCTCCAAATGATTCCTAGTGCTGAACTTCTGCCCTCTACCTTGACCTGATGGAAAGAGATTAAGTCCCAACATACAATGGCAGAGAGAGCTGGACTCTATCTGGCATGCTTGTTCCAGCGGAACCATTTCAAAAGGAAGGAACAATAATATTTGGCAATTATGGCTCTGGCTTTCTTCTGAGCATTTCAAAGTACTTTAGCAAACCTTTGCTAATTAAAAGGATGCCAGCAAATCTTAGTGGCTCTGTGGGGAGAAGCAGCTTCCTGCAGCCATCCTGGAGTCGCCCGAATGGCATTTACAGCTGTGTGACAACATCTTCCTGGCTCATTTTATATTGCTAGAAAGAAGATGAACAGTGTTAGTGGTTTGGCTCCCCCTGTAGTCAGATGGAAGACTTGGAAAACAGACCAGAGTGGATAAATTAACTATGCTGGTTATGAGAATAGAAGAAGAGCCTCAGGGCTGGAACAGTCCAATGGTCCATCTAGTTCACCTTTGTATTCTCACAGTGGCCACCCAGGTGCCCCCATGGGAAGCCCACAAGCAGGACCTGAGTCCAACAGCACTCTCCCCTCCTGCAGGTTCCAGCATCTGGTATCCAGAAGAATTATTTCTTCCAGACATGTGAGCAGAGCAGAGCCATTGTGGCTAGTCCCACACATTTAACCCGCAAATGAGCAGCAAGATAATTAGAAAAGGGTCTGGAGTAATTTCTTAATTCAGTGATCATCTCATCACTTAGGATGCTGCTCTCCACTTATGTTCACAGGTGATACTCATAAGGTGCCTCCAAACTGCAAGTGTTTTGTGAGAGGGAGTTACACGCATGTCAGAACCATTAGGTTTGTGCAACTCCAGCACAACAAATCCATGTTTAAAAGAACCGGTCTGCTTGTGGTTTTGAAAGTGATAGGGAAATGATTTTTAAAGTGTGCAACAAAGCAAATCAGGATGAAACTGTTAACCTGTTAACCTGAAACTGTTCTTAACCTGAAACTGAAGCACCACTTTAGCTAATGGGGCCTCCTGCTGCCACCACACCAGCGGAGCACAATTTCTGTTCTCATCCTGAAGCAAAGTTCTTAACCCGAGGTGCTATTTCTGGGTTAGCGGAGTCTGTAACCTGAAGCATCTGTAACCTGAAGCATATATAACCCGAGGTAACACTGTAGTAGGAAGTTGAAAAGTGTCCCTGGATTCATTGAAAAAAATCTGGTAACCTTACAGTAGATAGACCTCTCCCCACACCCTACAACATGTTCTTCAAGGGGTTTACTCTTCAGAAGCCATGGGGGCCACGAATGGGGTGTGGGGTGGACTTTGCCAAAGAGCAGAGACTTATAGAAAGAAGTTTCAGACAGCATATTAAGCAAGATGTTCTTGCTGTCAGTTTGTTTCTTGCAAATCCCATCACTCTCTGTTTGGACTGTCCTGCTGTTGCCATTATTTGGTTAGGCTCCTTGCCTTTTGGTTTGGGGACTTGTTTTGTCAGACTTGGTTGGCTTTAATTACAAGTGGTGTTTAATTTGCTTTTGTTTGTTTTCATAAACCATTTTGGGAGCCGTTATGGCTGAATGATAAATATAGGGGGGGATTCAAAACTGCACGACTTTTTCTTTGGTCCTTTTTACACATTGGGTGAATTTCCATCCAGTAGCTCATACCCAAATATCACTTTTCTTCTTCCTAGTATTTCACTGGATGAAGATGTTTCCAGCATGAATTTGGAAGATGCTGTAAGTTTTTGAACCTGCTATTCTTACCCTCTCAAGCCATCTCCCTTCCCCTGGATCAACAATTTGTTATTGACAAGCACACAGCAACATAATGCTTGTGTGTGCGAAAGCTAGAGTTGAAGCAAAAATTACAGGCTTTTAAGGTGAGGGGGAAGAAATGTACAACTCGAAGCTCTTAGGCGTTTGGCACAGCTTCTCCATACCCTGCCACGTAGGCAGCCGAGCTTAAGAGATTTATGGGAGCTGGCGGAAGGCAAGGAGGGTGTTTGTGGCACTTGATGTAATTCCTAATGGCATTGCACTAACTCGACTCAGCTTTGCAGTGTGATGGTTTCTGGGATAAGCAGATAATCTTGCCCACCTTTGCACAGGAGGCCTGACCCCGGGCTTGTTGGAGCCACAGATTAATATGGAATTAGCCACCAAAAAAAACACAGGATCTGTGGCAGAGATTTCAAGGCACGCTATACAGGAAGGCTCCTCGATTGCCTCTGAAGATTCAGGGTTCTGGGGGCTGAGGAAAACTAAGGGGTTCTCTTTCTGGTCTCTGTTGGGTCAGCTAGCCATTGAGTGACACACACAGCCAAATTGTACACTAAAGAAAAGCTTGGCTGTTGATGGGCAGCAGATGCCTCTCTCGGTGCTGCTACTTGCTCCACAAGACCCTGAGGATGAAGCAGAGATAGCATGTCCAATATGTGGAACCTGGTTTCAGGTGTTGTGTTTGATCTCAGGACTCTGTTTCTACTACGAGACATGTTGGGTATGCGAATCTGGACCTTTTCTCCCTGTCCCAACTAGACAGGCATCCATCATGACATTGAAATGGAGAGACTTGTCCTTCTATTCACTGAACAAGTGCACCTTGCCATTGCAGTGTCACGCTATACAGGATGGCTCCTTGATTGCAATGTCAAGGCAGAGCCCCACTTGGTCACTCCAGGGCTGAGGCATTAGAGAAGACTGTTGCCTTTAGTGAACAAATCCCGGAAGGTGCTGAAGACGGGGTTGTTTACGAAACAGGTGTTGTGTTCCTTCATGGAAATTTCATTAGGGGCGTTAGGTATAGATAGTCACTGGACCAAAGCCTACAAGTAATTATGGGTAATTACTATGCCTCAGTGTTTGGAATAACAATGGTAAGCCAGCACCTGAGGCTGCAAGGTTGCTGTCATTCAGAGGGGAGCTATGCATTTACGGCTTTGCAAAGTTTTCCCCTCCTGCCTCCTTTGGGTCCCAGCATTATAGACATTCTGCCTCCTGATCTCTGGATCTGGTGAATGACTTTGCCTTGGTGCTTGATTTCTAAAGCAAGAGAACGGTTCGGCAGAGAAATCTGCAGCCCTCAGCCCACAAACTGCTGTCCTTTAACCCCAGAATCAAGAGGATTCTGGTGGGTTCAAGCCATGCTGAAGAGTGGTCAGTGGCCCCAAAGTCAAAGGGCATTGCCATTCAAATGTGTGCACTGTGTCTTGTGATTGATTATACAGGGCGGGGCTTACCTGCTTCCCCCCCCCCCAATATTTTATTCAAGCTGGCACCCTTGCCAACCAGTCAGGCCAGGTGGAGCAAGTACAGCCCAGCCCAGTCAGAGATGGCAACAGCAGACATGTGCCAAATAGGTCCGTCTTCCCCTCGGCTGCATTTTCTCCAGCACATTTCCAAGTCACACCAGCCAGATGCCTGGAGGAATTACAGTGTTTGGGAGAGAAAACAGAGCCACACAGAGACTTTGTTGAATGTAAATAGCAGTTAAATATGCAGCGCCGTCTGCCATCACTCCGGCAGCCGGCAAGGAGTCAGGAGGAGCCGGTGGGGAAATGCGGAAGCAAAATGCTGCGGGGGCCAAGATTATTTTCCCCTTAAGCCTTCCTTTGCTTGCCTGGCACTCAACCAGCCCACCCTGGGGGCAACTGCTTGCTTCAGTAGATAGACAAGACATCCTCCCAGGGCCCCCCAAGCCTGGCCCAAGTCTAGGGGCCTATTCTGCCCACCAAGGCAGTGACAGGGTGGAGCCTGGGCTGTTCCGGCTCAGTCATTTGGAATCACAACCCCAGCCAGCCCAAGAAAGCACATCCAGGGGGCTGAAAGCAGATGAACAGCTGAACTGGTAATCCACCCACTCTTTCACACACGCAAGCACAGAATTTTCCTTTTGAAGAGGACATTGTTTGTGTGAATGCTTAGAGAGTCTGCCTCTGTATTTGAATTGTTTGTAGATGTTTTGTTTTATCGCTTGTGTGTTTGCTGCCCTGGACTCCCTTGAGAGGAAGGGAGGGATATAAGTTTAATAAACAAGAAGCTCTCTTCATGGGAAGGGGGACAGTCTGACTGTGCAAGAAATCTCAGCAATCCCTGGGGATGGGAAATAGCTTCAGAGGCTCCAGTGAAACCGCCTGCAGCAAGATGGTGACCCCAAAAATCTACCGCAGTCATTCAGATTGCAACCTTACATCCCCTGCAATGGTGCAAGGGATCCCAGGGTGTGCTACTCAAAAGAGCAGAGCTCCACTAAATGTCTAAGGCTGGGTGGTGCCCAGATTTGACTGGGCGACAGCAGCTCATATAACCCCTGCCACTGGCCACGCTGGTTGGGGCTGATGGGAGTTGGAGTCCAACAACATCTGGAGGAGAGCACATTGGTCTGCCTCAAGCCCCTCCTGCAAAGTCAGCCCAAGTGAGCCTGTAATGGTCAGTGGAGCAAGAAAGGGAAGGTTTTAAATGTTTGATGTTTTAATATGCTTTTATATTTCTTGGAAGCTGCCCAGCGTGGCTGGGGCAACCCAGACAGATGTGCCGGATACAAATATGATGATGATGATGATGTGAGCCCAAAGGCCTTTCCAAAAGGAATGCAGGATTCCACCCCCTGGGTAAGCAGCATCCTGCCACTTGTATTTCCCAGGGCAAACAAGTGCAGCCAGTTTTGCATATGTACGTTTCCGAGCACAAGTGTTGGTGCTGACCTTTAAAGCCCTAAACGGTCTCAGTCCAGTATATCTGAAGGAGTGTCTCCACCTCCATCGTTCTGTCCGGACACTGAGGTCTAGCGCCAAGGGCCTTCTGGCGGTTCCCTCGCTGCGAGATGCCAAGTTACAGGAAACCAGGCAGAGGGCCTTCTCAGTAGTGGCACCCGCCCTGTGGAACTCCCTCCCACCAGATGTCAAAGAGAAAAATAACTACCAAACTTTTAGAAAACATCTAAAGGCAGCCCTGTTTAGGGAAGCTTTGAATGTTTAATAGGTTAATGTATTTTAGTGTTCTGTTGGAAGCCACCCAGAGTGGCTGGAGAAACCCAGCCAGATGGGTGGGGTATAAATAATAAATTATTATTATTATTATTACATATGACACTTAACCCCTTTGCAAAAAAGAATGTGCAGCTACTCCTGTCATTGCCAGCACTCTGACTTTCCTGCTACTAATGCAGACAGAAGCAGAGCTGCTGGTAAGACCTCCTCCCCTCACTCCACAGGAGCCAACTCCTAGGAGTCAAGGTCCCTTTGCTCCCCCCAATAAAACATTTGGGGGGCTGGGCCCCACCCCCCTTAAGTTGATGGGCATTGCCATTCAAATGTCCTGAGCGCACTGCTTCTTGAGATCAGTTACGCAGGGAAGGCTTACTTGGACCCCCTGCCCGGCTCCCTTCCTTCTTGGACAGGCCCCTATCCCTGCATGCATTGTGCACAGGGCCCTTTGGTGTGGCAGTAGGAGGGTAGCCTCATTTGCTGAACAGTCGCAGCCACGTTGTAGGTCTCTAACTGGAACGCAGACCGGCTGTTTATAAGCTGCTCTATGGAGAGAGAGAGAGAGGGAGGGAGAGAAATTTACAAACCCAGCTGCATTACCTACACGAGGCATTACAGGGGTCAGTGGAGATTAGGAAGCCCAGGCAGAGCAGAAAATGGGAGAACAGAAACCAGGCGGTGCTGGCGGAAAGGGCTTCCCCTCCCCCTCCCTGCTTCTCTGCGAGCGCCTTGTCCATCAATCCCACGTAATGGCTCTTGGCTGGCATCCCACATCTGGCAGAGGGGCTTACAGGTGTCATTCCGTGCTCAGCGAGCTTCTTGCGCTGCTTTAATGCCCCATCAGCGAGGCCATGTGAGCAAAGGAATAATGAACAGTAATTTGACTTTATTTTGCCGTCATCATATTTAATGGACGTTTAACAGGTGCCTCGGCACAGGCTGTGCTTGAAGCCGCCTTCCGCAGGGGACCGGAGGTCGTCCCCATTACATCCACTCACGCTGGCCACATTTACGACAGAGAGGCTGGGGCCATGTTTTCATAATTACTTCCAGGTCCCCGTCGGGGATTTGGAACTGCAGGGGGCGGGTGGGGGGGTGGCTGCTGCAAGTAGAATACAAGAAACAAATACTGCCAACGTGCCAAGGCTACTTATGCAGCCTGCAGTCAGGCACAATGTATCCATGCCCATCGCTGCGACTTGAGCAACACCCCAGTGAGGTAGGTGAGTTAGAAATGTTATTTGTTCATTCATTCATTCGTTCGTTCATTCATTCTTGCAGCAATCATCCTCAAAGCAGGCTGCGGCTAAAAGAAAAGCGAAATATCAATAAAATCAACGCAACAGCAATGGAAGATAATAACCGGGACAGATTCAAAACAGAGAGCGCACCATAAAACAACATGTTCATCATAAAAGGCTTGCCTGGAGGGAGAGGTCTCTTTGACATCTCATTCTAAAAGGGCCGGGCTCCTGAATCTGTGGCACAGAACTTGGATTCCAGAGCTTGGAGGTGGGGGTTGTAAAAAAAATAAAATAAAATAAAAGCCATTTGAGGCTGGCTGCCAAGCTGGCGCAAGCTGGGCCCAGCAGGAAGTTTTCATCCCCAGATCTTAAAAAGAAAGGAAGGGACAAAGGGAAGAAGAAGATACTATCTTGAGTCTCTTGGGCCCAGAATGAAAAACAGGGACAGGGGACAGATGTGGTCCTTCAGATGTTACTGGACATCAACTCCCATCATCCCTGGCCATTCCCTGCTGGGGCCGATGAGAGTGGTTGGTTGGTTTGATTGATTGATTGATTGATTGATTGATTGATTACATATACCGTATTTTTTCGCTCTATAGGATGCACTTTTTCCCCTCCAAAAATTAAGGGGAAATGTGTGTGCGTCCTATGGAGTGTGTCCTATGCGCACCGACCCCTCTCGCTCTCCAGGCTTCAGGGATAGCCGCCTGAAGCCTTTGGAGCACAGCGGGACCTCGCGCTGTGCTCCCAAGGCTTTGGGTTACTTTTGCTGAAGCCAGGAGAGCAAGACTCTGCTGGCTACAGCAGAGAGGGAGAGCTGCGCAGCGCCCCTTCAGTGAAGCAGGAGGAGAAATGGAAGGGGCTCCGTTTCTCCAGCTGCTTCGCTGAAGGGGCGCTGAGCAGAGAGGGGGAGAAAATTTTTTCTTGTTCTCCCCCTCTAAAACAAGGTGCGTCCTATGGTCGGGTGCGTCCTATAGAGCGAAAAATACGGTATATCCCACCCTTCTTGCCAAGTTGCCCTAGTTGCCTAGGGGAACTAACAACATACAATCCAATGAAACTATATCTAATAAGTAATGATGGTAATAAAGTGCCCAAATGGACCACAGCTCAGTGTTAGAGCACCTGCTTTGCATGCCAAAGGTCCCAAGGTCAATCCCCAATGGCATCTCCAGGTAGGGCTGGGAAAAACCCTGACTTGAAACCCTGGAGAGCCACTGCCAGTCTGTGTAGACAATGTTGAGCTAGATCCACCAATGGACTGACTCAGAATAAGGCAGTTTCCTATGTGCCTATCACCTTCCCAGAGCCTGGACTACTATATATTCATTTGCCACCTAAACATGGGCAGGGAAGGGGAACATAGGAACACTGGAAGCTGTCATTAGTTCAGGGGCTGGCCAGTCTCCCCTTAGAGGGGGTTTCACATCCTCCTTGCCATCCACGGCAGTGGTCCTGCAAAAAGGGCCTCAGCCTCTAATTGAAATATATGGGGAAAGGTGCCTTCTCTGGCTCAGAGGACAGGACCCTCTTCTATGTGAGCAAATCCCTTTATTTTATTTTATTGTTTCATTTGCTTTTAGATTAATAAGCTTTTACATGTATTTATACTGCAATTTTATTGGCTTTGGGTTGCATTTTTCTTCTAAATATATTGTTAGTTTGTTATTTATTATATACCGCTTAGAGATTTTTTAAAATATTAAGTGGTTTACGCTCAATCAATCAATAAAAGTACTTGCATTCAATGCCATTCAGGAATAGGCTATCAGGCCACATGAGGCCCACAAATGTTACCCCATCCCATTCCCACTGAATCAAATCACCAAGCCCTTGATTTAGCACAGAAGAAAGTGGCTTGCTGAATCCGATACACTGCAGAAGTGGAACAGAAATTCCATATGTCTGGTACCAGGCAGACTAGGGTAGGGGTAGCCAACATGGTTATTGGACTCAACTCCCATCGGCCCCAGCCAGCATGGCCCAATGGTCAAAGATTATGGGAGTGGTAGTCTCACAAAATCGAGAGGGTACCACATTGGTGACCAATGTGCAAGGGGTAGGGAGCAAACAACAGGAGAGGACCGTCGTTTTTTTCCTCCCTGCTTGTTGGCTTCCCAGAGGCATCTGGATGACATTGCGAGAGGGCTGGATAAGATGAAGTCATGCTCTGATGCAGCAAGACAAGGGACCCGAACCTGGGGCCATGCTCAACTCCAGGCCCAACTTATAAAGCAAATATTCTGCATCCACACCCAGAATGGTGGTCCAGACTACAGCTGCAAGTAGCAGGAGGCTTCACTTGCCACAGTGCTTCTGAGCCCAAGAGCTGCTGTTCAGCCAGGAGCCCACAGGGCAGTAAAGCAAACCTGAAATCCTCCTCAACGTCACCTAGCAGAGCAACCCAGCAGCCGGCACCCGCATAAATCATCCTTTATCTTCCTCTTGCAGTTTGGAACTCTGTTCAATTGCTTCCGCATTGATCCCAATGGGGCCCTTAACAATACGTCTGTCCTCATTCAAGAGAAGAGAAATGGATCCAACCCGAACATTAAAAGCAATGATGGTGCTTGTCGACTGGCAAGTATTGATCAAAGGAATTTGTCAGGGTCTGTCAGTTGTTCACTGGGAGATGAGGAGTTGCATTTTGGAGGGGGAAGGGAGGGGGTATAATGGAATGGGATGCAACAGTCTTCAATGTGTGGTAAGGGTCTTCTTCATGTGCATGGCATCCTTTGGTGGTGGTGCCAGCATAGAGGGTTGAATCTACATGTGAGATCCTAAGATGGCACCAAACACCTAGCTGTCAAAGCATGGGAGCATTCCTTCTGAGCCACAACCCACACCTGTTATCTTTCATTCAATGAGACACTGCTCCAGGCAACTTTATTGGTAATGCATAATTGTGACAAAGCCAACTCCAAGAATAATGCGCCATTGACAAATCTGTTCACATCAGAAGGGTAAATGGCATTATCTGCTTCTGTGTAACAAGCTAACAAAGGGTGATGGAGAGCCTGCCCGGAAATATTGAAATGTATAATTGTGCTCAGGGGATAAGATTTCACTATCTCCTTGGGAAAGGAACAAGAAAAGAAGAACTTCCTCCAAGAGACGACCTAACCCTCACCTTTGCCCCCAAAAGCTGCCTTTTCTGGAGCTGGTGCCATTACTAGTAATAATAATAATTTATTATTTATACCTAGCCCATCTGGCTGGGCTTCCCCAGCCACTCTGGGCACCTTCCAACAGAACAGCAAAATACAATAACCTATTAAACATTAAAAACTTCCCTAAACAGGGCTGCCTTCAGATGTCTTCTAAAAGTCTGGTAGTTGTTTTTCTCTTTGACATCTGGCGGGAGGGTGTTCCACAGGGCTGGTGCCACTACCGAGAAGGCCCTCTGCCTGGTTCCCTGTAACTTGGCTTCTCACAGCAAGGGAACCGCCAGAAGGCCCTCGGCGCTGGACCTCAGTATCCAGGCAGAACAATGGAGGTGGAGACGCTCCTTCAGGTATACTGGACCGAGGCCGTTTAGGGGTTTAAAGGACAGCACCAATACTTTGAATTGTGCTCGGAAACGTACTGGGAGCCAGTGTAGGTCTTTCAAGGCAGCCGCTCCCAGTCACCAGTCTAGCTGCCGCATTCTAGATTAGTTGTAGTTTCCGGGTCACCTTCAAAGGTAGCCCCACATAGAGCACATTGCAGTAGTCCAAGCGAGAGATAACTAAGGCATGCACCACCCTGGCAAGACAGTCTGCAGGCAGGTAGGGTCTCAGCCTGCATACCAGATGGAGCTGATAAACAGCTGCCCTGGACACAGAATTGACCTGAGCCTCCATGGACAGCTGTGAGTCCAGAATGACTCCCAGACTGTGCACCTGGTCCTTCAGGGGCACAGTTACCCCATTCAGGACCAGGGAGTCCTCCACACCCACCCGCCTCCTGTCCCTCAAAAACAGTACTTCTGTCTTGTCAGGATTCAACCTCATTAGCCCATCATTTCAGCAATTGTTGGCTGGGGATGAAGGTTGCAATCTCTTCTCCCTTAGCCACTTGCTGCAGCAGAGAGAATATTTGAGTGCTGCAAATCAGGACATAATTAATCACTCCAAATGCAATTTGATCACTATGCCAGAGTGACGGTTCCTCCTGCTCCGTGGAAAGATCCCAGAGAAGCAGCCAGAGTGGAGGGAGTTAATTGCCTGGCTTTGGTGTCTCCCTCAGGTGCTTCCTCTGTCTATGAAGCATGACAAACAGGCACTGCAGCCTCTTCAAAGGCCAATGGGTTTCATGTGACCGGGACATTTTCAAGCAGTGACATTTCACCAGATGCAGCAAAGAGACAGGAGCAGAGAGGAATTGGTAATGTAGTGGCAAATTCTGAAGTGCAGGTGCTCTTCAAAGCAACCCCGATAGCTGTGCCCCTTCCAAGGCTGCACAACAAAATGAATTTTTGACCAGTGCAGACACTATGGCTTCAATATAAAGCCAGCTTTCTTTTTATTATCACCAGCCTTCCTGCTTTGCTTAACATCGAGGCTGATAAGAACATAAAAAGACCCCCACTGAATCAGAACAATGGCACAACTAGTCCAGCATCCTGTTCTCACAGCAGCCAACTAGTTGTCTGTAGGAAGCCCTTGATCAGGGCCTGAGCACAAGAGCACTCTGCTTCCCTATAGCTTCCAGCAACTAAGTATTCAGAAGCATAGCTGCCTCCAAACATGGAGACAGACCGTAGCTGTCATGGCTAGAAGCCTTCCATAGCCCTCTCCTCCATGAATCTGTCTAATCAACTTCTATATTCAATGACGAAGAGTTATGGTGGACTTCAAAACTCACTATTATGAAAAAAAAATGGTTCACTATCATAATAATGGGGGTTTTGAGTTATTCAAAAACAAAAAGTGCCAGTTTAGGCTGGCATAAGAGGAGTGTGTGGCTTTGAGATTTTGAGAGGAGATTTAAAGACGTTTGATTGACATTCTCCTTGGGAAGGCTATGCCCCAAGAGCCCTACCTAGTGGAAGAGCTTCCATGGCCTTAGCCATGTATCTCTCTTCCTCTGTTTGGCTTACTTGGTGAGTTTTCATTCAGAGAAAAACTAATTTATTTGACCTGCAGAGGCTTGGCAAAGAAGCACCTCGGAAGATACACACACACACACACACACACACACACACACACACACGAACGAGGTGCTTCATTCCTGCCCACCCCTGCTTGCTTCCAATAGTTACAAACTGTTTTCAGCTTATATAGTCACATAGAGGTTTACACAAATAAAACAATCACCTCATCAAAATAATACACTATTTAAAACAAGCAAATACCATGGGCTTAAAAACATTAGAGAGGCATAGCACAACTTACTTTGCATGCTGGGTGTATGTTAGGTGAGATTGCTTAGACAAATGTGTACATTAGGTGAGATTCAAACTGAAATGCTGATGCATTTTCATGAGCCCCTTTTTTGGGGGGGTGGATTGCAAACTGATGCAGAAATGTGAAACCAAGGCTGGGAAAACAAGAAACGGAGAAACAAAAACCGACAAGCCAAGGGATGACTCAGTCGTAACACATTTTCCCATTCTACGCCTTAGCTTAATTCCCCACATTTGCACTGTGGGGCTAAAGTATAGGTATCCATCTGGATTAGCATGAGGAGATGAGGGTGGGCAGGGGATTATCCGAAGAAGTGCGATTTGAACCGCAACACTTGGCAACTGCTGAAGTGGACTCTACTCCATGAAAGCTTATGCCACAATGCACTTGTCAGTGTTCAGACTGTTAGAGGGCTCCCTTTCCTCCTTCTTTTTTTACAACAACAGATGGTTCCTATGGCATCTCCATCAGCTTTTTAGACATTTTCTGTAAAATCAGCAGAGGTCGAGCAAAAACTTCTCACTGAGTAAGCTGTAAAGAAATTAAAAACTCTGGGATTTGCAACCACTGCCACCCTTCTCATCACTTCTTTGGTGGGACCTGAAAGAGACAACTTCCCAGGGGGATTTTTGCTTTAAGCACTACATATATGTGTACGGATAAACAGTGTCTGTGAGCTTGTTTAGGGAGGTTCCGGGGTTAATCCTCCCTTTCTTCCCTTCTCACCCTCGGTCACAAATTGCTTAGCTGTGGGGCATGACACACCCCTGCTATGACAAGCCAGCGTTCCTAATCTGAGGAGGCGCTCAGGAGCAGTTTGGCCCCCCTGACCTCTCATAGAGATCCCGTCTGCTTCCTCAGGCCAAGCCAGGGCTCACCCAGGATGGGATTTTGTTTCCTGCCCATCCAGATGGCAAGAGGCACCCGTGCTACAATTTCCTCGGCAATCTCATTGCTGGGACGAGGCTGCCAGCGCTAATTGCCCTTTCCATTCCAGCAACTTTGCTCGGCAGGCAAAGTGGGCTCCTTCTTCCTAATGAGACACTCTTGAATTATCAGTCTATGTGGGATAAAAATGGAGACAATGGCCACTTACATGCATAGTGAGTCAATTATTAGCATCTGCTATAAATCTTGCTATCAGACTGCTAATGGTTCCTTCGCCTGCACAAAATGCACAGGCTAGAAGTGAACCCTCCTTGATCCAGTCCTGGACCTCAGCTTTTCTCCCCGAGCAGCCAGCCTCCAAATTTTGGAGATCTAGAAGCTGCCTGGGGCATAAATGCCACTGCCTGAAACCGGGCTATTTCGTGTATACAGCAAAGGCAAGAGCAAGTATGGTATAGTGATATCAGAGTTTTTAACCAGGATCAGGCAGATCCAGATTCAAATGACCACATAGCCATGAATACTGCTGGCTGGGCTTCAGCCAGTCACTTTTTCTCAGCCTAGCCTTCTTCATAGGGTTGTTGTGAGATCAAAACATGGAAGTGTTAAGTTGGACCAGCATGGGAGAAAAGGTGTGAATGGTGCATGTTAGAAAGGCAAGGGAGTTCTGATGTGTGTCTGATGTAGGCTTTTTGACTCATGTTTCTTAGTGCTTTGTTCTCTAATCATTTGTTCTCTAATGGATTCTCCTTTTTTTCCATAGCTAAAGTTAATTTGTGGCCAAAGCACTGGTGAGGTAGTTCATGCCTAAGAAGAAAAATGTCTGGAATGTGAAGAAGCCACACTCTTACCTGGAAAGTCCTGCCCTCTCATCCAGGATGGATGGTGATCAGTTGTGTTGACCCCTCAAGGAGGAAATTGCACTCTGTATACGCTCAGAGAGAGGTACTCCCTCACTGTATTTATTTACAATACTTGGTGGACCCCAAAGCAGTTTCCAGATCAATAAAAACAATACCAATACCACATTTTAGAAATATAAAATGCAATCAAAATCACCCTCAATAAAAGAACAGCTAATCGCAGCAATGCTGGAATGAGAGCTGATGGTAAACTGCTATGACTTCTGCAATGGTTATATGGGGTTGCTCGTGCGTAAGTTGCCGCCACTCCTGGCTAGGTTGCCTGGTTAAACCTTTTGCTGGCTGGACAGCCCTTCACTTCGTGGCTGTTTCAGTCACTAGCAGAATCCGTCAGTGGGCGTTTCTTGAACTTCTTCCAGCAAAGAAGTTCTTTGACGCCAAGTCTACGCCTACTTTCCCTGCGCGGAAGTCTTCTGCGCAGGGTGGGTGTGGGTAGCGGAGGACCTGTGCTCTCCCCGCTGGTCTCCGGCGAAAAGTCCTGGAGCCCCCTCTCCGATTCCCCCATCCACCCCCCTTTATCTCTGGTGTTACGCTGATTTCCTTCCCCAGCCGGTGAGTCCCCTCTCTCCCTGCTGGGCCCTTCTCCGGCATCGCTTGGGAGCCTTGCCTCCACTTCTGGCTCCGATGTCAGTTCCCTGACAACTTCACATTCTACTGAACCCAAGAAGAGCTGTTTGGGTGGATCAGGGGTCCATCTGGTCCAGAACTCTGTCCTCACAGGAGCCAAACAGATGCCTCTGGAAAGCCCACAAACAGGACCTGACTGCAGCACTCCTCACTTGTCATTTCCAGTAACAGGCTTTCAGAGAAATCATGTCACCAACAGGCAAGGTACAACAATGAGAGCAGAGGTCCTATGAGCCTGCCCTGAATGAGACTGTGCCCTCCTTCATCGCTTCATTCATAATTAGTTATTAGCATCCAGTTCTCACTCAGGGCTGCTTTGAAGAAGCGTTCTGCTGCAAGGCATGGAGGGAGGGGAGGCTGGCGTACTGCACCAGCCCTTGCTGATGTGAATGTAACCTACACCACATGTGTGGGCAAACTGCCTGCTGCATGATCAGGGAACCTCTTTCAAACTTGGCACCAAGGTGGGAGATACATAATATATAACCAGCATGTTTATCAGATGATGATGCGTCACAAGTGCTGTTAAGCAAGCAGGCCAGCCTTGAACTGCATGCAAACTTCATGCATTATTTAAAATACTTTCCCAGGAATACTGTCAAATCAAAACCAGACAGGAGACCCAAGAGGGTACTGAATATCCAGGTACTGCAGGAGCCTCGCTCTTCTTCCATCTCTCTCTGCCTCCTCTCAATGTTAATATCTCCTTCGGCTCTACCAGAGAAACAGCCCGTATGTTTAGTCGGAATCTCCTTTCTTGTAACTTGAAGCCATTGGTTTGAGTCCTACTCTTCAGAGCCTGAGAAAAGAAGCTTGATCCCTCTTCCATTTGATAGCCCTTAAGATATTTGTAAATGGCTATCGTATCTCCTCTCAATCTCCTCTTTTCCAGGCTAAACATACCCAGCTCCTTCAAGCACTCCTTGTAAGGCTTAGCTTCCAGACCCTTGATAATCTTGATTGCCTCCCTCTGCACACGTTCCAGCTGTCAACATCCTTCTTAAATTGTGGTGCCCAGAACTGGACACAGTATTCCAGGTGTGGTCTGACCAAGGCAGAATAGAATGGTACTATTACTTCCCTTGATCTGGATACTATACTCCTGTTGAAGTATAGTGTTGTGGACTCCAACTCCCATATTGGCCATGTTGGTTGGGGGTGGATGGGAACTGTAGTCCAAAGAAATCTGGAATGCACCATGTTGACTATCCTGGCTCTATATTAACAGCCATAGGTTTTTCAGTAGCACAGAGATGGAAAGCTTCCTCATGGGGCAATGCCTTGCTGGGTAGAGACAGCTGCCACACATAAAGTAAAAGCAGTCTCCCCATTATAGCCTGTGGCATCTAAATCACAAATCTTTCTTGCAGAGCAGACACAGAATTTGCATCCTAGTGATTCCACAGTCTCTCAGCCAGTAGAAATGATGATGTTATAATTGGCCAGAAGTAGCTGTAGCTCGTGTGCATCCACACATGGGCATTATACCACAACTCCTCCCTTTGCAAGTTCTTTTGTCTCTTTCCTGTGATATCTTTAGTGCTTCTAATAGCCCTTCGTTAGTGCCACATAATGAACTTTTACTGGCTGAACAGCAATGGTGGCCCATCTTGGGGGTGGGGGAAAGAGAGAGGAATTGTGGACTTGGATTACGGTTAAGCAGACTGTGACTGTAACCTTCAGAAATGAAGGTCAGCGCTGGCATGACGGGGATGTGATTTGCTTCCATTTATGCCTTGATAGGAAAGTGATGGAGGGTGTAATTGCTGCCATGGTATTACTTGCTGCCAGTTGCTGGTGTCCTGTGTCCAGGAAACTGAACACAGGCAAAGGAACTAAGAGCAAAGGATTTTCCTTACCTGGCTCTTTTAACAGAAGCAATTGCAGAAATCATTTTAAAAAGTAGCACTAACAGGGGCTTCAGGGCTAACACAGACTAGGTCATGGCAGAAAGAGATCTGGGACATGGCCTCCAAGTACTCTGGAGGTCAAGGAGATGCAATGATCGGAGTTGGGTGTGAGTGCAGTTCCATGCATGGCTGAAGGAAACAGAGCACTGTGCACAGCCTATCTTCAGGGCAGCCAAGGGAATGCTGTTAGGTCCCAGCCAAACCCACTAATACTGTTGCACATTTGCTTTCCATGGTGTCAAAAGGCATCTCCTGTTTTTAGCCATTTTCAGCATTTGCTGCAAACAGGTTCATGCTAGTTTCAGTGATTTTGTGGCACCATCTCCCTTTGACCATAGCCTGATGTACCACATTGGCATTCAACCCTATTGACTGTGGCAACCCATGTGACCCTGTGTAAGATATTTCATAGACTTGGAAGGGACCCGAGGGTTATCTAGTCCAACAGATGCCTATCCAACCTCTTCTTAAAAACCTCCAAGGAAGAAGAGTCCACAATCTCCCAAGGGAGACTGTTCCACTGTCAAACAGCTCTTACTGTCAGAAAGTTTTTTCCTGTATGTTTAGTCAGAATCTCCTTTCTTGTAACTTGAAGCCATTGGTACAAGCCCTACACTCCAGAAAAGGAGAAAACAAGCTTGTTCCCTGTTCCATTTGCTCAGCAGCTGATGATGGTGCCTCAGTCTGGGCTGACAGTCAGGCAGAAGACTGTCCTCATGACCTCACAGGACACAGGATGCACACCAGTGGGTTCTGGAATCCCATTGCCCCACTTGCCTTTTTGGCATCCGCCTATCTCAGGAGACAATAGAGGAGTGCACCTTTGGGGGTTAAATCAAACCGTTGGAGAGTTACAGCGCCTGCTGTGAGACCAATATGGGAGAGACATGTGTTGTTGCAGCTTGCCTAAGCAGTAAAGGTAAAGGGACCCCTGACCGTTAGGTCCAGTCGTGGACAGCTCTGGGGTTGCGGTGCTCATCTCGCTTTACTGGCCGAGGGAGCTGGTGTACAGCTTCCAGGTCATGTGGCCAGCATGACTAAGCTGCTTCTGGTGAACCAGAGCAGTGCACGGAAATGCCGTTTACCTTCCCGCCAGAGCGGTACCTATTTATCTACTTGCACTTTGATGTGCTTTCGAACTGCTAGGTTGACAGGAGCAGGGACTGAGCAATGGGAGCTCACCCCGTCGCAGGGATTCAAACTGCCAACCTTCTGATCGGCAAGCCCTACGCTCTATGATTTAATCCACAGTGCCACCCGTGTCCCTAAGTAGCAGAGATTATCAAAAAGATGAGCAAGGTGACACAAACACGTGATTCAGAGGGTGCAATATTCTGTTAAGTCTGTAGTCCAGCTGCTCCTAAGTCAACCAGACATTTGCTAAGAGGAATCAGTGCTCATCCCTAAAGCTTAATAGCAGTGCAGATACTTGAGTCTGGAGGAGAGTTTATGCAGAGAGCAAGACACCTAGGACAGATCTGTCAGTTTCAGCTATTCTCAGTTTATCATCTTTCCAATCTTAGATGAAGTTCTCTGCATTTATACATCAGTTTGTGCATTTTTCAAAAAGCTCTAATAAAAAAAATTACTCTGCTTTTTAATGTACATTTCCCCTAATAAAGTCATTTTTGCAAGCAATTTCCCCTAATATAACACATATTATTTCCACTAATATATGCATTTTAATGCACACTTTCCCCAAAGGCAGATCTAGGGGGCCGGGCACAGAGCTTCAGGGACGCTGCATGCATGACTCCCAATGGAAAGCGAGAGGTAGTGGCGTGCATCAGATTTTGGTGTCACACAGGGCACCACTGAAATTTGTCCAACACTGCTTTCCCCTGATATACACATTTTTGTACATAATACTTGATTGGAAAACTGCATTGCAAGATTTGAAGAAACATGAATTTCATGTGCTCGCTGCATTATAATTTGCATATTGTTTTGAAAACAGAGGATCAGATAGGTAAGGGTAAAGGGACCCCTGACCATTAGGTCCAGTCGTGACCGACTCTGGGATTGCGGTGCTCATCTCGCTTTACTGGCCGAGGGAGCTGGTATACAGCTTCCAGGTCATGTGGCCAGCATGACTAAGCTGCTTCTGGTGAACCAGAGCAGCACACGGAAACGCCGTTTACCTTCCCTCCGGAGCGGTACCTATTTATCTACTTGCACTTTGACGTGCTTTCGAACTGCTAGGTTGGCAGGAGCAGGGACCGAGCAACGGGAGCTCACCCCGTCGCGGGGATTCGAACTGCCGACCTTCTGATCGGCAAGTCCTAGGCTCTGTGGTTTAACCCACACCGCCACCGACATCCCATATCTTTAGTGATCCATATCTTTAGTGTATTAGGACCTTCCATTATGAGAGGCAAGGTGTCTCCTGTCCCCAAATGGTAGATCTGGTGATGGACTAGCATTTAAACATTCAGCATCATGTTGGAATCCTCCTTGAGCGCGGCTCCCCTCTTTCTCCTTCTTGGTGGGAACTTGATTGTGATGTAATGGGAATAAAGCCGTCAGTTTAGGTTGAGCAAGCTGGAGTGAACAAGAAAAATCTTATCGCTGAGGAGACTTGCTGGCATCGCTTTCTGGCATTCGTTTGCAATCCAGAAGATCATGCAAATATTTGAGTCAGATTCATAGGGCCATCTGACACACTGCATGGCAGCCAACAACAACTCGCCTCAGAGAAAGATGCACTCATTCTTGGTTCTCTCACAAGTCTCTCTTTTGTGATATATGTGCTTGTAAACATGCATTCTTCCCACCAGGAATGTAATTT